>NC_046221.1:150140868-150458244 GCF_009819885.2 Catharus ustulatus | reverse complement strand
CTGATCTACAAGAGCCTTTTGTAGCAGAACACCATCTTCTTCCTGCAGCACTAAGCAACTGCAATATTTATAATATCAGATTTTGGGTAGCCTGAGCACTCTTCTGGTTTTCATAAAAGGAGTAATTAAGCAACTTCTGTAGAGTCAAAACTTGGAAACAACTACAGTCACTGCCCAAGGCAAGTGGGCCAATCATCATGAGCAGGTATTAACTGTGCTTCCCTATAGCAAAGCAGCAGAATATGAATATGGATTTTCAGGGATCACAGAGCTGTAGAAGCAGCTGCAGGAGGAAGTCTGGCCAACCAGGATAGGGAGAGATTTGCTTCTGCCTTCTCATTGGAAGTAAACTAGATAAAGCAAAGATGGTGCCTTGTTCATGATACCAAGGTTACCTCCTAAAGAGGAAAAAAACCAAAACAGCCCTGAAAGTTCCTGTAACACATTCATGGCACAAGGGGTGGAAAGGCCCTGAGGGGCTCTGTAAGAGTTAATGGATTAATTTGTAAATGTTTTGAGATCTTGCTGTAATGTACAGAGGATAGCTCAGAACACTTGCTCTGCATGTATTTGCAACTCCCTAAATAAAGACCACAGTGCCAGGTCTTGAATTTCACACATTAATCCACAGGGACCTCCAACCCAGACAGATGGCTCTGAACAGCAATAGTTGTTTGCTGTTTTTTAACTCTATTTGATTGGGTGGGTTTCCACAGTATGAGCAACCTTATAACAAAAACACTTCTTTAGAAAACAGATACAAGCAAAACTTAGACTGTCTTAGAAAAAAGGGTAGTGTCTGTCTGTGACCACCAGGAGGACTAAATCTGGGCTGATTTGGTTCTGTTTCCCACAGTGAAAGAGTGGGAAAATGATCTTCCCTTGTTCTTGGGATAGAAATGGTATTGGATGAATCAGCCTGTTACAAGAACTTTTTGGACAGAATACAGGAAAATCTTCATATGATTTGAATTTGGTTAACTCACAAGTGTTATTGTTTTACATTGCTGGCAAACACAGTATCATTAATAACAAGATCTGCCAAATGCTACTACTTTATGGGACCTATGACAGTTGAATCCATGCCTCAGTAGCTTAGAGAATCACCCACCTCTTAACAGGACTCATCCTGTCCAGCAGCAGAGACCTTGCTCATGGGTGCAGAGTGTCTTCAACTTCCACAACAGCCAGGCCAGTATAGGGCTCTCAGCATTTTGCAGGACAGATTTTTATATTTCTGTCCTTCCCAGCAGACCCCTGGGGTATTGAAAAGAGCCAATAAACAAAACAAAACAATACAAAAGCCAACAAGCAAAAAAGACCAGCATTTGCTGAAAATGCTGACCAACATTTGCACTGATTCTGTTAGTGTGCCCCTGAAATTTCCTGCATGTCCTGCTGTGTAAATGCAAAAATAAAAGAGAAGAAAAAAAAGCAAAAAAAAAAGCACTTTATTTCTCCAAGTATTAGGGAATATTTTCTTTGGCTTAACTCTATACACGTCATCATTCCTCACATCCTACATTTCAGAGCAGGGTTTGAAAAGGACTTCCCTTGGGAATATTTCACTTTACGTACTCGGAGATTTGAGCTTTTATCAGACAGAATTATGTAGGTTGGAAAAATCCTTTAAGATTGTTGAGTCCAACCATTAACATAATACTGCCTAGATCCTAAGGATCAGGTGAATTTAGGAGGGTGTTTCCATTCTCCCTGTGAACATGGTGTGCAACATTGCTTACAGATCATTACCTGCTGCCAGCATCCTTATTGTTACCTACTGAGTCTGACAAGAGAATCACGTGAAATTGTTGTTCCCAGGCTTTTGGGGCTGTGGCAGGCTTTGGGGTTATGATAGAGTAGCGTGAATTTCAAACTATGGATTGAAATCACAGCATCAGGCAGGGCTGGGAGCTGCTTGGCTCCATAATCTGTGACCCACCCCAGCTGCAGGCCCTCTCCACCATCAAGGGATTGGATGTTCAGATCTCATTTACGGGCAGTAACTGAAGTTGTTTCCAGCGCTTAACTTGGAAAACCAACTCATTACCATGCAGCCTGTGCCATGCATGTTGCTGCTGTCATAAGTCTCATTTTAAATTTGTCATTCTTGGCTATCAGCAAAAGAACAGAAGTGCAGCACGCAGAGCAGAATAAACTCTGTACTCCAAGTTCTGGGCAAAGCTGCTCCAGTATGTTAAAAAAATGTACAAAGTACCATAGCCAGTCAAATCAAAAGCTTGTCTAGCCAAGTATCCTGTCTCTGACAGTGATTATTAGCAGATACTGATACAAAAGTATGAGAATTAGGGTATATAGAGTCCTTTTACTGCCTTCCAGCCTCCAGAAATCAACAGTGTAGACATTTCCTGAGACTGAAATTACATCCAGAGTACAGTATCTAATAGTCAACAAAGCACTCATCCTCCATTAATGTGTCAATCTCTTTTGGCTTTTATTTGTTTACTTTATTTTGCCTCAATGTGGCTACAGGCCACACAAAAAGTTTTCCTTTTCTGCCTATTTTTAGTTGTGCCTGACAATTTTATTGGGTGCCCCCAAAGATTTTATATTCAGAGAGACTGTGAATGATCAGTCCAATCAGTCCCTGTTTGTTTTCCCTGCACCAGCCAGGGTTCATGGAACTGTGCTCTATTCTGCCTCCATTATAATTTTTCCAAACTGAGAAACCCTATGATTTAGCAGAACAGAGATATGCCAGAAAGGAAAAGAGACTTTTTGGTAGGACCAGTTGTGGAGTTTCTGGAGGCAGGACTTGCTCGAGACATCTTCTCACCCACTCTGTAGACCCAGGAAGCTGAAGAACGGATGCTGTGTCCTGACAGCAAGGAAACATCAGGCTCGAGTGTCAGAGTAACAATACCAAGGACTATTGCTGCTCTGCAACTCTAACATTTCTCCCCAGGGCCACTAAGACATGACAGTGGATGGCAATTTTCACTTAAGGGTGGCTGAGAGCCCATCTGCCACTGTCCTCTGTGATGTGTGGCTACCTGTGTGGGAGGTCTTAAGGGAGCTGGGCAGCTGAGTGGATGAGGATGGGAGGGAAATTTCTGTGTGATTTCACAAGGAAGTCTTAAAATCCACTTGACTGGGAGTATCACATTGATGATGCTTTTTATGAGCAAAGAGAATATTGATACTTAACACAGTATTTAGTGTCTGGGTGTGGTGAAGGTTTGAATTGTTGGGCAGGAAGGGAAGTAGATCATAGGTTGTGCTCAAATTGTTTTGACACAATGGGAGTAAAAATTCACCTTGGTTTGATAGCAAGACACAGAGGAAATAGTAGATGAGTCTCTGAAAAGAGAGAGCTCACAACTCTTAAAAAATGAAGAGGAAAGTAGAAAATACCAAGTTTCAAAAGGAAAGTCCAGGAAACTCTGAGTTCATGGCTGAAATTTCATGGTGCTACAGCCAGAGCAAAACACAACAGTGAAAGGAGGGAATGCAGAAATCTCCTGCATGCAAGCTGAGATTTGTTCCCAGGAGCAATAGTAATAATATGAGCACAGCCTGTCCCAAAGCAGAGAAAAGGTAGGAAAGCAAGCCTGAGATCAGTTTTCCTGACCCTTACCTTTACTGTCCTTAACAGACTGTATTACTGCTATAGACAAAATTAGATCTTAATAGGAAAACCTCTTTTCGCTTCTCAGTTCAAGTCTGAGTCATAAACTCATAAACTTGCAACTTCAGCTTCAGTCCCTTTCACAAAGACCCATGTTATAATATAGGCCTGTAAAGTCATTAAACCCAGGGGTATGTGGAGGAGATAAACAGCAGCAAGCACATTGCCAGAAATAAAAGCCTGTACAGGTACATGTAGTCTTATTGTGACTTTGCAGAAAAGTAAGGTGCAAAAGGAAAAGATGTCCAAATGTCATTATTGAACACCTTGTATACAAGAGGAGAGATGAGTGTTTTTCACCTCAGGGGTGGGACAGGCCATGGGAGGGGTGATGCCAGAGTTACACGTGCACATGACAAATCCAAGGAAGCAAGGCGGCACAGTGTGAGGCAGCTGCCCTGTGCCCCTTCCCGCTGTTGCCAGTGCTGCCTCCAGAATGAGCAGAGCCAGGGCATAACGCCCCAGGTCTGCTGGCCAGGAACAGCCTGTTCTACAGTGTCACACTGAAAACCCTGCCTGCACGACAATCCATCACTGAGCATTTTCTGACTGTTCATGGAAACGTCTCCCTCACTCGCAGATTTCAAACAAAAACCATCGTCAATGCGAACTGGAGGCCAGAGCACATGTTTTCATTAATCAAGATGTTAATCATGGAATCAAGAGCTCTGCCAGACAAATAAACATATTCAAGACATCCAGGACTAGTAAACTTTGCCTTTTTTATGACTGCATTTTCCATGATTTTTTGTCTAATTGGGTTCAACAGCAAGCCTCCCTATGATAACTTGCATCACTGTTTTTTTTGCATAGAAAATAATGCCTAGAGAGATGCTTGCCTTGACTTTAGGATAATGACTGCTAAGAATTGAGTGCTTAATTTGACAAAAAATAATAGATGATACGCTAATCTGGAAATGGCATTACAGAAGGAACTTCAGCCTTGTGACCTTTAGCCCTAAATCCTGTAAATTTGGGCAGGATGTCTTCTTAACAGGAGAGTGAAAGCTGCTTTCTCACTCACAAGTTTTCTTACTCCTCTGCCCTGCTCCTAACCTGTAAGCTTATCTCTTTGAAAAAAAAACCAACCTATCTGCCTCATTCAGTGCCACTCCCTGATCTGTGATTGGAAATGGTTTAAATAAAAATCCCAGTCTGGGCATTCCTCCTCTCAGTCCTACTGTAGGTTGCCCTGCCCACCTCTGCATGAGCAATGAAGATCTGTACAGCAATGCTAACAGGTTTGAGATATGCTCTGTAAATACATAGGGTTTGTAAAATATCTGTTCTGCTACGAGTAACTTGTGATCTGAATTCTTGATTTTTTGAAATAAGCTTTTTAGCATCTACCTCAAGGTCATGGTGCCTGAGACCACTGGATGCTGCAATGTAGTTAGCCATTGTAGATACAGAGGTTGTGGTCTCTTTCCTTTAGCCATTTTCTCTGCTAAAACCACCTTCCCTTGAATGTTTATACCAGAATATTTGACTCCACTTTGCTATAGCAAGGAGAAGACAGAAAATCTGATCTCCTCTTTTGTTGTCCTCTCTTCAATACAGCTACTCAGTAAACATCTCTTGGCCTAGAGAGTTGCAGCTCAGATTTGCTCTCCCCTCCCTGACAAGCCCCAGGGAGAGGAGAGCAAGGCTTGGTCAGGGGCTGCCTGAGCCAGCCACAGATCCTGTGCTAGCTCCTGATCCTTGCCTTTATTAGAGTGGTGTGTCCAGTGCAGATACAGGAAGTATTTATGGATGGTGGAAGGACCAGATTAAAACAATAATACTTATTTGATTAAAAAAAATATAAAGACTTGTTTTCATTTCCTGTTGTAAAGGAATTGAGATGTGGAAAGCACAAGAGGTCAGACAGGTCCCCAGAATAGCTCCCAGCTCTGTCAGAAGTGTCCTCATGAGGATATTGGCAGCTCAGGTAAGTGATCTAACTCCTGCCTGGAGCAGCAGTGTCCTACAGGCATTTAAAAGAATATTGAAAAAATTTTCCTGTGTCCCATCTTCTGTTTCCCATCTCAAAAGAGAGACCCTGAAGCCTAGGTCTGTTTTAGAGTTATCCTCCCTTTGTCCTCAGAGTTGCTTTTGAGCTGACTGCTTGTCCTCCCTCGCCTCATCCATTTTTGTCCACTGTCACTCACAAATGTCAGCACTTCCTGCACTTCCCAGAAGTTCTCATTTTCAGATAAGAATTAGCCCATAGAGAAATCCTGACCTGATCAAGGATCAGGTTTTCATGCATGTGACCTGCCTCAGGGCTATATGAATGAACCCTCTGTAAGTATTTAACTTACAGAAGTAATACACAGACCTGCTCAGATAAAACAAGACTCACTCTCAGTGAGGACTGTGCTATTTTTAGTTGAATCTAAATTCATGGCCAGCTGAATATGACTGGTGTCAGCAGATCTGCCCCTGATGAACCAGCCTCATCTTCTGCCTGGGATGTAGCCAGTCCTCCCATCCAGGCATTTTCTCACCAATGGGCAGAGCATTTTGCTCTAGAGCATCATTCCTCTAAGGTTCTGCACAGATCTTCAAAACAAAATACTGTCTTAGGAAGCTACTAAGCTGAATTTCACTCTTGCTGGGTCCTAAACCTCCAATAGTGGAGGGACACAGGAGTAGAATGTCCAAAGTTAATGTTACAGCTTTGAAGAGCAGGTGTCCAGCTCAGTTTTGTGGCCACCATGTGTTTGTGGGCTGCATGATTCAGATCTGGTTGGTTCTGGTGTCTTTAGGCCACTGAGATGAGTTGGACAGGGCAGGATGTCAACATTCCTAGGCTGGGCACAGGGCACCCATAACAATGCATCACATCACTGACTTGTCCAAATACCTCCAGACCCAAGAGACAAAAAACTGGCCATGCCAATACAGTGCCCATCAACTTCCAACTTTGTTGGTTCCCATGGTTGGAAACCAGTTGAGCATGAAGTTATGACAAATTCCTGATTTAAGTTGTTGAAAATTAAGAAATGACAGAGTGGTTTTGTGGACTAACCGCATTTGCCTGCTTTTGGTTTTTTCCCTTACCGTAAAATAAGAAGTGGTAGGCATTTTTTAATTTGACATGTTCCTCCTATCTTTTCAGTTCACTACTATTAACTGTAGAACAGCTACAAAATAAGAAATTAACTAAGCAGGAGGCAGTGCTTTGCAGTTGGAATTGGTCTGATCACTTTGATTAGGGCAAGCAAGTCCAGTATCTGGCAAAGCACACACAATTTTTTCCCCTGCCTAATTTCTTGTGCCTGTTCACAAAGCTGTTTGCTTCTAACTGTAGGCAGTGCTCCCCACAAAGTGTAGAATAAAACAAAAAATAAACATTGCCTCAAGGTGTTACCAGAACAATTTACAGTTTAATCATATTTCTTTCTCAAATATTCTCCTTGTTTATTCTAGAGCTGTCTGGATGCAAAAAAAATCTGTAAAGAGAAACATTTTTTTAAAGGTTAGTTTAAACAAGTCCATAAATGAACAGGAAGGAAACTTAGGGTCTGCTTGTTAAATTGTTAAAACCACATTTAGCAAACTTCACTCTCCATCACTTCACCTCTGGTATCCTGATTTAAGGTAGCACAAAAATTCCCCCTGCAGAAGAGCCAAGACTTGTTGTCTCAATAATCCAGGGGAGTCTTTGCTTTAAATTGTGGTTTTCAAGGTGGACCTTCAGCTGAGACTCTCTCTACAGAGCTTCCCTCTGGTACCCTGACAAGTCTATCCTCTAAGTTTGCACACCTCATTTCTCTGCCAGTAACATGATAAGAACAATAAATAAAAATACTATTATTATAGTTTGCTGAATTAGCTTTTTATCATTTAAATTGAAAGCTTAACTTATAGTCACAAATGGCTTAAATATTTAGCCAAAGTAATACTTCAAAAATTGCTCCTTCCTTAAATCTATGAGGTAATTCATAAGATATTGTCTTTTGGGAACTAGAATAAATATTATGAAAGTCAAAAGATGTCAAATCTTCTAGGCAATGGAATAGCCTAAAATTAATTCTAGTAATGAATTTTGATACAGTGATTTCTAACATGTCTCTTTGGAGTGATAAACAACCTGACTTCAACTCCAAAATCGAAAATTCAGTACATTTATGAGTAACCACCTGGTAAAATGACAGCCAGTTTGTTTCAATCCTGGAATCTGCCTCAGCATAGCTGCTGTGGTAAACTTTCAGTTCTTTCTTAGTTCTTTCTTAGCAGGCTTTCTGGAAAATTGCCAGTTACAGAAATCTCTGGCAGTTGTGAAGTGCAGCTGTGGTGATCTGCTTAATTTTCCATAAAATTTATTTGTATCAGGCAATCTCCAACATATATTGAATAAAACACATGCAGGTACATATTTCAAAAGCACTATGGTGATCTCACCTGCGCCATATGAATCATATTCATACATTTTTATTGCCATGACAAATAATGAAAGGGCAGTGATCATGGTTTTTAACTGCTTCAGAGTTCACATGAACTTTTTCACCATGTAGCCAAAAGAGAAACAAAGAAAATTAATCTTATGTAATTTTTGTGCAGAGTCAAAGCCTGTAAGTCTAAATGGATAACTGGAATGTATTAGCTCTTAGTGACATGAATCCACCTTTCTCAGTACACACAAATAAACTATAAATATATTTTAAAATTATAAATTCAGTGAAGTCTTTGAAGCTTGCAAATGTGCAAGGGAAAGGAAGGAATAGAAAAAAAATTTCTTTTTTTGTCAACTTCCAAGTCTTCTGCCAATCTTTAGCTCATAGTACGAGCATGAAATTAGTTACAGAAGAAATTGGCTACTTCCACCTGTACATTTATTTTAACTGATTTAAACCTTATTTCATATGTTTCTCTCTTTATTTGACCAAGCCTACACTTCAACCAGCATAGAGATTTAATTAAAATTGCAATTTCTTCTGTGTCATAAATATACCAGCAGAAACCCCAACACAAGCACAAACTGTATCAGCATTAGCGTGTCCTTGCCAATGTCAGCTCTCTGTTACCCAGGCTAATGGGAGGCTGGAAATAGCTCCCCATACAAGGGATCTCTGTCCCTGCACCCTGCTCTGGCTGACATACACTGCATGGCCCCACAGTTGTGCTTCTGGCAAGTGCAACCTGCTGGGAGTCAAACTGCACCTGTGTACCCACCCTGCAGCCAGGGCCAGCTGCTCCCTGCTCTCTGCACTGCCCTGTCCTTGGGGAGCTGGAGTTGCACCAAGCAGTCCCACTGAACTCCAGCTGGGCCTGAGCATGGCTGCTCACATGCTTTTGCATCCATGATGTGGGTCAGACCAGTTAATTAAAAATTTTGTTTACAAGAAGTTGGTTTATTTACCTGGGGAGCTGTTGCAACTTGTATCCACACAAGGAAGGTGTGCTGATGCAGCAGAGCACTGTGAAGACTGCAGTAAATAATTTGAAGTCCTGAATGCTGTCTTTGTTTATTTTGTCTGGATATGTTTCATCTGATTCACCTGTGAGTGTTTGATTCCTCCTGTCTTCATCTGTTAAGGCTTTGATCTAGTCTACACTGCTTGTCCTACCCAGTACATGTATAAAAGAGTTTGAAAAAGTTTACCCTGAACAAAAGGTTACTCAACTACAGCTTATTGAGAAGAACAGGGAATGCTAAATACTTGGTAATTCACTTTGGCTTCCCCTTTTATGCTACTCAGCTGGTCTTTCTATCCATCTCAGCTATCTCCAGCTACAAATACAGAACAGTTGTTTTATACTGTATGACTTTTTTCAGACTTGGTAGATCACGACATCTGTTTTACATGTGATGGTGCTCAAAGCAAGAGAAGCAGGAAGTTTGATGAGGTTGTGTTTCTGTCAAGATATTCTTTGCAAAAAAGGATGAGTATTTTTTGTTCTAAAAAAATATTTTGATGACCTATGGTATCACAGAGGGAGTTCAAGGAAACTATTCATACATATTTTTAACAGACAGCAGCTTTCCAGGACCTGCATCTGTTCAAACTTACCATTTAGTCTATAGAGATGGGCTAACACAGCCCACTGTGCGCCAGCAGAGGCTGGGACTCCTCAGTGAGATGTGTCTGCTGTATTGGTTATCCAATGTTAAGGATAACTGGAGAGCTATGCTATCAGAAGTTCAAGAGCTGGACTCATGAAGATTTAACTCCCTCACTTTCTTACATATTTATATTCACTTTATAGTAATAGGGGATTGATTCAGTTGCCAAAAGAAAAGTGCCACAGGATATTTTTCATGGCCTTCTGCTGCTCCTCCAGAAAGATCCATCTTGCACTGGGTCTGTCATCTTTAGACTGGACCCACTACAATACCTCACATGGCACTAGATGTTTAGGCATAGGAAGTTGCACTTAGATATTAACCCAAGTTCTACAGAAACTCAGAAATTCAGCATTGAAATAACAAGTTCCTGAAGGAAAAAGGAGATTCAGGAATTGAAATACTGAGCATAGCAACACTCCAAATCTAGGCAGCCCTTTGAGGATTTATTCTACACAGCTTTGGGAATGTTCAAGGCCATTTGCTGCAAATTCTCTCTGCAGTTAATGGAAAGAGGTCAGACACCTTCAGAGTGACAAAGACCTTACGTATAGATGACCCATGTAGCCCCTCTGAACCCTCCAGTCATCAGTTTCTTACTGTAAATACCACTGTCAAAGGAGTAAAATTAGGTGGGATGGGTCTAGGGCTGGGCATGCACCATGGCTCACAGGGACCTTGACTCCCTCTCATGGGGAAGGATGGTCTGTAGAAGCCAGCAAGCTGAGTGGAAACCTCTTTGAGCAAGGCAGGAGAAATTCAAGAAATGCAGAGGCAGTTTGCATACTGCCATGGGAGCAGCACTCAGCCTCATGCTCTCCTCTGAAGTCAGACATTTGCCTAAAGGGCTAAGGAGGTTTCAGCTGGGGGGTGCAAACAGCTGGTGGCTTGCCCAGGTTTATCATGGCCTAGAGAAAGTAAATACATGAAATATCTGATGACAGTTAGCACCCAGAGTCAAGTGGGTTGAATAACTGTGAGAGGAAAGACCTTGAGTCCCAGGCCTTGTTTGAAGAGTGTTTATTGCTGTGGTTTGTTTTGTTATGAAAGGAAAAAATAAGCAGTACAAGGAGAGGTAATCTATTAACTAATTCAGATATATACAAAAGATTAGTCCTTTTAAAAATAGCATCTGCTACATTTCAAGTGCATGTCAATTAATTTTCCTTGTAATGAAAAGCCCACCAACACTGGAATTTTAACTGATAATGTGGACAGTGAGAAAGCACATTATGAGTGACATTAGCCACCAAGGTACCAGTATATCCATGGTGTCCCAAAGGCTTTCTTTTACCCCTCTTCTGTAAGTACAATACTGGTAGAGGTGAAATCTAGCATATTTCCTGGTTTTAGGTCAGGATTTATGAATACAGTAGCTCTGGCCAAACTCAGACACCAGCTGTATCTGCTTTCTGAAAATCTGTGTGAAAACCAAGGACTAAGCAGACCAAAATATGGTTTAACTTAACCACAGGATTAAATTATGTAGAGGAAAAAAGCATGTTAAAACCCTCAGCATGCATTCTACATCCCTTTGTGGCTGTCCCAGTCCTCTCAGACTCCCAGTTCTACGACCAGAAGGAGCCTTATTCCCACAAACACTTTACAGCCTCTCTTGTAGGAGTTTTTAAGCTTTTTAAGCTGCTGCACTTCTTTTGATCTCTGTTGGGCGTGGGCTTTCTCCTGTCTTGCCAATGTCTTTTAATGTTCCCAGACACTTTGCAAAGAAGCAGTCTGTCAGCTATTCTGGTTTGTCCCCTATATGTCTTTTGTCCCTTTTTTACAGTTTCTATGAGACTGTGACAAGAACTTTTTTGTGAACATGCTACAGTAACCAGGTGAGGCCTTCAGTTCTCATGTATTATCATAAAAGAACATCTTCCTTCTCAGGGCTGATACATGAAAACTCTTCCCACAAAATGCATCTGTTCCAGATATCAGGTTCTCATGTGCACTTCTCATGTAAATGTGGGCACATGAGAGCATCAGCTCCTCCTTCATAGGCTCCATCTCCTGAGCCAGAGGTCATGGCAGAAGACAAAGATGGGATCTGTGCCTGTGCACAGCAGACACAGTAGCGCTGGAGACAACTACATGTCAGCAGATGATGAAGTGTTATTATGCAAATTTCTTCATTAAGCTAACATTTACTTTCTGCTCTGGCTCAAGTCTGTGTGTGTTCTGCTCAATTATGTCTCAGCTTCCCAACCCATTCCACACATAATTAAGATAAATATTGTTGCACTTAATTAATAAAGCATGGCATTTAATTTAAACAATCTCAAATTCAACTACCATATAAAACTGGCTAAAAGAACTGCTGTAAAGATGGTGACATTCAGACCTGAATATTTCTTAATTATGCACCAGTTAGACATTTAGATGCTAGTTATAAAATGGAGAACCTTTCCAAAACACATTCTTATTTATTTATTTTGCAAACTTACTATTTTTTTGCTTATTAACAAATGCTGGTGGGGAAATTTATACTGCTATCAACCACCTGTAGTCTACAAACAGTTGTTTAACTCCATTCATTTAACCATCAGTATTGCTCACATTCTACTAAAGTACGCAAACTGTTTTTTTAATAACAACACTCTGGATGGTGTGTAAAAGGTTAATATAATATGGTTAATACCATATGCTTATACTGATTAGAAACCAGTGGCAGGTTAGTGTTATGACCAGTAACTCCTATCAAAGAAGTTTGCAGTTGCAAATATCCATGCAGGGTTCTCTGCACACAAATCCTGGTTGCATTTTCTTCATTCAGTGCTAGTTATACTGGACTGTATTGCTGTCTCAGCCAGCAATCCTTCATTTAACATTTTTATCATACTATAATTACTTTTAGGAATTTAAATTTAGATGGAACAGGGGTATGTTTTACCTGGTATGTTTCCAGATTTCAATTGGCAAATCCTTATCATAGTTTCTATTGCCTTGATCAGTTTGGTAGTCACACTCATGGTCTGTAGCTGGAGCTATTTGGAGCAGGATGTCATAAAGGAGCAAAATCTGGATAATTATGCAGTGTGTTTAAGGCTTGGGGGGCATGATGATTATCTGTGTGATCTTCCAAATATGTGTTCCACTTGTAAACCAATTCGATCTTATCTTCAGCAGGATAGTGGATTAAAGTTTTCTGAGCTCTTGTGGACTAAAAAAACCCTGATATTTGCATAGATATTGCATATCAATACTGCAGTGGGGACTGTCCTCCTGACTGATATCAGAAAATTTACATGATGCATTTTTATAAATACTCCAGACCTTAAGGCATTAGAAAACAGGTAAAAAACATAATCCTAAGATTATGATTATAAACAAATTATTATTATAAACAAATTATTATTTGTTTATTACTATAAACAAATTCAGTGGATGTGAAGCTTCATTAGTTTCACTGATCATGGAACAAATTCTTGCATTGCCAATAAAACATTTGGTTCAAGTCTGTGAATTCATGCCAGGTCCCTCCTTACAGGTTGGAATAGCCCGATTTAAGGAATTTTTCCATTTCTCTGGTTTCTCTGATTTTAAGCGATTCCTGCCAATACAGTTACTTGTGAATCAGTCAGTTACCTCTGGAAAAAGTGTCTCTGGTTGCCATTCCAAAAAAAAAAAAGAAATAGAGGGAAAACTACAAACCATTTGCATAGTAAGGTAACATCAAAGCAGGATTTGTCTGCAAGTGTCGAACTTCAAAAAGGCTACACCTACAGTAGTGAAGGTTTTCCATTTATACAGAAAACCTGTTAGAGATCGATTCCAATCTACAGAAATCTGATTAAGGCTTCTCATTTTACAGTTTACTCAGCCTCAATTTCCATCCAAAGAATTCACTTGAATGAGGACTGCAAGATTGAGCTGGACATTCAGATGTTTGGTTTGACTGTGTTTGACTTCATTCCAAGTGTTTCCCCGTTCCTGGCTCCTACACACAGCTTTTATATTATGTCATAAATACTGTCATCAAACCAAATATGCTATGCTGTAGATATGTCTGCTGGAAAAAGCTTATCACTATCAATGGTAGAATGTTGTGTGAAGAGCTGGAGCAAAGATGGCTGATCATCTACTTAGAAGAATATTTTTCAGTTTTTTGTTTCGACTCTCCTCAGAGGCCCCTTCAACCCCAAAGGAAAATAAAGCAATTTCAGCAAGAATTAGGCAACAAATGATTTAGCATAGCTGAAGGCACTCATTCTTTTTCGATAACTGAGAAGGCATGACAAAGAGATGGGAGCATCCCTTGCACAGATTTACCTCTTTGTGGCTCTATATTTTCCCCAAGATAACCTCAATTACCTTGAGTCCAAATTCATTCCTTTTTTTTGATGAGTGCCCGAGATTGGGCAAAGCTCTCAATAGAAGCAGTTCTCAGCAAAACAAAAGAACCTGAATTGCTGTAATCTGCCTGCCAGGGAGGACAATGGCCAGGAAAATGCAGCACCTGAATGTTATCATCTCTTAATAATAGGGTTCACATGCTTTAGAAACATTGGCAATACACTTTATTTAAATGCCTCTTCTAAAGCTTGTATGGTGTCATTTTTACTGCTACTGCCACCTTGGTTTGCCAGTGCAGGGATGCCAGACTTTGATAAAATCATAGGATGATTCTGCTGGGCAGACAAGTCCTTTAAAATGCATCGTCTGAGAAGAGCTCGGGGTGATGCTAACCTCCAAAAAAACCGTGATTGTGATTGTAATGTACCATTTCAGTCCTATCTCGGCCCAAAAGAGTAGTCTCTTGTCCCAGAGGAAATTTCATACCCTGTGCTGTTTAACCTTGTTCTTCTTCCCATGGAGGGTTGTAAATGGGCTCTTTATTCCACCTACAAGCCTTAGAAAACTTTTTCATGAGGCTACCTCTTCCAAAGACATAGTGATCTCATTGTTGTGGCTAACACTGAACAGATCATTCTTGCAATGACACTTCCACTGCAGAGCCCTATAGTACCCATAGAACAGGATTTTACAGAAGACACTTCAGTTTGTATATCTATATTTTATTTGTTTGTTTTGCCAATAGACTGCAAAGACATTTTCTGTATGAAGCTGTGATGATTTGTCAGCAGCAGCTTGGTCCACATGTTTTTTTACAATGACACTCATTGTGTTCATATATTTCAAAGAGAAACTTTGAACCATCACTGAAATTTGTGTACTAAGGGAAAGAAAGTTCCCTGAGCTTGCAAGTTCCTAACCCAGGGCCAGGAAGTCTGGAAGCCACAATGTCCCCAAGCTGAAGGCTGAAATCCCATATAGTAGTACTAGTCCAAGCCCATATTTTGAGAAAGCCCAGGCTGTGCATAAAGTTGCCCTGGAGTCATGCACCCTGACCATGAGCCAAGCGAGTTGTCAAGAAACCAAATAATTTTCTGATGGCAACTGATTTCCTGGCATGAAGTGTTTCCTCAGAACTCTGCATGGGTCCTGTGTTTGCCAAAACCCACCCATGTCACAAAACATTTTGATTTCAACAAATCAGTGGTTTCCAAAAAGCCAGGGGGAAAAAAAAGAAAATAGTAGAGAGTTGTTTAAAGACAAAGTTCCAAACCAATTCAAATTATTTCACTTAGTTTTCCCAAAGCTATAAATCAGTGCAATTGCTGTGTTTCAAAACAGGAGCCTCCAGTTGTGTTAGCTAGTTTGGAAGAGTCTTGCACACCAAGTCCTGAGTTGGCTGAGAGCACTGCATTGCAGAAATGTCCTGATCAAACCACAGCAGTATACCTGGATGTAGCCTCCTGCTCCCTTGTGAAGATCCTCCCACAGTCCCCAGCATGAATCCAAGTGCATGCTCCCCAGGAGGATGAATGGCTACAAAATTGTGCTTACGACAGAGCCCTTCATTCAGAATAGAAATGTCCGTCTCTGGAACGTGGAGTGCATTCACTGCCTTGTGCCCTGCCACTTTAGAGTGTAATTTAAACAGGACAGGTGACAACCAGTAAAGGCTTCCAGTTATGTCTGACTGTCACTAACCAGCAGAAGATCCTGTCCAGCCAGGATCACTGGGTATCTCATCTGGCTCCTTGCCTGAGCTAGGTTACTGTCACAACAACTTTAATTAGGTAAAAATATTCCAAATTTAAAGCACTGGGAGAGCCAGCCTAGAGGATTCTTAACTAGCTTTTGGCCAATTTCCTTTTCCAGTGATTCCTCACATTTATTCTCAAAATTAACCTCTTGGGGTTGATACCTCTGCTGAGTGATTGACCAAAAGGTCTTAAGCAGAGTAAATGAGAGACCTTGGCACCTGACAAGATACATGCCACAAATGGTCATGCAAACTTCAATCTCCAAAAGCATTTGTGTGTCTGTGAGTCACAGACAGCAGGGTTGCTGTGCAAGATTTGTACCTAAATGACTTTCTGCAGTTGTGATTGCTTTACACTGGCATGCTTTGCCTGTGTCCAGAAGCAGAGCAGGCTGTTCCTTCAGAGCACTGCTTCCATGTGGTATGCATTTCCACCAGCTTCAGACCCAAGGGCAGGTGATCCTCTCCTCTGCACCATGCATGCTGTCATCCTCCCCGTGCTGTGCCAAAAGATATGCAGCAGAAAACAGGTGAAAGTCCCTGCATTTCACTTTGAATAGTTAAATCAGAGTTCTGTGACAAAACACTAGGAACATCCTGTCCTTTAACTCAGGCAGTACAAGTCCTACAGCCTTTGTCATCTCCACTGCCCCACCCTGGAGCCCATGCTGGATATCTCCCTGATGGTCCTTGTGTGCCTGTGTGCTGGCACCTCAGAGCAATGAGCAGGGTGAATTAGGGCAGCTTTGGAGCTCGGAGAAGGGCATCAGAATTTTAGCAGGGAGTAACACATCGCTAATTAAAGCAACTGGCTGGGACAGGTCATAAAGTGAGAGAAAGGCAGGAAGGGGTCCTCCAAAATACATGGGAATGAAGATGTGACAATGTTGGTATTACTGTACTAGTCTCCAACTGTTCATCAGTCATCTTGTTATAGCAAAACAACAGTTTGTACAATTATAAACTGCCCATGCAGACAGGCCTTTAATGTTTCAATGAGAAAAGCAGGAACTGGAGTTGCTCAAACCAAGCCAGAGCCTTGTGTATCAGTATTTTGCTGCTTCTGGAAGTCTCAGCAGCATTAAACTGCTCCATTAAATAGGTTTCCCCTACATCATAGAACTAGACCTGCAGTTTCTGAAAAATTCCTGAGTGCTCTGATTTGGGCTCCTCATTCAGTATAATTCAACAGAATGCTCTAAGAATACCAGGGAAGCCTGGCAGCAGTACCTTAGCACTAACAAATACAGTTATCCTGAAACAAGAGAAAAGACACTTTTTATGGTGACTGTTTCTAATAATGTCCAAGTTCCTTTGTTCAGATCTTTTCCGTCTTTCACAATCAGTGGGGCACTTAGACTGTGACTGGGATTGCAAGCAGACAGGCACTGCACAAACACCAGGTAGCAAAGCCCTGGAACAGCAGAGCTAATCCATGGGCTGGTTTGAAGACAAACTCCCTGCTGAATCTCTAGCCTACTTCCAAACTCAAAAGAATGTGAGGATGTTTACAGACTCAGCATGCCGAAAGCCAGCACAGCTGGAATTTCAGCTCCGCTGGCAAAGCGCTCCCACTGAGAGCCAGAGTGGCCAAAGAGCTGCTCCCAAGAGCCAGCCTGGCCCTTCATGGGGTTTATTGGCCTCATGTGTGCAGCAGGTTGGAAAGTGGGCACAGCACAGCAAGCACATCTCAGGGGAAGCCAAAGATGGAAGGAGAAGCTGGGACAACCAAAAGCTGGACGTGGAGCTGGAGAGAAACCCCTGGCTGTGCCTGGATGGCTCCTTCGGGGCTTTCCTGAGGAGGATGAGGTGAGCCCAAGCCCTGAGCTTCTGTGCCCTCTGGTGGCAAACAAAGGAGTGGAGACAGAGAGGTCACTCCTGTGCCACCTGCGTGGGCAGGACAGTGCCTGTCCTCTGCAGAGGCCCCACGGGACTCACCGTGGGTACCAGGGGTGGCCAGGTGGGCACGGCAGGTGAGATGCCCCCACTCCCCCCTCTGGCAGAGAGTGTGACAGCATTCTCTCCAAACAACACATGTCCCCATGGAACTGATGAGGGAGGAAAAAATCCACTTGGGAGCCTTGGAGGCCCCTTCTCCACAGTCCGTTCTCCCTCCAAAAGCACAACACTGAGCTAATGGCCCTGTAACTTTGTTTTGATTTCCCAAGCACTCTGAAGTTACCTAATATCTGGCTGGCTTCCCTTAGTGGCTTTCCAGCAAAGTAATTCTTTAACAGTTTTCATCAGACACCAACTATCATGAAGTTAGTTATCATAAAACTCCTGTGCATGTTATCAAATGCCTTGATGACAATCTTGCCTTTCTTTCCTTTTTCTTCTTTTCCTTTCCTGCCTGCATTGATTGTCCTCTTTAACTTATATAGACAGGACATGCACACACGTAAGTTTTTGTTTACAAATACACATGTATATAGAATCATAGAGTTGTTTAGGTTGGAATAGACCTTTAAGACATCAAGTTAAACCATTGTGTAGATGTAGGTGTAGATGTAGACATGTAGATGTCTGTGAAGGAACCCTGAAATGCCACAAACCTCTGGGCCAGCCTCTTTTTCCGTAGATTGCTTCTCAGCCACCTGTAAAGGTGACAGGTAAGCTCAAGGACCTCAGAGACCATCCACTTTACTAATTTCTGACAGAGCATAAGACCATTTCAATGCTTATTCAGCAGTAGTCTTGTAGTCATGGTTTTGTGGCTAAGACACAGCTGCTCCCAGAGCTCTTTGGCAAGTGGAAAAAATGTGAATAACCTGTCCTTAAGCTGGTGTCATGCCCACTTCTGCATGCACCCAGCCAGCACAAACAGTGAGGAGACAGGGATAGGCAGTTCATCTATTGTTTCACCATCCTCCTTTTCCTCTAAATTATTTGTATCTCTAGGGGAACTAAGAAAAATGATGTTTATGGTTAAGCCATGAAAGAAAAAGGGGCTGCTTAAAATCTAATATTCCTGGATTTCCTTGTGCTGACTATATAAGTTGTGATAAGAAGTCACAATAAAGATTTCAGTACATTTCCACACGACACCATTACAGGTGCCAGAATTAAATCAGTGTCCCACTCTCTGAATATATTTCAGAAGGCATCAGTAATTTCAGTGATTGCTTTTTATCAGAGGATTTTACAGCAACAGTGCTACATGGCAGCTCCAGCTCTGCAGGGCTCACCAAAGTTCCTTGTTCTCCACTCAAATCTGAAACACATCTTTATAGTTCAGATTGGAGTGAGAGGTTCCAGCCTACCCAACTGCACCTGAGCAGAGACCATGTCAGTCAAAGCTTACACTCTCCTGGCAGTCTCTTTTCTGTTTCATTTGGAACCACAGTGATAGCACAAGGAGTAAGGGGTACAAACTGAAAGACAGAAAATTTAGGTTAGATATTGGGAAGAAATTTTTTACTGTGAGGGTGGTGAGGCACTGGAACAGGTTGCCCAGAGATGCTGTAGATGCCCCAGCCCTGTCAGTGTTCAAAACCAGGTTGGATGGAACTCTGAGAAACCTGGTCTAGTGGGAGCTGTCCCTGCCCATGGCAGGGGCTTGGGTCTGGATGACCTGTAAGTTCCATTCCAACCCCTGAACATTCTATGATTTTAAAGACAAAACTGTTGTTTGCGTCAATCTCATAAAACCCTGCAATAGATTAGGTGGAGGAAGAAATCTGTCTCAAGGATGCTTTGCTACCTCATTTTTAGGTACATTTGCACTTTATTTGAGGGGGGCATAAAAAGTAGAAAGAAAGCTCTATTCTTTTTTCAGAGAGTACCAGTTTCCCTGTGACTGTGTGAAGAGAAACAAACCATTAATAAAATTTTGCTCAGCACATCTAAAGAATTTTATTTCTGCAGAACTTTGAAAAAACTGATCATTTGTTACTGTTTTTTGCAACAAGGGTGTCTCAGCATAGGTATGCTCCTTTCAAGGAACTGCTCATGTTGCAAATATGATTAAATCAGGGCACTGTATTTCAAGCAGTGATGTCCAGATTATGGTGCAATTTCTTTTGACCTTGTTATTGTAGTATATTAATGCATTAAGGCCACATTAGATATGTTAGGAGCTCCCATCCATGCAGAGAAAGCAGTATCTCAGCAGACAGGTTAATTATTGTCATGCCATGAGAAAAGCATCCTAGCTGTTTATTTATTCTGTGGACAAGGCATTAGATTTACCCACATGACACCCCACAAGCATGCATAAGCCATGTTTATGAATCAGATGAATTTTCGTAAGTTTTAGCATGAGTAAGAACTTGCTCAAAAGTTAATATCACTGAGTAGTTTGGCATCTGTTAACTTTCTTTTGCTGCTACAAAAAGCCTGCAAGAAGTGAAAGCAGAGCTTGCTATCTGGAGAAGCAATTAGCCTGGCCTGTGAGCAGTATAGCAGAATGAAACTGAAAATGAGATGGCTCCAGTGCCTGAGAAAAAGAGGACATGTGCAGCCAATGATCAGCTGCCTATGGAAAAAGAATTGGATTTAGTACCACCTTGATCAAGGCATTTATCTGTCAGATAACACTGGATAAGCACCTTGTAGTAGGATTCATCCAATCTGTCGTACAATGGGAGCTGGGGGAATATAAAGTTCTAAACAATCAATTCACATAAAGAAATCTACTGTTTTACTGATGGAATTCTGTCAGCAGAAGGACAAGACCTGTTCTTAGCTGAAAGATTTCATCCCCTGCTTCTAAAGCAATTGTGACTCAGGCTGTCCTCAGTCTGTGTTCAGAGCAGTGTGGTCTCCCTGCTCTGCCAGCTCTCACTCAGCAGGACCCCCTTGAGCTGGGCAGGGTCCAAGGGCATTCAGATGTCTGAAAATGCAGTTCACTGCTGTCTGGGGCACAACCAGTTAAAAGCTCTCAGAAATCTCTTGGCTTTAGGACCTGGTTTGTTTTGCTGTATAAAAAGAATGTGTGCAGCTGGACCAGTGATTGTCCCCCTGTGCTCAGCACTGGTGAGGCCACACCTCGAACCTTGGGCTCAGTTCTGGGCCCCTACAAGGACATTGAGGTGCTGGAGCAGGTCCAGAGAAGGGGAATGGAGCTGGGGAAGGCTCTGGAGCACAAGTCTGATGAGGAGCAGCTGAGGGAGCTGGAGGTGTTTAGCCTGGAGAAAAGGAGGCTCAGGGGCTCCTTATTGGTCGCTACAACTCCCTGAAAGGAGGCAGTATCCAGGTGGAGGTCAGCCTCTTCTTCCAGGGAAAAAGAGGAAACAGCCTCAGGTCGTGCCAGGACAGGTTTAGGTTGGATACTAAGAAAAGTTTCATCATGTAAAAGGTTGTCAATCTTTGGAACAGGTTGCATGGGGAAGTGGTGAAGTCACAATTCCAGGAGGTGTTTAAATGACATGTAGATGTGGCACTTGGGGATGTGGTTTAGTGGTGGACTTGGCAGTGCTGGGTTAATCGTGAGATTTGCTGATCTTATGGTCTTTCCAAAAACATAAAGGATTTTGCTATCCTGTGATTCCAAGTATCTTCTACTCCTAGATGTTTATTTGAATTCTCTCTGGTTTATCTGCCTATTGTTTTCTGCTCCTGGATCAGCACTAGAACTGGCCTGTTTAAGTGGAAAAGTGAGAAAAGACAATAGTCACAGGCTGAAAGTGTTCACATTGACTTTCTTGAAAGAATGGATGAAATGAACAATGAATGCAGACAGCCACTCCCTGTCCTTTGCAGACTCTCACCTGTAATTACAGCCTTTTCTCACTGTCAGCTTCATAAGGATGGGAATGCTCCTGACTACTCCCTATAACTCCTGATGGACCCTTGCAGGATCTTAGTGAGGCTCATAACCAACAGTTTAGAGAAAAAATTGATATACCACATATAAGTGATACACACAGAGCAATTTAACTATTAAAATGGAGAAGTAGCACAGCAGTCTCGCTACACTTCAACATAATCCAGAAAATATCAGATTTTTGCATCTGGGATTTAGTAGTGAATTCAAATATCAAGGCCTAATTCTTCTTCCATGCCTTTGTAGTTCAGAAGTAACATGAGAGGAGAATTTTACAACTGAAGCTAAGATGAAAGTTAGATATTAATTGCTACAACTTTTAATTTTAAAAGAAAATATTTTAATTATGATGCAATGCAGTGGGTATTAAAGAAGGTGACATTACAGTTCATTTTACATGATGCTCAGTCCTCTTCTGTTTTCTTTTTCAATTCCAAGGCAAAGCCCCCATTGACTTCATTATGAGCGCAGTGTGGTGTGCCTCAGGTAACGTGGGAGAGTGCAACAGATCTGTGTGTGGTGGATATCGAGACACAGCACTTACACAAAGAGAAAGCCTAACTCTGTGATCACACAGAGGTAAAGCAGGGCAGCTTCCAATTAAATCAGGGATACTTCACTGGTAAAATGTCAGTGCAATTCCATGTATTCCTTCAAAAAAGGATCACCATTATTTTACACGCGATTAGTGAGCTTATCATAACTTTAGGCTACTAAGCAGTCTGATTTGCTGCAAAACACACACCCCCATGCCTAAAAAAATAACTGGAGTCCAAAAGCCATTTGCATCAACACCTCCACCAGTAAATCCTGACTCTTGGTGGCCTTGCTGCCAGAGGTCAAGTGCTGCAACAGCAAAGGCACACGGTTTCAGTGCTCCAAAACTATCCATTATGGTTAGCCTGGAACTTTCCAGGGTCTCATAGTATTCTGATAAGAACCAAGCCCACATTAGTCTTCTTCTTCAAAAGACATGATGTATTTGTTCATTCTGCATTACAATTTTGAAGTTATTCAACAAGGAAAGTCTTAGAAATATGAGAATATTTGGTTAATTTGAACATCTGTAAACAAAGATTTCATGACTCAGATTCTCCAGTAGATGGGATACAATTTTCAACAGAGACTAAATTATTTAAAAGTCAGAGATCTGTTTTCAAAGAGAAAGGTGCTTGAATATCATTGAAAGTCAAATGAAAATAAATTTGTGAGTCCAATTCAAAAATAGTATTTAAGTCTGTGTGAAAGCATTACATACTTATCCTTGAGAACATATTTTATTGTCAATTTAATGAATCCAGCCTCTGGATTTTGGTCTGGACATGTTCACATATTAAAAAAAACAGAGGAGAGAAAATTCTCCCTCCCAGAGGTACGTTTCAAACTATGCAGGTTTTTGTCCAGATAACACATTGTTTCATCCTGGGCTGAAGCTATTGCACAGGGAATGAATAGAGAATGTATGAATAGGGAGATTTCCTCTGCAATGTGGAGCAGGTCAGGCCTGGCACTATCCCTGTACAAGGTCCATACCTCTGCCATCAGTTCAGGGTCTGTGGGAGGACAGGGAGGTCTGGGGACACTCCCCCTGAAGATCAAAGCACCCACACTACAAAAGCAGTCAAACCACAAAAACTTTCTCAGGGAGAGCTGTGCAGAAGGGCTCTGCCTTCTGGTGTCTGTGGCTTCCCCTGAATGAGCACAGCCTTCAGATGGGGCTCTTTGGAAGAGGCCATCACACAGCATCACCAGCTTGGAAGAGATCTTTAAGATCATCGAGTCCAACCCATGCCCTAACACCTCAAGTGCAAATCCTGTGTGAGAAGGGACATGCAGTAACCTCCTGCCACCACTCCACTGGGTGGAATTAAATCCCCACTGACTACAGGTTTGTTCACTCCTCTGCCAGCTCCCACCCATGCCCTGAAAAGCCATCCACCCTCGCCACCCCTGGCTGTGCTGCACTGGGAGGAGCTGGAGGGAGCTGACTGCCAGAGTGGTATCAGAGCAGGTGTGCTGGGAAATGAGCCGGGAGGGATTAAACCCAAGCTTAGATCACTGTGACTTCATTTGTTTTAATTTCCTGGAAAGACTGTTCAGCCTTAGGGAGGCACTGGGAAGGATGGACAACTACTGTGTTTGTCAAAAGAACACAAAGAACAAAAAAGCAGGAACTTTTTGAGACATAGAACAAATAATGCTTCATTTCATAAAGATTTCTGTCTTGTTGGTGCTGTCTCTCACTGTATAACAAAGGGCGACCCACTTTGGGTTATTCTTCTATTTAACATAAGCCTCTGAAGCACCTGGAAATCCTGAAGGTGCCAGTTTCCCTAATTTGGGACTTTCCCTTCCTCCACTAGAAGAGATCAAAGAAGACACTGTGGCTGTTTATTGGTGTCCTGCTTTCACTATTTGACCTGAAACTGAGTACAGCCTTCATCCCTCCCGAGCTCGAGTTTGTTCTGATTAGATATCACCACATTTATTTCTTTAACTTGACAACGTCAGTATGTGATTGTGAAGAGCTGACTTCCGATGTATTAATAGTCTGTAATGCTTAGATTAAAGACAATAAAATATACAAATGATTTCTTTTCCATTGTTTGCATCCTACATTCATGTGAGCAAGGTTTTGAACCAATTGCATTAATTTTTGCATTTTCCCCTTCCCTTTTGGTGGCATCAGACCTTGAATTCTCATCATCCTCATTCTCATCTCAGCTTCACAATCTCAAGATAGAGACTTCAATGCCAAAGAGCCCTAAAAAACTGGTCTCCTTAATCCCCCCGCACTGCATTCAGCCTTTTTCAGGACGAGTGGTGCTGAAGGTCTGTCACAGCCCTCTGCCCGTGCTGACACTGCAGGGATGCTGTGTGTGCCCTGTGACTGACACTGCAGGGATGCTGTGTGTGCTGTGTGACTGACACTGCAGGGATGCTGTGTGTGCTGTGTGCCCGTGCTGACACTGCAGGGATGCTGTGTGTGCTGTGTGCCCGTGCTGACACTGACACTGCAGGGATGCTGTGTGTGCTGTGTGCCCGTGCTGACACTGCAGGGATGCTGTGTGTGCTGTGTGCCCGTGCTGACACTGCAGGGATGCTGTGTGTGCTGTGCGACTGACACTGCAGGGATGCTGTGTGTGCTGTGTGCCTGTGCGACTGACACTGCAGGGATGCTGTGTGTGCTGTGTGACTGACACTGCAGGGATGCTGTGTGTGCCTGTGCTATGTGACTGACACTGCAGGGATGCTGTGTGTGCTTGTGCTGACACTGACAGTGCAGGGATGCTGTGTGTGCCTGTGCTGACACTGCAAGGATGCTGTGTGTGCTGTGTGACTGACACTGCAGGGATGCTGTGTGCCTGTGCTGACACTGACACTGCAGGGATGCTGTGTGCCTGTGCTGACACTGACACTGCAGGGATGCTGTGTGTGCTGTGTGACTGACACTGCAGGGATGCTGTGCCCACTGCCCTGCCCGTGTGACTGACACTGCCAGGTTCCAGTTCCCGCTCCCCTGCCCGCAGAGCTCTCACTGCTGCAGACAGCACAGGAGGGGCACTGCCCTGCAGACACCACAGGAGGGGCACTGGCCCTGCAGACACCACAGGAGGGGCACTGCCCTGCAGACAGCACAGGAGGGGCACTGGCCCTGCAGACACCACAGGAGGGGCACTGCCCTGCCGACACCACAGGAGGGGCACTGGCCCTCCCAGGCTGGCAGGTGGCCGCCTGCCAGGCAAGGCACAGTATGGTGGCTACTGCCAAGCCAGCTGGGTTCTCGCTCTTCCAGCTGGTACAAAAGTTGCCAGGCAGCCTCCACTCCAAGAATTTAAAAGCATTTGGGGCTATAATCTATGCCATGTGTTTCTCTGTTTTTACTACATAGTAGAAAATAATTTATTCAGATATGCTAAATTATACTTTTAATGTTCCACAAACACTTCATTGTGAAACTCGGTTTTGGCATTGAATAGAAAATGCGGTACTTTGCTCATTGTGTATATTATTATAATGGTTCTTTTTTGTTTAATCTAAATATTGTAGCTCATTTATCTTCTGGGACGTCACAATAAGCTCTAGACTGTATAGTTCTGCTGCTGTCTATCACTTAATTGATACTTACACATTTTATAAATAATTAGTTGATAACTAATTTTTTGATGTACGACATCTACACTATTTTGTCCAAAAGAATCCCTCAAATGCTTTCCTTTGTAGTGCATATTGAGAACCCATAGAATGCTGATCACTGCCTTTCTAAACAAGAAATGCTGAAGAAAGATTCTTCTGAGTGATTCAGTATCACTCAGTTCTTGGAAGAATTTAAAATGGCTCCTTTTTCATAAATGAGACATTGTCAGCAAATTAAAAATGGGAATAGAGCCCAGGATATTCAGTTAGAGATTCAGAGATCTCTGTTGCTTGGGCTCAATGAGAATTTTCTACTGTTAGAACTGCTATGGAGCCTCTAAGCTTTTTTTAGTTCATAATCAGACATGAGATGGTAATTAGATATGTCAATACATGCCTTTATTTCTAAGCCTCTCCTTGAAAAAAAGAAGCTGCTTCAGTTTTGCACGATTCAAAAGGTATCATTTTTATTTCCCTCTGAATCTTTAAGTTACACTTTGCTCTCTATGGGTTTTTTGGTGCAAGTTCAGAAAACAAAAGTGAGTGAGCTAATGCAGTTTTGAGTTGTTTTCTGTTGTGCATTGTTTTCTAGGAATGCCTTTCCTCTATTAGATCTGCCACACGATCACCTAAGTATCTTTCTTCTTCCTGGAAAAAAAAAATTCAAAAGGAAGCCAAAACATTTAATTTCCTTGTCATTTTCTGTGATATGTCACATTTTGCAACCATTCCAGAACAGAAATAATTATCATGAATGTCCACACAGTCACAAGTAAATAATCTCAGAAAATCTATTTACACCCCAGTGGAATATGATTTCCAAATTCCTTTCAAGGCAAAACTTAAAAAAAAAAAAAAAAAAAAAAAAGGTTTTATCTTTCCTGTCATTTTGTTTTAATTGAAGTTTATCACATTCTTTATATTGGCTTCCAAATTCCTCACCCTTTTTCCATCAGGGGGGCAAGTCCTAGAAATGTGTGAAATCTTTCATTTGAACTACAAAAGCCTGGAAGCAGACTAGCTGTGAATTCATCCTACATTTGCAAATTGTCAGCGAATCGTTCAGCTCGTGTCTGCTGGGCTGTCTGCAAGGCTGTGTCTGCTGTCACTGCAGGTGTTGCTGGCTCCCGTCCCCGGGGACTTCCACCACTGTTGTTCCGGGGCCCTTCCAGGCAAAATGTGCTGCACCACTTTCTTTTGTGGTTTTCAGACCACAATCTTTTGTGGTTTTCAGACACCTGTGCATTGTGCAGGAAGAGAAACCTCATGCAATACTTAGTGATTCCCCGGGAAACTTTAATGTGTTTCCTTTCCTGGTAGCTTAAGCAGTACTGAGATGTGGGTGAAGTCCCAGCCTCCTGGGGTCTGTGTACACAAGTGTCTGATGATTGCAAAGTTACTTCAAAGCAAAAGCAATTCTGGAACCATGTTAAAGCTGATTTGGCATACCAAAGTGTGACCTGAAGGAGTGAGGTTCCAGCACAGATTCTCCTCTGCAGGTACAGGGATATCAACCCAGCAGCCATCCCAGCCTGGAGGCAATAACATCTGAAAGCACCCCTGCAGGACCTGGCCACCAACACTGCAGAAGACACCTTGGCCCTGCAATGAAGCTGGAAAGTTGCGTGGAAGTGGAAGACAACAGGAAAAATGAACTGTCTTTGTTGATAATGTGGGATATACTCTATGCAGAAGAAAATCTGACATTTGTTTTAATGGCTTGTGAGCTTTCAGACTCGATCACAGCAGTGGTCACCATCCCATAGCAATAAGCTGAGGCAGCAGCAGCAGCTCCTCTGCCTGCTGCATTATCCATGAGACCTCAGCAATCCTTGGAATTTAATATTTATTAAATACTTGAAATAATAAAAACTCTCTAATATCAGTAAACAATGGAATAATATTATTCCTGTGATTCTTACCATAGTTGGTTTAAAACTTCTAATCATCTGCTGAGACATCTGAGAGATTTGACACATGAGCTCCAGCAGATCTTGCTGAGGCAGGTGGAAGTGATACCTCTGTCAGGGTAGGAGTCAGCCATGGCTCAAAACATCTGGGTATCTCTGTCAAAGCATCTCTGCTCCCATTGTCATCAACAGACAAGGGCTCCATTCAGCACCTTAGACACCAGCACCAGAGGCCATCTGAGGAGTCCCAAGTGCACCCACCTCACCTCTGGCTGCCCTCCTGAAGAGCATGAGAGTCACAGGCCCTGGGTTTCATCTGCCAGTCTCTGAGTTGTATCTGTGACCCTGTGGTTTTTCTGATATCCTGGCATCTCAAATGTTTGATACTTGGTGTGGGTGGCTGAATGAACCCCAGTCAGTACATCAGAGAGCCTGGAGAGCAGATGGGAAGAATTAAGTGGATTTATTGGCAAAGCTATGACACAGGAGGAGATGGTTCACACCTCAGTGACAGCAGCCCCTCTGACCAGAGCAAATATCATCCTAGGAAACCTCATCTCCTCTCTCCACCTCTACCCCTAGTAATCCTAGAGTGTTATTTTTTACTTTAATGCTTCTTGAGTTAGTTTAGCTGCAGTAGAAGAAGCCATGTGAAGCCATGTGAAGAGACACCATAAATTGTGAATGGATTAGCAGCATCCCTACTTGAGCTGTAGCTTATAGCTCCCAATGGGCCAGTTAACTTGTGTGCAAGAGTATTACCACATTGAATGGAAGGGATAAGTTTGTAGATGGAATTCAAATTAAGAGCAATACATTGGTGATTTTTGCAACAAAGAGAAGTTCTTAGTATACAAAGGATGATTTAATTTTAAACTAGATTTGAAAATTCTTCAATGAAAGGAGTTAATTCTCTGTTTAGGTAAAAGTCACATAAGCTTTTAATTCCATTCTCTAAACATCAATAGTTTTGTTATTATTCACTGTTCACTCACTCTTCTCAATAGCAGCTTCATAGCTGGTAAATTCAAGCAGATGTTTCTGTTTCAGTCTCATGCCACTGAAAATGGCTACAGATCAGAGAGCTTCTTTAGAATATGCATTTGCTTTAAAGTGTGCTCTTACACTGACTTACATTTACGTTCTTGTTCTGAAAATGTTTTATTTCAGATTTTGCACTGACCTACCACAGATAATGAAGTAGGTTTTAAACACGTGGATCACAATTCAGTTGTCCCTCACAGCTCTGCAGACTTCCTGTCTTTGAAAGTAAGGAATGTCTACAGGTATAAGGCAAAACAGTCTCTGAACACAGGAATTCATGTGCTTTACAGTGAAATCACAGTCCTGATCTAACATACATGCAGGAAACTGCATCCTAACAGTCCAGTTATTTTGATTAAGACCTGATCTTGCAAAACTTATGGACAGGGCTTTTTCCTAAGTCCATTTCCTCTAACTACTTCAAAGCTTTATTTCAGAAATACCTGTGAGTTCCTGCTACATCAAGGCTGCAGTGATAAAGTGGCCATGCTGTGGTTTTTATTAAATGCTAAGATGTGACATTTTATTTACGGCTCTCTGACCCATGCAAACACTGGGCTGCTTGATATAGAGAGAACTTGAAGTACATTTGAGCTGTACCATTATTAAAAGCATTTCTCTAGACATTCCCTTTCCTTCTTGGATTGTTCTTGACATTTCTGGAATATTTATGAATATTTATGAAGGCAGTTACTTGTGTACTAAATGGAGTCTGTGAGTAAGTCATCAATTTATCTGGAAATAGTTGCCTTTTGTGAAAACTTTGTTAGCTCTTCCACACAAGTGCCCCTGAGGGACTAGAAAGTTTGAGCACAGCATTCTAAAGCACATCCTATAGAATGTGTGTAAACCTTTAATCGGCAAGATTGAGGAGCCACCTGAAGAAATTCAGGGAGCACTGTGCTTTGGTCAGGAAGGCTGATCAGGAGGCTTTTGGTAAAACCTTTGCAGATGTGTTCTCAGCTACCAAATGCTAAATCAGCTACTGAACAGACTTATACCAGTTAATAGATGGCACTTTTTTTTTTTTTATTAAGTAAAAGATCTTAATAAATTCAAGGCTGCATGGAGGAAAATACAGTGATTTATTGGTCCAATACAGCTTACCCTGAAAACAAAAGGAGTTTCACATTTGACTTCAAAGGAAGAAAAGATGTACTCTAAAACTTTAAACAGTATAATAAACGTTAGTAAAACATAATATTTATTAAAGCAGTGTGAATCCCATAAGGTACACATTTACTTTCTTTTATACTATTTGTGCAACTTAGTACTAATGAAAATGAAATATGATTGGTCACCGAGGTCACACCTGAGTACTGAGAGTACAATCTATCAGAAATAATACTATGAAATGTATTTGCATTAACTGGTAATAGAATTAAACTGATTGCTCAGTTGCAAATTGATGAAAACCAAATTCAACAACATGCTTCCCAGTAAAATGAAAGACCTCATATTGAGTTCTAAGTTTTAATATTCGTGTACACTGCAGAGTCATACATGCGTTTACAGATTGTGTAAAATCGACATTAATATCAATTGAAGTGGAAATAGGTCAGATTGCTTTGTTGGACTGAATGCTTCCCAAATTGCCTATTTACAATAGCTCACTTAGCTCTGCTAAGTGGTTTCACAACATAAGACCATTTTTTCTTTCTTTTTCCTTAGCGTTCTTACTTATTCATGGTTGGTGTGGCACAGAACAATGGAAGTCTATCTCAGCAGAGACTAAATGAAGCCTAAGTTGAAGGTGTCCTGATTTATCTCTGTAGGAGCCGAATCACATTTCTGTTTTTAAGACTTCTGGAGACAGATCTTGCATGTTCACAACGCACTTTCCCAGTGAAGTCTGGCGTATCAACACCATTCTTTTGCTGTTTACAAGGAAATTGAGCAAAGGAAAATGATTTTCAATTTCTGCCTCCAGCCAGCTGTGCTGTCAGACAATGAAGCGTGATGCTAAGTGCAGAACAGCAGCTTGTCTGATAGACAGTAAGTAATTAAGTCTTTTCGGAAAAGGTTTGATGTTGTCCTTGGGCTTTAGACAATAATTTCTTTTCCTAAGCTGCATTCCTGTGAGAAAAAAAAATCTAAATCAAACCAAAACACAGTATTCAAAACATTGTATTTGCTGTGAAAAGATGATGCTCTCCCAGCTCTGTAGAGCAGTAACCCTCCAGGTGTAGACCAGATAATGGATTGTTTCATTTCGTTTCTTCCTCTTGTGCCTTTGTGAAAGAAAATCCAGACATTGCCCTTAGCAATGCTGCTGGATGTTGACCCTGAAAGCATATCCCAAATTACATGAGTGCATTATTCCTGTGTACTTCTTGAATACCAACAGGAAGAATAGACTTTCCCTTTCATTTCTTATTAATAAGATAGAAATATCACACTTTTACAGAGTCTCAGCAAAGACCTTCAAATATATAAAGATACAACTGGAACAAATTGTTGAAGAGGTACCATTTCCTTTTATTTCCACAGTTGTAACTAACAACGAGAAGAAAACAAATAATACAATTAGAAGTAAGCACAGCACTTACAGAAAGCTGTACATAAAAGATCCTTCATTTACGTGAATCAATTTTATATATATATGTAATAAAAACTCCTTGGGAAAGAGAAATTCCTGGTACTGAAAGCTAAGTACATTGAAATTGAACCTTCTTTATGAGCTCCTACTACAGTGTTGTTTGAGACACTTGCACATTCATATCACCAATGAATTCCTCTGTCTCACTGATTTTGGATTTACTACCCCTTCTAAGTGGGACATCACTCATTTTCTCATTTTGCAGATTCAGAAAAGAAGGTCTGACATGACCTTTGCAGGTCATTGAAAATCTGGGACAGTGGAGAAAACAGAACTAATGTTTGGACTGAAGTCAAATCCTTTATGAAGTCTTCCTTTTTTTGATAAAACAAACAAACAAACAAATCAATACTATGAAGGAAATGTTTAACAGTTTTCATTCATGAGATATACTAACATGGAACCAAAAGAAACCTTGAGGCTTCTCTTGAGTCTAGAGTCCTTGTTGAAACAATGTGGGAAATACTAGTGAAGGAAAAAAATTTATGGAATGCTAAATTATTGTGCAGCCTTTCATGTGGTATGATTGTGCCTCTGCACATGTGTGGATGAGAACAAATTCAAGTTATGGTTACAGAAAAAAAGATCAAATGTTTATTGCAGTTTGACCAAGAGGTGTAATTAAAACAGCTGTATTGCTGAATTTATTGCAAAAAAAAAAAAAGTAGGAAAAACTTAAATTTTAAATTGTCTTGGTTTGTGTCTTACATTGCTTTCATATAGTGAACATCCTGTTCTCTGCTTAATCCTACAATCCTGCTTACCAGAAATGCCATTATTTGAGTCAGGGTCATGTTCAACTCTAAGTGGTGTTTGTGTAACAGAGCCATCTGGTTTCCCCAAGGCCACAGAGCTCAGCAGGACTAAGGTGATTGGGACATATTGCTTCACTAGGAGTGATTTGTTCTGTTTAGTCCAGCTGAACTCTGTGGCCTTGCATGATCTCCAGGAATTTGGGTCCTGTACAACTCAGTGGCCATATCACACTTCTTAGTAATTCATGTTTCAGAACCAATATTCTATAATTCTTCATATTCATATATGCTGACAAATATTTGTTTCCATGCCACCTTATGATCAAAATTAAATCTTCAGTGTATGCAACATTGCATATGTATAGACCACACTTTATAATTGGAATAATCCTAGGATTACTTGCTTTGGCCATATTGTCTTGAGCAATATTAAAGCTGAAAGAATTTGTGAGCAAACTGGATAAAGGCAGAAGGAAAGAAGACAAAGATGCCATGAAATTTTTTTTGGAGGGGTTTGGTGGTTTTTTGGTGGTTTTTTGATTTGGTTTGGTTTTGGTTTTCTTTTTTTGTTTTTTTTTAAGGAGGAAACTGAAAGAGAAAACTGGGAACTTACAGAAACTTTTCTCAGGTGAGGTAGACTGGATGGGAAAGCCTAACTGAGGGAAAGAAGTGGTAAAACAGATTTAAAAGCCTGACATCAGGGCAACAGGAAAATGTGTTACTAAATTATACTGAGAAAGAAAGAAGTTAGAACTGAAGACTCAGTGAAGAGTAATCTATGGGATGAAAAAACAGAGAGAACATTTTAATCCTCAAAATAATGGTATTTTCAGCCAGTTTTATCCAGCAGTCACACATCCTTAGCCCTGGGAGAGAACTAAGACATCTTGGAGATAATCAGGGAGGAAACTGAAAGGAAGGAAGTGTTGAAAGTAGAGGAAAATAATGTATTCATAAGTGGCAACAGTAATGAAAAAGTCTGGTTAGAAGCAGCTGATGGGATACCTGAACAGCAAGAAGTGAGAAAAGAGGGTTCTGTGAGAAACACAAAAGAAATAGCTGAGACAGATCAAAATGGGCTCATTGCTACTAGATCCCACATTAATGCTGAGAAAAAGAAGTTAAAGAATAAGGAAAAGTTGAAGTCAAGGACATGGAGTTGAATAAGATTTTCCTTTGGTCAGCATTCCCGTATTTATTAGGGGAATAAACCAGCTGTAGGAGAATTACACACAACCTAGTGCCTGTGGGTTTTACTGTCCAAGCATTTAAATCCAGGGGACAAATACCAGTGAAAAATACAGATGAATCAAAAAATAAATGCAAATGCTGCCAAGATGAAAGCGGTAGTCATAGAGGTGTGGGGGTCCCATAGATGAATCAGAGAGAAAAGGGATGATGGTATGGATGGGTGGGAATCAGCCAGAGCAAGTCCAGAGGGGAGAGTGGGAAGGAGTGAGCACAGACAGGTAAGGGGAAGAAGCACTGCTGAGGGCAGGACCCAAAGAGATGGGGCTAGCTTCAGAGCCATAAAGGAACACTGCAAAGACTAGGGCAAAAGCAAAAATTGGAGCATCATGGTACAGCAGATTGGAAAGGACATCAAAGGAGGTAAGGGATCAGTAGAGAGTTGGATTATTCGTTTGAGTGTAGGGGATGAGATGAGGGGAATAAAGGAAATAAGCATCCAGAATTAACTAAATTGACACACTGGTACAGTGGAAAGGAAGAAGTGAAGCCAGAAGAACGGTAGAAAGACAGATGGACACCACTCCATGGTAAATGAAGGAAAGAAGGTGATTCAGACTGCAGATATGGGGAGCTGTGTTTTACTGCAGAGTTTGATCTTGGACATGTCTACGAGAACAGTAACAGTTACTAGCTGAACTTTGAAGACTGGAAGCTGTTACATACATGAAGGAGAGGAAGTAAATGAGAAGTTCATAATCAGGGTAAACTAAATTCCTCAGAGAAGGATAAAAAAAGTGGAGAGCTGTAGTTGAGAAAAAAGGGAATATATGAGCCAAAGCAAACCACAGGTCAGGAACAAAACTCATCCATCTGAAGACTGTAAGAGCAGTCAGAAGAAATGACCATAGACTTTCAAGTCTGCAAAACCATTCTTCCATTCTTTTTGTTATCTGAATTGCCCATGTCTGGAATGATAAAGATCATTCTTTATTGTTGTAGTGAATCTTGTAAAATGAAACTTGAATATATAAATTATTGAAATACTGCTTGCTCAGAATGACTCATTAACATCACAGAATAAATAAGCAGATAACATTGCTAATTTGATTCAAAGCCTTTGACTATACATCACCCATAAACTCTGACTTCAGTGAGTATAAACAACTCTGTCAGTGTCCCCATAGGACTGATATGAATTCGCAACAGAAAAGCTTTTATAACTCCTACACTTGGGAACTAAGCATTTTTACTTCTTCATTGTGACTGTTCATGAGCTGAAATTCAAATGTTAACCCATGAATTATTTATTGAAAAATAATCTAAACTACTCATTAAAATCTTAGGTGGCATTAAAGCTAACTCCACACTTCTTTCTGTTTGCTTCATAATGCCAACCTAATGGATTTACTGAGGAGAAGCATCAGGAAATACAGTGAGTGTTACATGAATAGCAAAACCAGCCACAAAAAGTGAATTCTGAAACTGGAATTTCAAACCTCAACCAGCATCCTCCCAGGTAATCTCTAAGTCCATTCCAAATGGCTTAGAGCTTTCAAAGACATCCATAGTATCAGGCAATAGGTTTTAAAACTTCGTTGAATCAAGGTCTTAAATCATTCCTTATGAGGAACTGTACTGGCACTTCTCCAAGAAAAAAAACAAAGCATGATTTTAGTCCTCTTTTCTTTATTCTGTCTGTCTCTTTTGAACTTGGGTGGAGGGTACAATCTGTGTATTGGGAGGAAAGGTGCTAAAGCAATAGCATGATAGCAGGGAATTTCTTGGAAGACATGGGAGTGAATAAAACATAAGGACAGAGAAGGGGAATTTACATTTTTTTTTCACAACAAAGTTGGCAGCTGTTATGTCATGAGTCTATACTTGCCTGCACTTTGCCTGCTGTCTTTTTGCTCCACTTCACATTTGTCTTTCTCTGTGTATGCTGTACACTTTCTGGGCAAATCACCCCCTTTCCCTTTGTCTGGAGAGAAACACATCCTTTTCTGGCACCAGAGCAAGCTCAGTAACGAAGAACGTGATTAGAACTGATGAAGGATATGGATGCGTCTTTCAACGTCACAGATTATTTTCTGTGATTCAGAATCACGAATTCCTTTGGTCCAAGGCTTTCTCTCTGAAGCTGCTGCAACAGTTAACATATATTGCTGATATGGCTAAAATTTACAGTTGGCAGGAAACTGGGGCCAAGATTTTGAAACACCAAGCAACTTCCCTAAAGCCAAATCCTTTAAAATGTCACGTGGACATCTAAAACTGACCATTTGTCTATTTTTAATATTATTTAAGTTTTAATGATAATGATAATAATAGTAATGATAAATGTTGCAATAGCATCTAATACTTATATACTACCTATAAACCTAAAGATTTTCCCAAATTATTTTTCCCAAATGGGTCATCAGAGTTGGAGTTAGTTAGACTCTGATGTTCTGTAGTCAGTTCTGATGTTGTTGAATAAGGAGCTTTTCAAAAGCAGTTACAGTTTTTGTAAGACTTCAAATGTTTGAATGTTCAAGCAGCTACAGTTGTCTGATGTTCATTAGGCATAAATGCAGAAGTTGCTTCAACATTTAACTCCAAAAGCTACACAAAGTTTGAGGTGATGATGGGGTTGTGATAGTGTGTGTTCAAACCCATGGCAGTAGGAATCCCTGGCAGCAGCAAGCACCTTATCCACAGCTTCCTGAGGGCTGCAAGCCCAAGGACAGCAATCATGTCTCAGAAATGTGCAGTGCAATGATGCCCACGAAGGAGTGAGTGGCTGTTCTACCAGCTTTCTCTCAATACTGAATGCTGCACTGCACGTTTCCTGAAAACATTACTGATCCAAAACTCTTGATGCCTTTCACCTTTTTCATATGCTTGACAGAAGACAGGGATAAATAATTCAGTATGCTCTATTCAATTTCCTGGGGAAATTTGTTCCACACCCCAAACTATTCTTCAATCAGGAGTTTTTCTATCTGTTCAAATCAGCACAGAAGTATCAGTTGGATCAAGTCCACCATTTAGAGTGAAAGAAAACACCTGAATGACCTATTAAACACACCCTCCCTCAGGATGTGTAGAACTGGAAGCAACTTACTTCATAAAGTTACAAAAGGGGATTATCAAGAGGTTTCATAGAAGAGAAAAGCATTTATTTTCAGGGTCTTTCTTGTAGTCTTTAGAGAAATGTTGAAAGGTGACATATTAAATGTGTCTGACAATTTTCATCAGGAAATTTGTTTTCTTTCCATATTCTTAAATTACTGAAAAGACTTGACCCTCAATAAAATTCAAAGATATTTTCCTTTATGCTGTCGCATTTCCAAATGTCTGGAATCTAGACTGACTTCTTCTGCCTGAATGTAGCAGCCAAGGGTTTACACAACACCAAATGAAGTGCTGTTCTGATCCCAAGCTTGCAAGATCCACAATAATGGAAGTAATGGATTTTTTCTGGGATAGCTTTGCCAGCATACAGAAAAATCTTTCTGAGTCTCATTCGCTCTTTTGGTGTTTAGTTGTTGCAGGCTCCAAATCAGTGGCTTTTTGTAGTTTTTCTGTCAGGAGCTCTAAGAGCTATAATGACTTATATTCAAAAAAATATTCAACATTACCAGATCTTCTGTGCTGGCTGGAAACCGAAGATGTCACTCTTAAGCTGCTTGTGTCAGTGACGTGTATCTTGAATCTTTTCACACAAATAGGACAAGAATGCTAAGGTTTAAATGCCAGATCCATGAAGAATCAAAAGAAAAATCTCAAAACCTAAATAATATGTTGTTATGTATCAATCAAAATGGCAGACGAGTTACATCAAGGAGACCAAGATCAATTACACAACCAGCAAAAAGTAGTTATTCTACCCTTATACCAGCTGCTCTACACTTAATACTTAAAAAAAAAGTATTGTTATATAGTATTGCCTCCCTCACTTGAACATTTACCAAATATTTAGAATATAAACTGTTATTTTCAAACAAGCTGGAGAGGCAGAGGTCCTCTTTTCTCATGTGAACAGTGTTTCATTCGTATTTTCCTTCAGAAGGAAACAATGAAAGCAAATGTCGAAAGTGGTGAAAGCTGTCGTGGAATTTGTTCATCAAACATTGGTCTTTCTACAGTACTGTCCCCACAGTAGGTTTAAACTAAGTGTTGATTGATTTATCTGCTCTTCACCTTGCAAGCTAGGAGATGTCAACACCAGTGGAATGTATCCTACCCTGTTTGTATATCATTCCTCTGTGCCATGACATTCATTTCTCCTGGTGACTTAAGCTGAATTGCAAATGTTACAAAGTAAAATCATGTATATCTCCCCTGTGTATTCCAGAACTTATCAGGTACAAGACTGAAACATTAACATTCCCTACTAGTGAAATATTAGGAACAGTAAAGAACCAGCTGGAAAGAGAACAAATGGGGGTCTCTGAGTTTCATGGCGATGGGTGTGAGCGAGCCTTGGCGGCGCACGTCAGCCCCAGGAAACTCCCACCCCCGGCCTTCACAGAGCTTTTATTGCTCACCAAGGGCCAAACCTCACTTTCCTTACAGTCAGTGGGAGTTTTGCCATTGCCTTTCTTGAAATAAGCCTTGACACGAGCGGAGCAAACAATGGGAAAACAGCAGCCAAGCGCTGGGCTGCAGAGCCCATGGCAAGTTTCCATATCTTTAACTGGCACCCTGTGTTGGTCTCCTGAAAGAATGTCACTGTACCTGCACTTTGTATGCAAAGCACAGCTTTTACACTTGCAAACATATATAGAAAGAAATATATTTATACCTATAACAGTTTCTCTTTGCAGTGAGGATGTAAATCTGCGAGCTAGTTATGGTAACAGTGTCTACACATTTTCTGAAATCTAATGCCTATCCTAAATGTCAAATCTTTATTATCATTACCTGTTTTAAGTGGGTCATAAAATTTCTTAACTGGTATGTTACCTTCAAAGAGCCTGTGTTAAAAAAAATATACAAAAAATACAAAAAAAATAAAGTAAGCTAAAAGAGAATAAAGTACCACAATACTGATTTATCTCACATGCTCCCCAAACCTCAGACATCAGAATTTTTGAAGGTGTTAAGATAACTATACCTCTGACAATTTATAAAAAATGAACTAAACATATTACCTAAAATAGTAAGAGCAAGAAAACTGTTCTACAAGTTTCATCCCAACTGCTAGCCCTCTGTTATCCAAAATGTTTAATGCACAGTAATTTCACGATTATAAGCCGCACCATTTTGACTAAAATTTTGGTCCCAACCCAGAAGTGTGGCTTACACTCAGAAGCGGCCGATATATGAACAAAGTTCTGAAATTTCCCAACCTGGAAGCGCGAGCTGTGGGCCGAGCCGAGCTCGCGAATTGAGCACCTGCCGGTAAAACCCGCGATAGCGCGATTGTTACAAATTGGTTACTCTGTTGCACGGCAGGGGGAGCGGGCTCCAGCCAGCGCTGCGGGGCAATGCCGGGTTGGGGCGAGCCCGGCAGCAGCAGTGCAGGTGGCGGGCCGGGGCAAGTGAACCCAGCGGTGGAGGCGCAGCTCCACTTGGTGGCGGCAGCAGCATGGCTCAACTTGGAGCTCGGCCGCTCGCCCACCTGGCTGAGCGGCTCCGCTCAGAGCTCAGCCGCCCGTCTGCCCACCCGCGCAGCTGAGCGGCTCTTTAACGGCAACGCGGATCCGTTGGGAATGCTTGTAAAATGACCACACTATTGTTCGTATCTTTTTCCGCTTGTAAATAAAACTTGCAGAGTACGCTGCCGCAGCTATTGTCTGTATCTTTTTTTGCTTGGAAATAATGTTTCCAAGGTCAGCACCTGCCTGTATACCCCACAATCCTGCGATTCTGTTACTAATTGGCAACTTTGTGGAAGTTTGCTGCCAACAAAAGTGTGGCTTATAATCAGGTGCGGCTTATATATGGACGAAGACCTAAACATTGCGGACACCCGGAAGTGCAGCTTACAATCAGGTGCGGTTTGTAATAATGAAATTACTGTACTCAGTGCATACAAATATAGTATACAAATGTATGTCTATGTATTATCTAAGAGTAAAGCTGAATTGTAGTGTATCTAGGACCTCATGATTCAATTCTAGATGAACAGGAGAAATTGAGTGAGTCAGATCAACATGAAAAATGAGCTCAGTACTATCACACTTTTAATCAAGTGGTAGATGATAGAACTTTGTGGAGAGGACAGAATTGCTGGACAGTTATTCTTTATAATGACTTTCTTATACTTTAATGGAAACTAATTGAGAAATCTACAGGAAACTAATTTACACTTTTATTAGGAATTCAGATTGAGGTAAGAAAAGTGCACATACATCTAGTGGTTTGTCATCATCTTTTGAGCAGCATTAAAGTCCAACCTGCCTGCAGCACCAGGTCTTTGGCTGTGGCTGCAGAAAAAACCCAAGTCACCCTCTGGAGTGTCTGGGCAAACGTGGGGGCTCAGCTGAGTTCCAGGTGTGCTGGGTGAGGGCTGCCCCTGCCAAGGGCAGCACTGAGGACACGCCGTGGCTGCCGCACGTTTCCAGCTGGTTGCCACCAGCTGCTGAGGCTGGGCTAACTCAGGCCCCTTGGAGGACAGAAGGATTACTCCCTGCCTTAGGCAATCTGCCTCCTAAACTCTTTCCACCTCAGCTGTTTCTGAAAGCATGACTTTGTGGTTTTAAATGTTATGATGGCCTCCATCCACACATTCTCTTTACATGATTCTTACAACATGTTGGCATTACTTCACAGCTCAGCTTTTTTTGCCTGCAGTTTTTAAGAAAGCCAGAGCACCTCTTTGTGTACTAGAGCATTTATTATAATGTGGTCAGGTTAGAAAGCCTGCCATTACTCTCTGCAGCAGAGCTGTATGCTTTAGACCTGAGGTTATGGAGCTATTTGCACTTCCAACAATTGGTTGCATCAAGCTCTGTTGCAATACATAAAACATGCCACATCAGGGATTTTTTTTTTTCATTCTGCCCTCAATTTCTCTCTTCAGTCCTTCCCTATCTCTCCCAGAGAACAGCAAGTTGTTTGGCAAGATGTGAAATTAGTTTTCAATCTTTGGATTTCATGGTCTATGAAGAAATTCTCTGCCTAGAGTCATTCACAGGAAGGGCCTATTTGAGATTTGTCTCATCAGTGGATAATCTAGCTTGATAACTCTTCTGACCTTGCACATAAACCTTACCTCAGGTAACAAAACACTTGACCCATTTTTCTGGACAGCACAGTAGCAGATGTAATCCATGTGCCTTTGGGTACTGTATTCCATCTCTAATTCAGGTCTAGTTATGGCCCCCTAGTCATTTAGTTATTCTATTTAAACTCTAGGAATACAGCTAATTAAAGGAAGGGAAGGTGATAATGAAATTCCCTGTGCTGACAATACCACTTTGAACTGTGAGTGCCTGTTTGCTTTGCTTCGTGGTTTCCAGCAGTGTTTAAGCAGACTACTTACAGAGCATGGCATTTCAAATCACAGAAAAGAGAAAGTAAAATTCTCTAGGGTTGAATCATCGTATCTGGAAATTCAACAATGTCCAATTTACACAAACTACATTCATAAATGTGAATTACACACTGTGTAAAGAGACACTCATGCAGTATGTACTGGTAGAAGCAGATGAATGGAGCAGGGCGGGGTTCCAAATGGAAAGCTGGAACCTAGAGGAGAAGAAGTGGTGCATTGGTTGTTTCTGTTTCATTTCTTCTCTTTTTGTGACAGAAATGAACACAAGGCCTCTATGTGCAATGATTATCTTAGAGAGTGCATTGCCAGAGGGACAGATCACACAGACTTTGCCCACACAAAAATTCCCACTAAAGAGAAAGGTTGAATCAGACAAAAATCATGCCTTGGTTGCACAAGGCATTGTACCTGTCAGGTGATTTAAAATACATATTAACCACAGGGGGTTTGTTTGTGAAGCACTGAATGCTAACCAGAAGTCAGCTGCTGGGAATGAGTGTCCTCTGCTGCTCCTTTCCTCTTACAGGAAAATGTAGTCACCATGTGTGCTTGTTTCCAAGAAAATGTAATAATGAATCCAGTCTTTTTTCTTCTTGTTTGCATAAAGACATAAATCCCATATATTCAATTTTTCTATACTTCAGAGTACCATGTTGGATAACACCATGGAGTGTTTGTACAAATTGCCTAACCTTCCCATGGAATCCATTCTTCTGGTAACACCTCTGTGCCCAGGAAAGTGACAATTTAATTTACTACAGAAAGAGCAAAGCCATTCTGAATGAACATCCATGTGTATCATCCAGGATAGAAGTGTTTCCCACAGTCCATGATAGTCTCAGTTTACCAAGGGTCTCTTTTTCATAACACCTCTGAAAAGTGGATGCCTCAAGCCCCATCAGCACACACGGAAGGTTTAGTTCTGTTGAGGTTTGTATGGTAACCACATCTAACCAAGAATTCAGCTTTCCATTAAATCAGGTGCTAGAAGCCCAAACAGGAGTTGGAAACCCGAATGCTTGTCTGGATCTGAGCCAAGAACCTTCCAGTGTTGCATTAAGTAACACGATTAACATCTGTCCTCCACAGAAGGCAACAGCACACAGCACTTTTCTGAATGTTGGCCTAAAATAGCAATAACTGTCAGAGATTTCTCTTCATCAGGTTTCCATTGGTGGTAGCCAGTATATTTTTAAGGTGAAAGGATACAATCCCATTTCTTCTAGGCAACCATATGGAAGAATCGTAATGATAGCAGCAAAAACTCTTGGATTTTATGATCTTTAGGGTCTTTTTGGATCTAAATGTTACTGTTCTAAAATAAAGATCAAAGACACCAAACAGTTTTGATAGAATGAGTGGCTGTAGACATAAGGAATCCTCAGTCTTGGAAAATGTACTAAAAAGTGTCATGACAGAAGACTGAAAAATCAATTAGTAGAGTAGAATGGAAAAGGTGGATAGGAAATAGGGAATTACATATCACTGTTCTTTCCAATAGAAGATTGAGAAGGAGGACATTAGCTAATTATAATAGGTCATAAATTCAAAACAAACATGAGCAGGTACTTGTTTTTTTCCCAGAGCTAGCTGTTAAAGTGTGAAACCTCCTGCCACAGGAGACTGTGGTACACACAAGGTCAGAACACAGCTGGACATACACCTGGAAGAATTGAAAAGACATGCTGGTGGCCCAGGCAGTCTTGCTGCTGCCAGCCAGTGGAAATGGGACCCCGTGCCAGGGAGGTATCACTGCATTCCTGCTGTGTTTGGACACTCTTCCAAAAATGACTGCTACCAGCAGCGTTGGAGGCAGAATATTTAGGTACATGAACAATTTTTCTGTTTAATATGGTGCAGCTATTCTTCTTTCTCATAATATGTGTGTGTGAAAATCACCAGAAATGTTGATGGAAACTTCCTAAAAGATTCTATCTGGCATATTTGTAGTCTTCTTTTCTCTTTCCCTAAGTGTCTGCTCAAAGCCATCATTTATTTCTCCAACAGACTTTACAAGTGTCTCAATGTTGTAATATCTCTTTGTGCAGAACCTTTGCCCTTTTCTTTATGAATAGGTCATTAATGTTTACAAAAAGCTGGAAAAGGCTTCTTTTCAAGGGCCAGATCTGCCTACTTTTTCATTTTTGAGGTGCAAAGCTATGACTGGTCTATTGTGGAAAACAGCTTGCAAAGGCTTTGAAAATGCAAATAAAATAAAGTAAATCTGTCCCTTTTTTGTTGATAGGGATAGAGGAACAATACAGATTTACAATTTTAAAAATTAAAAGGGCTATTTGATAATTTTTATGGCCAGGGCAGCTTCCAGAGGGAAGTGGAGCCAAAGGAGAAATTTTAAAACATAATATAACTAAATCAAGGAAACAAAAAAGTTCCTTTTCAGTTACACAGAAGCCTTGTTGAAAGAGAAATACTTGTGGGACATGAGGAATGAAAAAAGTCAGCATGCAACTGCCCAGGCTTGCCCAATTTGTAGCTCCCACCTCATGGCAATTGCTAAGAGTGTTGTAAAAGAGCTTCTTTGTCTCTGGAGAAAGTATTGCTTTCAAAGACAAGAAAAATCCACAAGCAACCTCTCACTTTGACACACAGGTCATGACATTAAAAGAATAATGTGAAGAATCACAAACCACCGGTTTCAGTTAGGAAAGCAAATGGCTTGGTAGGAGGGAGGCAGAGATATTTATGTTATGATCTGCTAACTTTCTGTTTATATGTTCCTTCATAAAATAAAAATCCCCCTAAAAGAGGCACCTAGGAAAGTCTTTCAGAATTACCCAAAAGAGGTAAAATTCTTTAACTCTGTGAACAGTTTGCAAAGTGTCCCCAGTTTGCACAGAGGGAAGTTAGAACAACGCAACTCCTAAAAGGATGTGGGGTGATTTTGCCATCTCGTTGCAATGTTTGGTGCAGAAGGGAGATGCCAGCAGGACGAGTCAGCAGCAGCAACCCAGACACTGGAATGAGCACATTTCCTGGCGGGCTCTTGGGGAAGTTGGAGATGGTGCCAGAGGGAAGGGGACAGAGGCAGGGGGCACCGTGCCAGCAGGGCTGGCACTCGCTCCCACCTCTGACCAGGGAGAGCTGACAGCTTTATGGATTCCATCATTTTGCCAGAATCAACTTTAGCAACTAGCTTTGCTTGAAATGCTGAGAAAATTGTGGTTCTGGCAGGATAAACAGTATGGTATTTCCTTGTACCAGGTGGCAAACTTACCAGGATGGGCACATCCTTTAAGAAAACATTCTGAGCTCCATCCCTTCCCTCTGCTGACCCTGGAGATGGCAGCAGTAACACCAGGGTTGTTTCCTGTGTTCCCAGTTTGCTACGCTGCAATTAGAGAAAACTGCTGTAAAGTGATGTTCAGCAGCAACTTCACTCTGAAGGGAACTGGAAGAAGCAGAAGTGAAGCCCTTAGTCCAGTAAAGCCCTCTATGCAAACCACAAATGGGGTTTTTTTTAAGGAAAGGGGGAACCTGGCTTTTTCAAAGTCCTTGTGTGAACTCAGTTTAGCTTGTGAACTGTGTCTGAGGCTCACACTCATAAGTAAATGCACAGGTGTGGATCTGCAGTTAAGGCTAAAATACACCCTCAGTGGCACTTCTGTCTGGAGCTCCCCTATGACAGGGGAACTTTGGCTGCTCCTCCAACTGATTGGAGCATGAATAGGACACAAAAATATCTTTGGATTGATGAGCAACTGGGTATTTCCAGAGCAAATTTCCAAATGCAACCAGCTTGTAAACTATAGTAAACCTCAAGTTCTGTCAGGAAAAGCAGAAAGGGTGATGTGGACTAAAGAGGGCTGGAGGAAACTGTTGAAAAGCAGCCATTCTGAAATATTTTGGGAGCAGCAGTAGCATATGACATTGACATAAAGCAAAGATTTTCTTATTGTTGTTGTTGCTGTTATTATTAAGATTTGTAGAAATTAAATTCACCTCCTGGCAAGTAGCCTGTAAAAAAAGGTTATTTAACCACTTTGTCTTAGTCCTGACCCCTTTGAAAGACACAGAGAGCTCCATCCTGCACACCAAACTCACCATTTGCAGTTGCAGCTCCAATAGCTGGCTTCAGGCAGCAGAGATTTCTCAGTCAGAGCTGATTTCCCAGCTGTGAATCTGAAGCATGAGAAGAAAAAGAGGTGCCATTGTTCTTGGTACCCACTGTAAAATTAATTAAAAATGCCAACAAGGACTGTCAACTTCTCCAGGCAATCAGCAGAAGGCCTCTGGACATTTCAAATTAAATGTCAGGGGAAATTAATTGATTGAGCACCTATTAAGTGGCTACCTAATTTGTATGGTTGCTTGGAATGGAAATTAAGTTCGCTGTTTCAGAAAATGATACAATAAAATGTTTTACAAGTAGATATATTTGAAGATTATTGAATCTTCAAATCAATCAGAAATCCAGATTTGATGCCAAACCAGATATCTGTGCATTTCTGGAAGTATTGCAGGAAAGGGAGCGAGGCTTAGAGCCATAGATTACTGAATCTGATCTTTGCAGCAGGAAAGATCTTTCTGAGGTTGATGGAAATGATACTACAAAATATCTGGAGACTGTTTGGGGGATTCTTTTTGGTTGGTTTGGGGGATTTTTCTTTATTTTAAAGTATAAAAAGAGTAAGTGGGAAAGAAAAAAAAGGAACTTGGTTACCACAGCTTCAGAAAAGGGAATGACTGAAAAATTTGGTGTGAATTTTTGAGTGACAAGAAAGGACTCAGAAGGGAAATTTTAAAATTTTCTACTTGGTATCCTAAAAATAATTCAAACCTCCCAGTAAAGTTACCTGGGAGTTTCAGCAGAAAAGAAAGAAGTATGTAGTAAACACAACATTATCTAAGTATACAATGAAACCCACAACATTTTTGAGAGCAGAGAGAGATTTCCAGTCTTCAACCAAGAAGACCAAACCTTGCTCACTGAAGCTGGTGTCTGTGAACTATCTTAGCCTGTAGACAGGGTCTCTTATGTACAGCTTGGATGCTGTGACAAGTAGGCAAAAGTAAAATATAAAATATTTCTATAAGTTTACCCTGAATAAAAGAAGAAGCAGTCCCAGATTTCTTGCTAATCCATAGTAAGGACCATCTCCTTTCCATAGTGCCATACTTCTAAGGAAAGCCAGATGGTATCATTCAGATGTTTCCCACTTCTTCCTCATAGTAAATTAATAAATAGAAATACAAGAATGATTTTAGAGAATTAAATACACTTCCAGTTGGAAACTCTAAATGCATCCAGCTAAGCTGATGTTTATTTGTTTGTTTTATGAGCATGCAGTATGGCCTGGCTAAAGCATAAAGACCTGTTTATGTTTGCTAATCACTACCATTTTTCTGGTTTCCCATATGTATTTCAGTGTTGGATGCTTACTCCCTAAACCAGTCTGAAAGCTACAGGTGACAAAGGGCATTCAGCGTCCCCAGGGATGTGGTGAAGTGCTCATCCCTTGAGTTTTTCAAGATATGGGTGTGCAGGCTGCTGCATAATCTCCTCTAGGCTCCCTTTCTCACAACAGCTTGGACCAGATTGTCCTTCAAGGTGCCTTCCAACCTGGGTTATTGCAGGATTCTGTGATAACAACCACTGCAAACTGAAAGTAGTGTCTTGCAGAAGAGGCCTGAAAGGAGAATTTATAAATGTTTATTCCTTCTGTTGTGTAAGGGAAAGTATCCAGTTTTGTTATGCTATCTCTGGTATCTCGTGTTTTTCATCCATTTGTCTTCAGTGTTGCTGCATATTATTTATTGTTACCTGCTGGGAGTGTGTCTCCATCACAGTTGTAGTCAGGGTTATAGGTGCCCTCAAAGCAAATTGTCCAATAGTTCCCATTTTCTGTGCTTTGGTTCACAGTAGTGCAGTCTGGGTGACCTGAACCCCTCTTGGATGAAACTGAATCCTATTCATCCTGTAAATGGGGTGCAACTGAACCATATAAATCAGTGAAAAAGAATGAAATCAGAGGGAGGTTAACACAGCAGGTTTTGAACACAGCAGTTCAGCTGAAGCACAGTTAACTGCTGCTGCTTTAGCCGAAGGGGCTGGGAACATCTGGCAAAGTGATGGGGCAGTAACCCTAACTCATAACATCCAAAATCACTCCAGCATAATTCCCACAGTTTTCTTGTCAGCACCCATAATTCCCTTGTTCTTTGTAAATCAAAAGAAATGATCGATGTCAAACATAAACAGAATATTGGAGTCTTTCAGCTGGCTAAAGAAGTGAAGTTTGCTGGGGGAGAGAGCCAGCATGATTTATCCTAATCTTTGTATGTTCTTTTTAAAGTTGCACTGCTGTATTAAGTCCTGTTTTCTGAAAATGGAAAACAATGAGAAGAGACTTGCAAGAACACCACTAGCTTCCATCTGTGAACAATTTGATACTTGCTTTCGGCAACTTTCTGAGCATTCCAGGTTTAAATAGACTTTGCACCAGTATTCCCTTTTGCCTGCTTGTCACTGCAATGCTGCAGTGTTGAAATATTCACAGAACTGAGTACAAAATATCACAAATACACTTGGACTGAGAAGTGGGGTTTTATGTGTGGTTTTTGTATGTGGTTATGCCCACTGTTCTCCTGCTTATAAGAAGATTGTTGGAAATACAAAACTCTGACAAACAAATCTGGCAAAACCAGATGATTTATTGCTTTGAGTTGGTCAGTAGTCAGAAAAACTTTTCTTAATCTAAGTTACCCAAGGAACCATCAGTTGCTCTCAGCTGCAGTGGAGGCTGACTCCAATAGGCCTGGATTCAGCCTACCATGATAGAAATAACATTAAAAATACTGTCTCCAGCTGCTTCTCACTTTCTAATATATAAAATTTATTGTAATTTTATTTATGATATAAAGGTCCTTCTAATAGACCAGTGAGTCCAGTATGGATTTTGATATCAAAGCTTTGCAATGGTAAAAGAAAACACAAATATCTCTACAGTTTTAAACAAAAATCAAAGGTGAGCTGTTACTCAGAGCAGGACCTAGAAGTTATTGAATATTCTTAGATAAAGCACATCCTTCAACCCTATCCAACATATTTTCCTAGCTTAAACACGTCAACCTCTTTCTGTCTTGTTTCAGGAAAGATAAAAAGAAGTTAAATGTATTACAACATCCAAATAATCAACTCTTTCCAGTGCAGATATGGATTTTATCCAAAGGGAATACAAGGCTACACCAGCTGATGATATTCAAACATCAATGAAGCAGCTCAGTCTGCCTCCAACTTGCTAACAAGGCTGTTCTGAGTTATGCTCTGTGCCTTAGCAACTGTCAGATAAATAATCTTGCTCCTTTGTAGGAAAATGAACAGACTGGTTCACTTTAATCCCCCGCCATCCAAATGTATTTAAACAGTAACATGATTAGGATAAGAATACACTGCAGTATGAAAAGTGCTAAGGCTCCGGAAGCATGCACTATAAATCAAACATTTAATGATTTGAATCAAAAACTTCAAGCAGCTGTCCCTGGGAAACATCAGGAGAACAGACTGTGCAATGAAGCCAGATGAAAATTAATTTAATAGGCAAACATTTTTATATCATGGACTTTATGGAAATTATAAAAATAAGGTGCTGAATTTTATAATGTATTTTTATGTTCTTATGCCTGCTTTTTACAGGCCCTACTTTTATTTAATAAGTAGAGTGAAAACCCTGTAACCTTCAGCAAAAATTAATTTTGGAAATTTTTTCTAAGTGGTTAAGTTATGCCTTTCTTTCATTGCCATAGATGTGTGGAAAAGGTCCTCATACATACAGGAACCATGAGCCTGTGCAACACCCAGGGCTGTTCTACAGAAATATCAGCCTGTTTTAGGAAAGGAACAATACTCAGCTGGGGAACTGGCCTCTTAAAATTCTTCTTGGGCACCACAGAAGTGCCAACCCTCGGGGGCAGACACTGCCATCCAGACTGTCTCTCCTGCCACCCTGCAGCTCCCTCCATGTCCCAGCACAGAGTTAGCTGCAGGGGGAAGATCAGAGGAACAACCCCTGTTATAAATTCATTATTTATTTGCCAGTTTAATGTGAACCTGGGTCAGCTTCCTGGAGAGTTGGGGCAGGAACAGGATGAGGCAATTGGGGCTGGTAGAGCAGCATGGCTGAGTTGTAGTGAATTAAACTGCTCATGATATTACAGCCTTAGTCTGGAAAGTAGAATGACTCAACGAAACATTTTAAACTGATTTCTAGATCTCTGCATGTACAGTGGTATTGTGCACACATTACTCAAAAAACCCCAGAAAAACACAGCAAACAGTGAGTAAGCATAAACTTTCTCACCAGATCTTGGAAGGTTACTGGTGGCAAGAGGAATCTCCTCCAGCCTGAGTTCACACAGGCAGTGATCTGCCCTACAAGAAATGGTTCTCAGATATAGTGGAGCTGGGGAGGGTAGAGGGTGTACCACCAAAATCCATCCTGAGACTAAAGTTAGCTTCTCTGGGCCTCTCCACTAGGATTGATAAACCAGCTAAATCCTCCTTAAATCACTCTGAAAACATACCATATTGAGAAAAACAAAACAAACAAACCCCCCAAAAAACAAAACCCACCCACTAAAAAGCAGGTACATTACGTGTTTCTGTATTTACTGCACATTGTCAAACCCACTAGAGTTTCACCAGACAAGAATTATCTGATAATACACTCTATTTTACTTGGAGAATTAAGATTTAGAAGTGGGTAAATTTAATCATTAAAAAATACATGATGATACAGTTTCCAGTACTTTGTGGTTTAACAGCAAATAAGTTTACTTTCCTATAAGTTTGCTTGTAATGGCACATATTCTGAAGCTTATATTTGTATTTGTAGTCAGAAAAAGTGTTGTCTTGCATCCATTAAAAAGAAAGGGAAGAAAATGAAAAAGGAGTGATTGGTTGAAAGGATGTGGTTATGCTCATCTGTAGCAGCCTGTATGGAATCTGGAAGGAAGAAAAAGAGTTTAAAGAAGAGGCAAAGAGCCCCATCTGCACATGGGTAGGATACAGGTATTTTTATTCTTGACAAAGGGCTTCCTATCTAACAAAATGTTGTTGGATTTGAAACACGTAGAGCTGTTATTATATTATACCTGTGTGCATACTCAGAATGAGAGAAACAGGACCTGGGTTCATCCTCCTGTAACTCTGAATGACTCCTGGAGCTCTGAGTTGTAGGTGGATGCTGATTTCCACATTGAGAAAATAAGTGCTGTAGGCAGTGATTTAGACTATAGTTAGAAAACTGCTGTCTTAATTTTAAATTGTATAATTTTAAACAAATTTCTTAAGCACTGTATGTAAATTCATCCTTGAGTGATTATATCCTCTTACACACATAAAAATAAAAATTGAGTAAATTCCCTTTTATTAGTACATTTTAAGTGTTCCTCACAAATGTATTTGCTGCGAATACTAAAAGCTTTGTAGTTGTGCAAGCAAGAATCATCAAGAATGAGAGGAAAATGATGAAAGATCCAAAGCCAAGAGAAAACAAAACCTACATCTTAGGAACCTTTGTTCCAATTGAGTCTTTTTTTTTTTCCTCCACAGCTATAGATAAGCATAAAGATAATAGCTTTTGTAATTTGCATAATTCAACTGTTATATCCTAAATGTTATAGAACAATAGCAGAATCTGATTTATCTTAAAAGGAATTTAGAGGTTACCGTAGGGAGCCAGTACAGCTCCCTAAGATGTCTGTAACACCAACAAAAAATATTTTACTGACTCATTATTCACAAAAGCATGTATTCTACATTTGTGTGACTCACAGTCATGTTATCAGAGATTCAAGGCCAATGTCCAAAAACAAAAGGGCATTTTGCTGATTTTTTGTTTATCTGATACGAACATTTCAAGACTATTTAAAGGAAAAGCAGAAGGTGAAGGGAATTACTGAAGTGCAGAGACCTGCAATGCTGCACTTGCCTGGATACACATTGTCAAAGAGCAACATAAATCAAGCAGAAGTAATGACAGCTTTGTTAACATTGCCTTACAAGATGCTACCTTTTGATTACTACACTGTCAAGCTTAAATCCTTAGTTAATTTAGATTTTCCATGACACTAATCCAGTGAAGCACAGGTTGAGCAGTTTTAAGAAAATTTAAGCAAAAAAAAAAAAGTGGGTTTTTTTCTGAGCTGGAGGCTGAGGATACAGATACACAATTTGCTGTCTGTAGACAAGTTTCTGTGCATTAGCTGCAGTTTCATGACTGGGTTTCATTCCTCTTTTTGGGTGCTTAAGCACTCTAGCATGTTTAAACACCATTGCTCTGTAAGCACATGATGACATACAGCAAATTGTGGTGACTCAGGCAGGACCTCTGCCATCATCGAGAAATTTGTGGTAACTCTGATGTTTTGCAATATAGAAGATGTCTGTGAAAAGGGAGGAATTTTTCTCCGTGCCTGGTGGGGACAGATTCAAAGTTGTGGACTAAAATAAAGCAGGAAGTTTAGGTTAGATGGTGGAAAAATATTTTTAGTAGTAGTGATGGTGAGGTCTGGAGCAGGTTCTTCTGGAAGCCGTGGAATCTCATTTACTGGAGGATTGTAGGAGGGATTACACAAACATTCCCCATGAGTGATTCAGGACTGATTGCATCTGCCTGGAGGAGGGTTATGAACTACAAGATCAACCAAAGTCTGTTCCAGTCCTACTTTCCAATTCCATATCAATCTTGATAGGAGTTTCTGCAGAATTTGGTAAAAGTACTTCTATCTCTCTCCCGAGACCGAATTTAGCTTTGTAATAGAACCTTGTGCTTCTTGACACCATTTCAATAGCTATTGGGCACCTTTTCCTCCTCTTGATAATATTTCAATTACACAGTTTCTTAAACCTTGAACAGTGCACTCCTGACAGAGCTTAAGGTGATAATAAAGTAGCACTCACAAAAATCTCATTAGAAAAGTCATGCAAGCCAAGGACGTATTCAGCCATCGGCCTGAAAAGTGGTTCACCTGAAAGAATACTGTGTGCTTCAAACCTTTAATAGTTTTGATTTTATTCCTGGTGATATAATTTTAATTGCTCAGATTCTCAGTGTGTTGGTTGGGATAACTTGGTTGCATACACCAGGTAGATGGACTCTTCTGTGGCACTCTGCCTTACACAGTGGCATGATGCAGGATGATGCATGATCCAAGGATACCATTTCAAAATAATTTTTCTCAATGAAATTGGCAGTGCAAAGATACTGAAGTACCTGCTCTGCTTCAGAACTTGTTTGGTAAGAATTTGTGGTTTAGAGCATGGAACAGGAAGCACCATGTTCTCCCTGGATATTCTGCTGTAAATATTGAGATGATGGCTGCTAACAGGAGCAAGTGAGGTCTCACAAGGGTGACAAGAGTGCCAACCAGTCTAAAAGAAGAATCCACTGTGCTAAGAACTCACTCAGGAAAAAAAAAACCTCTAAGGAAAACTAATATTTCAGAATTTAACAACTAAGTATTGTTCACATTATTGCCAGTTCACATCAAAGCCTTTAAAAAGTAGGGTAATTCTAAGAAATGTGCAGACATTTAGGGCAAATGCCCAGAATTTAGGACATTTATAGAATTGGTCAAAGTTTCATAAAAGTGAAGCTATCATCTGATTCTCCAGTCTTCTCTTTCCGAGCAGGTAAGGGATTTGGCTTCCTTTCATCTCCCAGGATCTGCAAGAGCACTCTTAGTTCCCCTCTAAGTATCAATAATCCTGTTTTAATGACAGAAGGCTAGAGGACAGGAAGAGGAAGAGATCACAGCCACATTTCATGTGGCAAATCTGTGGCACACCAAGGAACAGATGTAGGGTAGAGTTAAAGTGACAAGACCTTTTCAAAAACAAAATCACTTTCTAAATTATTTTTCTCTGTTTTTCTTTTTTTTCTTTAAATGCTCAGTTCTTTCAAAACTGCCATGCTTCATTTCCAGTTACAACTATTGACTAAAACCATCAGCAATTAGCAACAACACTCATTGCCTGGATTTTATTTCACCTGAAGGGACAGTCATGTGAGATGCTGTACATACACATAGAGGGAGAGAGAATTCCTGAGTTCTCCCATGAGAACCTGAATGTCTAATTACACAGAAATGATGAAAGATTAATCATCTTGAACAGGGTCCCACAGGTAATCTGTAGGATAGTGAGGAATCCATTAAAGACCCACTGGATCCCTGCCCAGTGTTCTCATCACCAGCCCATTTTGGCTCCTTGAGGTGTTGCAAGACAATTCAAATATATGCTATGCAATATTGCCTGGAAGTATCAAGAGTCAGTCTTCATTTTTCAGCAATTTCCACAGGAGGCTGGAAGAAGGAGCGAAGGAGCAAAGTCTTTGTGTGATCTGTGCAGGTACAAAACAGCCTGGCACAGTTTGGATGGACTTCAAAGAACCTTTGCCTTTAGGGAAAAAAAAAAAAAAGACAATAATATATTTTGCTGAACAGTAATTTACCTGCTTTTAGAAGGTATGCTCAATCAGCTGCCTACAAAATCTGTCTGGCCACCCAAATCTGATGGTTTGAAGGGCTCAAAGGCAGATCTAAAACCATCATCTAAGCAGAAGGGAGAGCACAGAGTGATATGCTGTCAATGAAACTGCATTGCAGCCACTTTTAAAGCTCCTCTAAGAGCTGTGCAAGGTGGGGTGAGGAATAAAGCTAGACTGTCACATGAAGACAAGCAAAGGAAATTCAGCTGGAGTGATGATGATTCACATTGCTACACAAACTGTCAGTGGGAGAGAGAATTTTCTTATTCTGCAGATTGTCTGTAAGATTTTGGGACAGAGGCTGTTAAAGCCTTCACAGGTTCCAGATCTCAATACCTGCAGTGTAAGGCTTATTTCTTAAGAAATCTGAAAAAGAGGGAAATTTGTGTGACTGCCTTTCTGCAATCAGTGGCTGTTAAGGTAAGACTGCACTTGTTTATGTTTTCAGTGTTCCCATGAAATCTCATAGAAGGGAGGAAGGAAAAAATACCTCAAGGCTGAGTTCTAAAACTCTGGCCAGTTCTGATTCAGTCTGTTCATTTTTTGACCTGGATACATCTCCAAGCACAAGTGTTATGATGGGAACAGAAATGCTACAGTTCTTGCACATAGCACTTTTCAAAAGATTTTTTTTAATAAACAAACAAAAAGCCAAACCAAAGAGTTTTTCATTTAACTGAAGAGCCAAGTTGCCCTTAATAGTCTACATAGAAAATAAAATAAAAATTTAGCTCTGTGAAATGGATAATACTGACTTTTGCTCCATCACTGCCAGGAATGCCATGCTCAGAAGTGAAACTCTGCCTCTCCCAGCCCACAGCTCAGGGAAGGGCACAGATGTGCTGCACTTGTCCTGTGGTGGCAACAACAGGGTGCTGCTGCTGAGGGGAGCAGGGAGGGCTGGGCTCTCACCTGGGCTGCTCCTCCCAGTCCTTTCTGTGCACCCATTAAATAACACTGGGATACATGCAGATTATGCAGTCTTTATTGACGTTGTATCATCCACACAGAAAAGATTCGGTTCCTGACTCACACCATCTCTCCATCAGAATTTTTTGCTTCACGTGTATTTATTTCAGTGACAAAAATGGCTTAGTCAGCTCTGTTCCCTCCTGCTCCTTCATCCCCTTGCCAAAGCCTGACTGCTCATCCTTCTTCCCATGACTCCCTTGGCAGAGCCCATTCAGTCAGTAAACAAGATCAGGGAACTGATTTGGGTTAAAAACCAAAAAATACAAAACTTGCTGGCTTATTTCTTTCCCAGATCACTTGCCCAGTGAGTTCACAGTGCAGAATAATACAAGAACGTCTGTGCTGGATCAGAGCACTGGTCCATTTGGTTTGGTGTCCTGCCCCAGCAGCAGAGCAGGCACAGCAGATGTTCTCTGAGGAAGGATGTTGGAGCAGGGCAAGAACCCAGGAATGCTCTCCCAGCCTCCTGTGACTTGTGACTCAGGGATGTCCTGAGTGAAAGTTAATGTTTTTATATGTAATATTCATTGATGGAATTTTCTTTCATTTATGTTTCTGATGGTTTTAGATTTTTTTTAATCAAAGGAAGTGTTTGCAACCCAGCTGTTGAACATAGTAGAGCTGTATTTGATGCAGTCAATGAAGTGCCTCCTGTTGTTTGCCCTGGCACTAGTACCCAGTAGTTTAATTTTGTGCCCTTTGATTTTTATACTGGAAGAAGCAAATAACAGCTGTATAGTTTCTTCACCTTTCTTGTCCCACGACCTATTTTACAGATCATTGTTGTAGCCATCTCGTTCAGCTCTTTCCCAGCCTCCAGAGGTCTTAAAATACCCTTAAGGGTATTGCTTCATATCAATAGAGAGCAGAGACAGCAATGTAATGTGGGTATAGATGTGCACAGCCAGGGATCCTGGCAGCTTAAACTGAGGACTGAAATGGTCATGTAATATGCCTGTAATTAATATGAAATGTGTGTCTAGATAGATAGTCTTGTCTGTGAACATAATTTCTGCTTCCTCTACCACTGCTTGCCAATGTCAGCCAATGCCTTCAGCAGCTTTCCAGTTTTGTAAGTAAATAAAGAATTCAAATTAATGATTTAATACATTTCCTTTCATTCTCCTAGTACTCAATTGCCTTCTCTTTAATCTTCCCTCATATGCAAAATGCAAATATTTTTTGGAGACTCTATTGTGGCTGGTTGAAATGCTTACTAAAATTCAATGTTCAGCATTCCTTTTTGTTGCTCTGAATATAAAATCTCCTTCACTTTCCTTTTGTCTTTTCTGTAGATTGCCCAGTACTTCTTGCTTCCCATTTGTTTATATTTCTTAAAAGCCTCAAAGCTACTCTTTATGATCTAACCTGCTCTTTGCCTCTCTTTGCCTCTGCTTACAATATCATTTAGCCTGCAAGCTCTTGCCAAATGTCATTTTTACACGTATTTTCCCATGTCAAGGAGTCAGAGTCAAAATTATGCTACTCCTTATCTGCTGTTTTAAATACATGTCCAATACTGAGATATTTGTATTTTGTTGAGCCCTTCACCTGACAAACTCTCCAGCCCATGAGAAAGCCATCATTTCTTGCTGCCCTGCCTGCACCATGCTCAGCTGTGTGAGGCTGAGCTGAGCCCTGCTGCCTCCATCCAGCCCTGCCCAGAGGAGCAGCAGCAGCTCCTGGTGCTTGGCTTTCAGCAGTGCCATCACAGACAGCCTCATGGTGTGCTGTCTCTTTAGGCTGAGTCATTTCCAGACATCCAGGCAGAATTCAGCCACTCAGGGTTGTCTCATTTCATGTCTCACCAGGCTGGTATTTACCTGAGCATCAGCCTGGGAGACACAAGCACTTGGCTGTGTGTTAGGAACAAGCACAGCTATACAGGATCCTGCAGCTTCTCAGGAAAAGCAGTGCTGTCCCCCAGGGAAAATGCTCCAGCAGGGTTCTTGTGGGGGCACAACAGCACCAAAGGGTCAGGGCTGACTTGGATTGATTTGAAATACTTCTTCTCTTCCCTGAGTGGAAGAAGAAACATAGAAGATGTGCCTTAAAATGGCCTTTCCTGCACTCTCTGAGGAATCCTTGCTTTACTCAGCCTTAGTGGGAGAAAGAAGGATGAGAATCTTTCTAAACAATTCTCTGAACAAGCTAATTTCTCTTTTGTGCCATTGTGCCAGATGCAAGCAGTATGCAAGCATGGATCACTTATGGAGTGTGGCACAGATATAGTTCCCAGCTTCATGCAGCCATCCCTGTTCTTAACAGAGTAAATCAGATGGAGAGGAATACACCAAGAGAAATTTTCAATGTGGAAAAAAAATGAAAAGTTTTTTTCCCTTACTATTGTTTGATAACAATGACTTTTTTTTTTTAAGCTCAATTTTGGAATGGTTGTGTAAATAATCACACATTGGTGTGCAAATTAAGGTTTTTTCACTGTGCATTGGGATAGAGAGCATTCAGGCCAAGCATGCAGCTTAGCCTCTCTCAGCTTGGGAAGGGTTGTGGATGCAGCTTGCCTTTGAGATGTTTTCTTTTGCAGGAGTGCATTTTTCATCTTCCTTGGTGATGTACTGTGTTCACATCACATCATCAGTTTAAACTATCATACCTTGTGACACCAAATCAGGGCCAGAAGGGCCCTGAACCAGATATCGCTGGAAGTTTCAGTGGCATCTCACTCCATCCTCTTCTCCTTACCACCTTGTGTGGCAGCACCCATCTTCTTTCTTTATTTATTGTGAAAAGGGGGAAGAGTGCTCTTTTTCTGCATGAGAATAGGGGATCTAAATGCATTTTTCCACACATGCATGGCTACTTCCAATAGGTGGGACAAATACATCCTGTCTGCTTTCTCCAAGAGTCTGTGTAAACATCTCACAGTCACCTGAGCCACCCACATTCCTTTTGTTGCCCTTAGCTTCTATTAAATGGCCTTTACTGTAGCAGGCAAAATATTTACACTATTTCTTTCTGCCGGCTGAATTGCTGCTTTCTCCTGGTCTGTCCCCAGGACCCAGAGCCTTGCATGACAGCTCTGCCTTCTGCTTCCCTGATTTGAGCACTACCAGCTGAGCTTTCAAAGTGGGCAATTCAAATTATCAGTTGGACAAAACAGGCTCCTTTTAGCCCCTTTAAAAGCTTTTTAGCTCTTGTCTCAGAGCTTTTCTTGCTTTTCTTTCACGTTGCCTTTAAAAGCAAGACTGACAGGAAAGATTAAGTTGCTTCTGGCTGCACTGGATAGAAGCAGATTAACACAGCTGGATCCAGCCCTGGGAAGCCCAGCCTGGATATGTATGTTAGCACAACCCCAGCAATCTATAAGCAGGAGTCGTTTGTGTTGATCTTTTTCAGGATGATGAGTTTGTGATTAACTCTTTTGTGTGGAGTTGCCTGTGTAGGAAGCTGGTACCCAGCAGGATGCTGATGAGAAATCTCCCGAGGTGTCAGCCCTGCCTCTCACTGTGCAGAGCTCTGCACCACTCTGCTGGCTACAGCAGGGATTCTCTTTGCCCTCTATCACCTTTTATTTTTTTGGGAGCAGGATGGCTGGCGAAAAAAGGAAATCTTCCATCTGAGAAAAGGTTGGTAGAGCCTTCTCAGCCAATGCTGCATGGTGGATGTGCACATCCAAGTTGCAGGAAAGTAATTAAACTTTACAACAAAAGAGCTATTACTGGGCAAATGGTAGGCTGTTTCCTTGTTCATTTATTTGTCTTTAGGGCTGAAGATTCGGCTTTCCAGAATGGGCTTGCCAATCTAAAATGACTGAATAAATAGCTAAATATCAAATAAAAATGCATCTGTTTTGTGGGGCAGCTATGAATTATAACCTTCAAGAGGAATCCAGGAGACTCCAAATTCAGCAAACTATCTTAGTCAGGCTGGTGGCATCTCTCATGCTGTAATAAAGAAGAGCACAGCAGGTTCTGCAGCATGCCCGTTCTCCCTTGCAAGGGGCTGGCTGCAGGAAATGCAGCAAAGGGCAGGAGAGGGCAGCAGATGCATCAATTCCACGTGTGCTACGTGTGCTCCCTGCCTGTGCTCCTCTTCGAGATTCCCGAGGCTGGGAGGACTGACCCTCCAACCTTTCCATGCCCCCAGCCTGCCTTTAGCTGACTTGAGATAACATTATTTGCCAACCTCAAAGAAGTGTGGTGAGGATAAAAGCCCTTGAAGGGGCTCGACAGGCACTGCTGAGAGCAGTGAGGAGTTTCCTTCCTGGACAGAATGGGGCATTCAGAGCAAATCTTTGCTAATGAAGTGTAACTGCTGGATGAGCTCGAAACCAGAGTGAAATAGCATCAACACAGTTTTTCCAGGGTCCACATCTGAATCCCCACCAATATATTAAGATGCCTTTTTTTCTTTTTACATGGCATTAATCCAGAACATATTTACACATAACAGTTTTGAAATCACACACACCCCTAGGCTGCATGAAATATTTCTATACAGCACAATTTTTCAGAGACAATAAATCAGACCATCTCAGATATATACCCATAAATTTTAATGAATACACAATATCCCTGTCACTTTTGCCTCTCTTGTCTAATGACACTTTTTCTCTATTTCCATCACATCTCCTTCCATATCTAGGTGAAGGAATGAAACTAAATACTGCTGACTTAACAGTAAATTGAGCAGGAAAGATTCTACACTGGACTGAGGAAAACAATTATTCATTTTGCAGGCTTAGTGCCAACAGCACTACCTTGCAGCTCCAATTATCTGATATTTTAGTGATTACACTCAGTTAAGCAGGGATAATTGAAGCAATTTTCAGCATCTTCACCAGACAAGCCAGAGGCATGACCTTATCTTAGATAGCAGAAAATGAGATTCAAATGAACTTCTTTTTTTTTTCTTTTTCTTTTTTTTTTTCCCCAGCAGTAAGCAGGCTTAATTACAGGAGAAAATTGGCAAAGGCAGTGGTGTGTCTTCCAACCTTCAAGTTTCAGATGGTGTCTGGTGACTGACTGGAGGACATAGCTAAGCTCAAATTTAGGGACTTCATACAATTGCCTTGGAGCTCTGTGGTTGTACATGAATTTTAAATGAGGGACTTCTGGAACATAAGGATAACTGATTTTAATTGTTATTTTTTAAACTTTTGCTGACTAGGTAATGCTCTGCTTGGTATCATCAGCATGAGCTAAATGTCCATACAAATGCTAAGGCTGATTTCATCCCACCTCCTGCAGAGGACCAGGGGAATCCATGGGGTTTATCTCCTGAACCCCAGATGCCCCAGGGTGAGCTGCTGGCACCATCAGCTGTTCAGGGCATCTGAATGCACTGTAGCTGCTGCTCTCCAGCTCTGAAAAACAGAGCATTTCATATGACTCCAGAGATCTACAATCTGTCAACCAAATCAAGGTTCTGAATGGTGCTCAGCAGAGCATTCCTGGCTCAAAAGACAGGCAGGAAACCATCAGTGGTGCTCCTCGCTTGCAATGGACACTTCTTATTTCTGCTCAGCACAGGAGCTGTGAAGAGATCACTCCAGGACTGCTCAAGATTTTGGCTGTTGCCACAATGATAACACTTAGGAAATAAGTTACAGTAATTTCACGAATACAAGCCGCACCAATTTGACTAAGATTTTGCTCCTAAACCAGAAAAGCGGCTAATACTCGGGGGCGACTAATATGTGAATAATTTTCTGACATTTACAACCTCAGAAGTGGCAGCCAGAGTGCCGAGCCAAGCTGCTGCAAAGTCGGCATTTTGCGATTGTTACAAATTGCTACTCTGTTGCACCGCGGGTGGAGCCTGGCTGCCTGCAGGCAGCACGGGGGGCGGGGAGAGAGGCGGGAGAGCTCCCTCCTTCCCTCCTCTGCCACAGCCCGGGGGAGAGACGGGAGGGCCCCGCGCCGCCACTGCCGCGGCTCGGGGAGGCGGCGGGGGACCTGGGCCGCCACTGCTGCGGCTCGGGGAGGTGGCGGGGGGCTCCGTCCCTGCCTGCCACCACAGGGCAGCGCCGGGCCGTGGTGACCGAGCCCAGTGGCAGCAGTGGCTGGCCCCCAGTGGCCCCGCCGAGCGGCAGCGCCGGGCTGGGCTTCCTGGCTCCGTCAGCAGCCCCGAGCGGGCCGAGCCTGCACAGCCTTAGCTGAGCCAGTAAACCCCGCCCTGCCGCTGCTCTGTTACTATTTGGCAACTTTGTTGCACGCGGGTCCTTGCTGCGACGACAGAGCGGCTTATATTCAGGTTTGGCTTATTTATGGACAAAAACCGAAATATTTGCCAACACCCAAAGATGCGGCTTATACTCAGTGCAGCTTGTATTCGTGAATTTACTGTACACTATTACTTTACCCCCTATCTGGCAAACCAGCACCTTACACTGTTAGTTATATTTTGTATTGCTTTAGCTGTTTGGCTGTAGCTCACACACAGCAGTGATTTGGTCTGGGCTTTTCCCCTTAAGTCCATAAAATCACAAAGAAAGCCACTAGGATAGAAAAGATTTTTTTCCCCTGTTCTATAAGAACAAGCCCTAGGAAAATGAGCAATCTACAGAAACACTATTTTTACTTGTGTTATACATTCCTACACATGCAGGGAAAAGGTCTGTTAGTTGTTTCATCTTAGACTAATGCATCAGTTTATTATTTTCATTGTGAAGAAGAGCACAGCAGTTCATAAAATTTGGCAAAGAATATACATATATTAATTTAGAAGTAGTTCAAAGACTACCTGTAAAAAAGTTCAAAAGTTTGTTTGCAAGACTTTGGCCTTGAAAGGTTTAGTTTTCCAGGACCAGAGAAAAAACTATTAGTTGCTTACATCTATTTTCTCACTTTAAATAAAACCTTCAGCATTTTACTGGCAGCATTTGAAAACACTATTGTTTTTGTGGAAATGTCACATACCTAATTGTTCTGTGGGGAGAAGCAATAGACTGCTCTAGTTAAAAAATATGTGTGAAATAAAATTACAAAGGCATAAATGAGGACTCCCAGCCCAAAGGAGGGCAGTGTTGGGTACACAGTGTCAGAGTGGGGAGGATGGCTTGACCGATTCTTCCCTAACAGCTCACAGCTCTGTTCCACAGCCAGCACACGAGAGGCACAGCCCAGCCTAATGCCAGTGGGAAAAGGGACAAGGGAGGAGGATGACAAGGAAACAAACCCCGATGAGGCCACACCTATCCCTGGCAGAAATCAGGAGGTTGGTGCCACTGTTCATAAATGCAAGAGGAAATGTTCCCAGAGCTACAGTTCAAGAGCTTGCCAGATCCTTGTGGCTTCATCTTCCCTTGGTACAGACTCAAGGTGTTCAAAGCAGTGGTGGGAGCTGGATGACAGAGGTATTGTAGGCATCCGTCTCTCTAACCACCAAACATGAAACCTCCATGGCCACCACAAAAGCAGAGCTAAGCAAATTTTTCAAGGAAAAATCTGAAGGAACTAAATGTAAACATCTCAGGTCATGTAGAGAAATTGAAGCAGCCCAAGCATGTGCAAGGAGTACATGTGAGAGCAGAGTGCCTCTAGTCCTTGCTGTAAACCCTGTGGCTGATTTCCAGCTCTCATACATTGCATCACTGCCCAGCAGGATGGCCTGTCTGGCATTCCTCTCAGATCCAGATTCACACACATCTCCTTTGTAAACAAGGAGTGATCTTGGAGTTACTGCCCATTGAGTTTGGTATGGGCAGCATGAGAATCTGGTCTTTAAGACTCCTCATCATGTGGAATTAAGGAAAAAACATGTTCCTCACAGCTTTTAAATGCCAGCCATTTTAAATGTGGCAACCTTTTTATTTCTGCTCATTTCTGCTCATCAACGCCTTTCCCACCTCTTCCTCCTGTACCTAACCAGAGGAGACAAAACATCCTTCTGGACTCATCCCAACTCATTTAAAGTTCCTCAAGTCTAGCCACAGCTGATAGTGTTTCAGGAAAATAGCATAGGGCACTATTCTTGGTCTGTAAGCCTTTCCAGATTTTCTCTCTGAAATCTCAAGAGGATTCCCAGTTTACCTAAATTAACCTCTCCTATAGATTTCCCAAAATAGAACATCTCAAATACTCGTTGTCGCTTGCTGCCACATAGAGATCAAACTGTAAACCAGCAAAGACTGAGACAAAGATATTTTTCATGGTCAGCATACAGTAAGACTCTCACAGAAGATATTTCCTCATTTCCGAGACTGTCTTTTTAATGGCATTTATTTAGAAGCCTTTATTTACTGAGAAGCTTTGAGACCTTATTTAATTTATAGATCTTGTGTAGAACAATAGCAGTGGCTCAGGCTGTGAAATGGCACTTTGTTGCTTTTTCCCACTGCTGCCCAGAGCGTGAATGCTCCTGATGGTGCCTATTTGGCTTGAGCATGTCACACACGGACCAGACAGGATGCTGAAGAAAGAAACTGGTGTCCTTCATTTTCAAGGCCTGGCTCATTACACAGGGTGATGAATTTGCCCTGTTTATAAATTCTGCAGCTCCCACTTACAGCCATACCTGTCGTGAGCTTGAGGAGATGTGGGCAGAGCTAAAATGATATTCCAGGCATTTGATGTTTCAGGAAAAACATTGCACAGAAAGCTTAGAAGCCCAGATTGTGCATACATAGTAAATGGTACCAGTGCAAACAGCATCCTGCTGGTTAAGCTCTTTTACACACTGGAGCCACTTGGATCAGATAAATATCAGGCAAAGACTGGTGCAAGGGAGGAGCAGGTCAGATGTGAATATTGATCTCTGTCTGATGCAGCACATTCCCCAGTGTGGGACTGTGCAGCCTCTGCAGTGGGTTCCAGTGCACAGCATGGACTGATTTCTGCCAGAGCCGCTTCTCTGACAGCCTCACCTGCAGCTGGTGGGCACAGAGATGTGGTACAAGAAGGCAGCAGCCCAGATATTCACAGGTTAAACTGGAAACATTTCTGGCACCCATTAGGGAGTTCATTATTTGCACATCTGTAAGTACCTCTGTTGGAAGTGGGTCACTGACTCACCTGCTCTCATAACTGATCACTTAGAGGTCACTAAGGCAAGATCACCTTCAGAAAGGCTTCAGAAAGTTCTCCTTGCAGAGCTCTAGTCAATGCCATGTCTGAAAGCTGGCTAGGACCAAGCCACACAGCAGAATGCTGACACTAGTGGCCACTGTGATGGCTGGTCCTCTGCAGAGAGCAGTGAGGATCTTCAGAGCTAGCAGAGATAAGGCACAACTCACTGGTATTCACAACACCTGGATTAAGAATCAAATATGATCAAGAATTCATGTCAGAGAACTGGCCTGGTAAAAGCCAAGGTTGCTCATTAGCAGGGTTTACTACCTCATGAGAAAGCATTTACACGCAGCTAGGGCATCTTTGCCCTTCTGGGTTTTGCCAAATGCCAGAGCCAGCTGCCTGTGCTGGCCCCACACCACCCCCCAGTGCCACATCTGGAACCACTCAGGGCTTCCAGGCAGACACTGTGCTCGGGTTCAGCTCCAGGGCAGCACAAGATCCAGCTTGGTGCAGAGGGGACTCCCCCAGCCTGGCATCTCCCTCCTCCCCATCCCAGCCACAGGAAGCACGTGTGCTCGGCAGACCCTGAGGGAGCATAACAACAATTGCTTAGGAAATGTTGGCCACTGTGCTTTCTGTCCTCATACCTTCATAACTGGCATGCCATGATTAAACCTTTGGGTCTGGGCAAGCTGAACCCCTCACCTTTGAACTCCTGTGATGTTCAGGTTGTGGGTGCAGATTCACTCCCACTGTGAATTACAATAACCTTATTTCCCTTAGCTAATGCCATGCTTCTGGTTTAGGGTTACTAGGAGAAACCAGCTCCATCTACACCTTCCCTGACACTGTGTGTGCTACTGAGGAATCACACAAAGACATTTGGATCTCTCCATCCTGCTCTCCTGCAGAGCAGCTCCTGTCTCTCTTGTGAGATCAGATTTTGCAGAATGTAAAGGCTGGATGTGCCATATGAACCATCCTGTTTTCCATTTCTCTGCCTTTCTGCCCTGACACCCTTTGCAGCTGTCCTGCAGAGCTTGACTAGACTACCCTTCAAAGGAATTACTGCTGCTGCTAAAGAAAGGGCATCCCAGAGAACACAGGTCAAGGTTTAAACCGCAGACAGACTTTGCTTGTGGATTTCCCCAGCACTCAGGTGGAGGCCCAAAACTGGAATAGATTATATTTATATCCAGACAGCAGCAGCTCTTACTCAGCTGGTCTCTGGCTTCTGGCACTACAGAGCTCAGCTGAGTTCAGCTGTGCTTTTCCCCCTCTGAGATGTACTGCCTGTTTTAAACAAAACCCTGTAGATATTTTGTTTCCTTCCCCTGCACCTCACAAAAGAAGTGGTTTTCTTTTGGTTGGTGGGGAGAAAATTCTTCTGTGTGAAGCCACATGGGACCCTTCGGTCTGCTCTTGGTGACCAAATGCCATTTACATTATTTCACATAACTTTTAAAGTAGTTTTCCAGATAGATTCTTTCAGTAAGTTAAATAAAATAGGATATTTTGTGTTGCTAGTTGTTGTCCTGTAATATTAGGGGTTTTCTCAGTGTTTCTGATCTGCTGTCTGCATTGATCTACTCTCATACATCAAAGTTAGAGTTTGAATCTACAGCTTTCCTTTTCCACAGAAAAGTTTGTTCCTCACCTTAGGGTGTGTATCTTTGATGGTTTGTATCATCCAGGTAATGCCATTTCTGCTGCCATTAGTGGTTTATCTTTCTGCTGCCATTAGTGGTTTATCTTTCTGCTCCTCTTGGCCTTCAAAGTGACCCAATGTTCTGAAGTCAGGAGGCAGATGCCAGTCTCAGGATATCTATGTCCTTGTGACAGAGACACCTACAAACGGAATCAGCTCTATAAGGGGTCATAGCAAGCTCCTCTCAGAAGAAATGACTTCTCAGTGACAGGAACAGGCTCCTCTGCAGACATCACCATCATCATCATCATCATCATCATCATCAGGGGCTGGGTCCCTGCCTGTGCCTGCCGCAGTCAGCACAAACACTGAACACCACCTGAAAATGAATCACAAGGATGGTTAAGCACAGAGACTGCACATGCACCCACTTCATCTTCCCTTGGCTGATGATGTTCACTCCCACGAGGATCTGCTGAGGCTCACTGGAGTTTCCACGGGAGTCTGAGACCACGTCCTCTGTGCTGATGGTCTAACATCCAACACCAGATTTCATCAAAACAGATTTTCCTGCAACTTTTGCAGTTAGGTTTTCCCAATGAAGAGGCTTCACAGATATCACAGTTTGGAGATGAGAAGAGTGGGAGGCTGAGCTGCCATCATAGGAAATGCTTCCAGCTGGGCTCAAAGAAGTCATCCAGCCCACTCTTCAATGCAGATGTAACTTCAAAGATGCACTTTCTCACATATATTCCTTCTCTCTGGTAATGATCCCCTCCTTTTTCCCCCAAGCATTCTCTTCCAATTCTTCATTATCCTCACTGCTAGAAAACCACTCCTGCTGTCAAGTTGAATGTTTAGTTTCATTCCCTCCTGTCAGCTCAGATGTTTCTGGAAAAAAGATAATTTCTTTATTTCATTGCTTTAGTAGGTACATTGCCATTATCTGTACCAGGGACATCACTCAACATGGTTATTCATATTTCACATGAACAGTGCAAGTTGCTGCATATTATTATATAGCAAAATAACTAGATAAGCACATTGTATTGGCTATGACATTTTTTATGGTTCTGATAAAAAATTAATTGGTTTAGCAATTCAGGCTTTCTCTGTGATTATTATTTATTATTGAATAGGGGTTTTTCTTATTATTATTATTAAATCATCACCTGTACCAAATCCACTAGTTCTTCACCTGGAAACTAATAGTTTAATGGAAAAACACATTTCAGGGACTGTCTGGAAGAATCACAACTATGGGGAGCGTTCCTTTCATTCTACCTTCATTTCTTATAAGCTCTGAAAAGTCATAACAGGAAATAAATGTAAAGGCATCTCAGGAAGCCATTTAATCCATCCTTCTGCTCCAGGGCTGAATTTGAACTGAGCATTTATAAGAAATAATGGAAGGCAGCCTAGGGAATTACTGTCTTCCTGAGTCACCTAAATTTCCTTTTTTCTAAAGGATTCCAGTGCTTTGGTCTAGTTTACCTTAAAAAGCCATTTTTCCATCTAGAAACACTAAAATTATACTCTTCCTTCTACTGAAGGATTTCTTTGTTACTGCAAACCTCATTGTACAACTAATATTCTGTCAAGACTATGAAAACATGCAGGTCTTACATAGCAACATCCTAAACTGAGTGACACCACCATGTTTTTAGGAGACAGAGATCTTCAGAGAATTTCATGTGAGGGGTCTCCAGCTCATGGTGCTGAATTTACATACCAACCACTTCCGCCCAATAAAACTGATAGGAGTTATTACACACCTTCCCTGCATCAATGTATTGACCTAAAAAAAAAATTAAAAAATGAAGAGGGGAGCTAGGCAGACATATGAATGTCTTCTGAAGTAAGATAATAATAAAATTTACTGAAACCCAAGTATCCAGGATTAATCTGGAAAAAATGGAAAAGATAGAATGAGGGCAAGCAATATGATTCAGGATGTGATATGAGCCTGTGTGAGGAAAGATGATGTAGAGCAAAAAGCTTGACATGTGAAAGAGATGATTTAGGGTGTCAGACTTCATGGCCACAGTGAAGCATCTTCTTTAGCACGTGCCAAGTAACTCTGCATCTCCTGATTATACTGACTGGGTGTGCTGGGGCTGTGTGATCCAGTGAGGTACAGATGTTCAAACTGTAGTCACAGGAAACTTATCATGTTCATGTACAGAATTGCACCTATAAACAGAGTTTGCTTAGGTTTTGTTTCTATGAAATGCCATGTGAAATAGTGAGTGTCACAAATTCCCCTGGAGAAAACCGAATTTATGCCTACAATGGATTTTGCAACCTAGGAGGGATTTGCTGATCTCCAGGAGGCTCGAAACATTCATCACAGACAGAAAAAAGAGTTCCTTCTGTTTCTTGATCACAGATTGTCCATGGCTGATTTCCTCAGGCCCTTCTGTGGCTCACAGGGTCCCTGTCCCCAGCCACTTTCCACCAAACCTCTCAGGGCAGGGTGACACACCCAACTCTGGGATGCACACAGGGTCCTGCAAGGACTTCAGTCTTTTCCCTGATCATTTCATGTCCCTATTTGAGATTTTAGAGGGAACAAACAAAATATTCTGTGCTTTCAGCAGAGGGGAAAGGGACAAAGATACAAAATATGGTACAAAGGTGTAAGACAGAAAACTTCTCTGTTGCTTGCAAGTGTACCAGTTAATCTGGTAAAAAAATGTTTCTCCTTACTAACCTTATCTCTCATCACAAACAATTGAACTGTCATTATTACTCTACTGTAATTTATAACAGTAAGTTTTTTAATCCATCTGTTCCCATAGGGATTATAAGGCAAGAAAACTGATTATCACCTTGCCAACACTTATCATCAGGTGGCTGTGACTGTTTAGATTGCTGTCCAAAGACAACAAGAAGTACATTAACAGAGAACAAAAGGCATTGTTTTAAAAAACAGCAGTTCCCGTTAAGCCCTCATGATATAGATCAGATAAATCCAGTGATAATGTAGAGATCACGACCTCTGGGTTCCCCACCAGGCTCATTGCAATTTTATCTTATCATCACTGCATAACCTAATAAATCAGTGTGTGCACAAAACCACACAGTTGGCATTGCCTTTCCAAAGGCTGCTTTGCAGCGTTGATTGCTTTAGATGCACATTCCCTAATTGGTTTTGATTGGTTTAATTGGACATTCAGAGGTTGGGATTTTAAAGAACCCTGGGATGAAGTGGGTTCCTGCATATGAGTTTCACCAGCTGTGTTAACAGACAGGAGGCAAAACAGATGGGTGGCAAAACCGTAGAGGGCTCAAAGCACTGCAGGCTATCAATTAGCACCTCAAAACTTATGAATGCCTAAATAAAGTGAACTTTCACATCTCTGTAAGAGCAGAAGGAGATCATGACTATCCTGACACCCCAAGCTGTACAAGAGAAAATCTGTATTGCAGGGTATAGATTTGTGTGCCCAATCCCTCTGGGTTTTCCAGGATATTCTGCCTTCATGGCTATGGGCCCCTAACTCAGACATTTGATGCTGATTTGCCAGACACTGATCTTTGTTGGTTGCAGTGAATGGATTTCAGTCTTGACTTGGAGTTATTGATAGCATCCACTGAAGAGGCAAGAGACACGGGAAACTTTTAACTGGAGTTAAACAAAGTTAAGATCAGACAGATTTGAAGGGTTTTTTGGGAAGGAGAATAAATATTTTTTATGTCCTCTTCTAGCATTTCAAGTAATTTAGATATAGTGCTTATCTTGATTTCTGTGTTAGTGGAAAATTTTGATGATGAAATACTAAGGAGTACATTTGGGATTATCTGATCTTGCTGTGAGCAGTAGCAAAGTAGAAACTACAATATTAAATTTAGGCATGAGGCTATCAGAAACTAAACTTGAAGAGACCATACAAGAGTAAGAAATCTGTCTACAGCAATTTAAGAATGAGTCCTCCACTCTACCCCATTTCATGAATTAACAACCCATTCCTATGACAGAAAGGTATGATCAAATAAATAAAACAATTCTCACTGAGATGGCTGAGGCCTGAGAAGACACTGTTTTTCCAGCCTTGCTTTGTTCGTGAAGCAGTGCCTTAGAGGAGGAGCAGTAGTGACAGAGAATCATAAACCATTTCAAAACAAACTCTTAAACCATTTCTCTTGAGCATATCTTCAGTGCCCTTCAGCACAGAGAACTTCAGCAGAGTGAGGTTCAACCAGCATCTATGTGTATTAAATATGAAACACAATGCAAAAAGCAGGATTGAATCCTCAAGCCTTCCCAGAAATCAAGAACCAGTTCTCAACCAGCTCAGGTGGTTCTCTCACCAATTCTGAAGGGTTGTGACAAGGAAATTTCCAACCTTGGCATTACATCTACTTTTTGTATCACAGATGTGTCAATGGGCCACTCAGTAGTTTAGGTTGAAGGGACTCAAATTCCTGGCTTTGCCTATAAGAAAGTACCCAAACCATCTGGCTAGGTCAGGTCCCCTATGCTTTTCAGTGGGATCTGTGCCCTGATGCAAACAAAACCACAGAATTGGGGGCCCACAAAGAGAGGAAGTTCTTTCCCACTGGGATTAAATACTCCACATTCGAACTGAACAGGGAAATCCTAGGTGTCTTAAGCATTTCCATGCATAAAGTGACCACTGAAGTGTACATTCTTGGACTTGGCTTCTTAAGGACTTTCTCAGATCAAATCCTTCTGGCCTTTTTGCTTTCCCAAAAATTATCAAGAACCCTGAGTCTTCTTACTGTTATTTTATTATCAACAAATATTTATTTGCTTAAATCAAGTTCCTAAAATCTACAGTGTGGGCAGAATATAAGCAAGAAAGAGGTTAGACTAAATGAATGTAAGGGCAATGACTATCAGGGTTATTAAGAGAAGCAGATGGTTAGGAATTGAATTGACTTGGATGATCTATCTAAAAAGATATATATAAATAACTAGAAATCTCTAGAGGACAGGGATTTTTAGGGAGTTTTGGCATCCCATGTTCCCAGTGAGGCAGCTGGCAGCCCAGTGGGTGCACTTCTCACAGTGTTTTGGGTTGTCCTTTTCCATCTGACTGGGAGAACCAGTACTTGTGAATCCTACAGAGAGGATGTTGATGCTTTCACAGATCCTTTGGCTGCACTGTTTCAAGGTTTCAGAGGAATTTGATTCCGTCAGATTATATAAGGGGATGGTTAGCTGACTTTTACTTTATCAGTGCATTTGGACCCCCAGTAATCATGTAGCCCATTGCTCACTCCCACCAGTAAAATCAGAAAACACCTGTGTGCTGTGTTTTAAGACCAACAATCTGAATATTCCTATGTCAGACATTTTTATTACCCACTTCTTTCTAGGCTTGATGAAAAGTCTCACCTACTTCTCCCCAGTACTCTGTCATTTTTGCTGTTTTCTAGCATTTAACACAACAGAAGATCTGACTTCTGGTTAAATGAGGGCAAATTAGTGCTGTGAACAGGGAAAAAGAGAGAGGAATAATGGGAGAAGGTTGGAATTGGATCCACAGAAGAGCTGCAGTCCTAAACTTAGAATAGTCAGTTTATTTTTGCTTCCTTCTTTGCACAATGCTTTTCTTTGGGTTTCTTCTGAGTTCAGGGTCTAGATAAATTCATTTACTGAACAGATGATATAGCTCAAGATATTATTTCACTCTCCCTCAGAGCTCGTTCAACCCTGAGAGCTCAGTTTGAACTTTGGAGTTTGGAGCTAAGCCACCAGATCCTCTGCTGAAGTAGCTGAGGACTCTCCTCAAGGCAGCAGCATCTGACAGGAGAGCAGAGCTGAGCAGCAAAGGAGCTGCAACAGCCTGACCCACCACCACAGCTAATGGAAAAATTGTGTCCAAATATCTTCTCTTACAATTCTCTTCTACTTGATTGTTTGGAGCTAAGGAGACTCCTATTATTAGTGAAAACTGCCTGCAAAAATACACCTGGCCCTAATTTAATGCATTTGCCTATGTCAAGGGGCACTAAGAGCCCAGTGTGGGTAAGCCCAGCTATAAATAGCCAGTCACACATCCAGTTTAAATTTAGATATTTACTTGTAGGACATCCCAGAATCCAACCAAATTCAGCTCAGTTGCACCCAAGTTGGAAGCATTCTGAGGGCAGGGCAGAACTCAGGAGTGTTCCCAGACACTGGGGAATCAACAGGAATGTGAGGACTGTATTTTAACAGAGTAACACAAAGAGAAGCATTTGCAGATATTATTCATGTACTTAGCAGCTGTAAGCAAGGAGCTCCCATGAAACCTACTGATATTGCTAAGTTTGGGAATTTCCCTCCACAGATGATGGATGCAGCCTTAGATGATGGATTAAGCCTCAGAGCCCTACAGCAGAAGTGCTGAGGCTGGAGATATTCCTTCTGGGCAATGTGGAAGGGGCTGGCCCTGCTGTTTGCAAAGGTTAGACACACATCCCTCCTGCTGCAGAGTGTGAGCACCGGGCAGGTTGGATTCCCTCCCCTGGGGCAGGGACACTCAGCAGGTCTGCAGGGGCTGCAGTCACAGGCACTGAGGGACTTCAGAGCCAGGTGATGCAATGTCAGATTTTGGCTCCCATTTCATTAAAGCTCCTTCTTTAGTCATCAAAACAACACTGCCAGATACAGCACTGCATATCAGAGTCACCAAAAATGCATATGTGTGATTTACAGCGCTTTCATTACAGTCTTGTAAGCAAATTCATGGTCATGATTAAGATGGCTAAAGACTGGTTGCTAGTCAGGGGACAAAAGCAAGGTCAGCATCACTGAGACCAGTTTCCCTTGTGCAGTCAGTGTGTTTTATCTCTGCACAGGAGGCACCAGCTCATCACAGCCCCTCTGTGGGGGCTGCCCACAGAAAGGCTAATCAGTCCCAAATCGTGTGGCTTCCTGAGGCAGACACATGACACTGAGCTCGGACCACCAGCTCTCTTCTCACAAGCCACAAAATGTGCACCAGAGGGGAATGATGTTCTGCTCACAAGACAGAGGTGAAAGGCTCTATATCTATTACAGATCCCCTGGGCCAGCCAGTCTCCTTGTTTACATTTTTTGTCAGAAAACATCAAGGATGTTTTTACATTTGTGAGTGGAAAGGCAGCAACAGGAGTGCATGTGAAGTGGTATTTCTTAGTCCCCCATCTGACAGTGCTGGATAGCAGCCAAGGAAGGAAGGCAATTGCCAGCTCTCCAGCTGTGAGAATGGGGACATGCTAAACCAGGGATTTCTCTGGCACCCGATGGAAATGATGAGGAATCTCTGTGTTCCCAGAGCCACCTTCTAAGCTGATTGCTGCATCTTGGTGACCTTGCAGGTCTAGGCTGCCACACACAGATCCAAGAGCACGTGCCTCTGGTGGCTTCAAGAAAGATCATGTCTGGGGGAGGTCTGCAGCCTTGGCTCCTGCAAACCTCCGGGTTTAGAGAACTTGACTCATCAAATTCCCTCCATGGCCTTTGGAAATATGCTTGTTTTTCACACTGTGGTGTGGGATCACTACATCCTGAGGTGCAAAAAGATGCATAGACTCCCATTGCTACTGGAGTTATAAAAATTTAAATAACCTGTGAATGTTCCTTCTCAGAGTAACCAATATGAATAACTCTTAGAAAAACAGCAATACTGTTTCTATAATGCTGAGTTAAATACACCCAACAGTGTTCTCAGTCCTACTGATTTGCCCATCTGTGCTGTTCAGGCAGTAGACTAGTTTCTGGCAAGGTTTTGACCTGACTAATTAGCTTTTTCCAAGATGAAAAACAGTCAGAGGAGCTAGCACATATCTGAGAGCACTGCTGACCAAGTCTGGATGCAGATTTGTCATTGCTTTGGGAGTCAGGAGAATGTCTTTGTCTGTCTTTTGTAAGCTCATCTGTAGGTTTGGAAGATAGAAAAGTACACGTGCAAGTCATTGCACACCAGCTGGCCTCAATGCCCAAGGACAGTCTCAACTATGTGCCACTCAATGGGACACTCACAACCTAAATATCTGACTTCAAAGACCTACCAGTGCTATGGTGTTTGTTGCTGCTGCAGGAAGCTTCACAGCAGCATGCAGAGAACCACATCTTCTCTCACGAGATCAGAGATCATCTGTTTCACACACTGCATGCAGGTGTTCTTTCTTACAGACATTTGGGCCCTCAGTTTCACTCTTCCCTCACCTCTCTGTATGAGAAGCCAACATTTTGGTACAGGACAGATGGACCATGTGTCATAAGCTGTGGGGTCCTAAGGAAAGAGGCCCTCAGACACTGTCCTATGGATGTACTTTTCAATTGCCTCGTGGTACAACCCAAGTCTATCTGTGAGGATTATGAAGGAAAATGTTCCTTGGGAGCAAGCCAGAGGTGGGATGAACTGTTCTGGCAGGGCTGATTTGGACCTAAATGCAGTGTAAGGTCTTTTATGCCTGTTGTCTGTCTGAAGGCTTTTAATCCTCTCAGTTCACCCATCACACCACAATCATTTCCTTGAAGGAACTTATTTAAAATATACTCCCTTCTTTGATCTGAAAAGCAACTCCACTAATTTCAGTTCCACTCTCAATTTTCCACACCCCTGCCTCTTCTCACAGCTGTCCTGTTGCCTCTGCTCTATGCTCTGCCTTCTCTTTTTCTTTAGCTCTTTTGCCTCCTCATCTTCATTGCTGTCACTTATCTTCCACCACCCTACAGGAATCTTCTCCAGCTGCTTCCTCCCCATGTCTTAACAGCCAGAACATTTTTTCTGTTTTGTTGTTGTAGCTGCCTGTGGACAGCATCACAGTACAAAGACTCTGCTGAAGCTTACAGGAGTCCTGCCACTGACTGCTGACTCTCCCAGTAGAGCCAGATTTCTCCTGAAAAGTTCTGATGATTTCTTTACTTTTTTGTAAGCAAGAAAGGCGTGTGTGCAAACCAGCTCCTCCATGGATTCGTCAAAAGCCAGCAGTAGCTGATAAGTGAAATGTAATTAAGATGTGATTATAGAATGAAACTTACAGTTTAGTCCATTTCCTCTAAATCTTTCTGAGTTCTCAAGTTAACCTTGTTCATGTGTAAATAGTTTGATGTTATGGATCCCAGACCACCTCAGCTGTTTCAGTTAGTCTGTGTGAAGTTATAGGAAAGGTACTGGAAAGGATGGCTGCAATCTGCTGCTTTGGCCCAAACATAATCTGCACCAGATTGTCCAGGCTTCTGAACTTCACAGCATCATAAATCTGTGCAATTATAAATGTAGAGGCAAGAAGTATGTTGGTTCAATGAAAACATTTGAATTAACATCATGTAATGATAAATAGATTCCCATAAAAGCTACAAGAGGTCTCTAGAGAGTAGCTCTTTAACAATGACCAGGAAAAAAAAATACCCCATACAGCTGAAATCTTTCTATGCTGTACCAGGTTGTTTTTGCCTCTTAAATTATTTACATTGGATTACTACTGTGAGGTCTTAGAAAAACTGTGAGTGGAACTGTTTAATGCAAAGTGTCCAAAGTCTACCTGAGAACAAATGAAGCCCTGAGGCTCCTCAAAAGGAAGACTGTAAGGTCTCTTTCTCTGGCACTGGAAGACATAGTTAAACCAACTAGAAAAAAGGCTGAGCTATTAAAATATCCTTTTGCTTATAGAAAACATTCATCTTCCAGGCTCTTTAGTCACTGCTAGGTAAAGACCTTCATCTGCTCCAGTTTAAGTGGATGGCTAGGTCCTGATTGACTTAAATGGTGAAAAGGCTGGGCCACAAATGCAGAACAGGAGGAAGCTGATTGAAAATGGCTTCATATTTCTGTCAGAGCAAAGGAAAATATCTGTAAACAATTTCCTTCTAAGGCCTTTCAGAATCAAAGTCATTAATGGAAAGCAACTGGCTGAAAAGCAACAACCAACCCACTGAATGGAGAAAAATAAATAGAACATTTACACAACTATCTTCCAGGGTAGCCAGTGTCTTTCTCACACCTATATTTACTGTTATTGCTATCTAAATGTGAATATATTGAACAAATACAATTTTTTGCTTATTTCTATACTATCACCTTTTCTACCTTCTTTTTCCAGAATCACTAAACTGCACAACATATAAAAAGGCACTTAGTAAGGTTTGACCATTTTTTAATCTTATATCATTCTGTTGTGTCTGTTAAAGAATTGAGACACAGTGAGTGTGTAAGCATAAATATTAACTGCAAACACATTCTGATTTTTTTCTGCAATGTGCAAATGAATGAAGAAAAGATAGTGCTTAAAAGGAAAGCAGTCCTTTCTTCTGTAAAAAAAAAATCCTAATGTTCTTATCTTTCCTGTTCTTATCTGGTACAGAGCACTTTCAATCCATCAAGACAGTACTCTTCTTGTCTAATCGAACTGCTGAGAGATAAGAGGTTTTAGGGCTTCCTGACCATTGTTTGAACCTTTTTCTTCCTTGCTCAAAGAGGAGTCTTGAAAGTCTCTAAAGCTCCAACTGTAACTAATTAGGGAATCTGAGGAATATTCAGTTCAATGCAGAGGTTAACGAAAAGGAAAACTTCAAACCACTACAGAGATGACCTTAATGGGACATTCAGATTTGAATTAAAGCTGTAGTAAGCTAGTCACTAGACATTCAAGCTTCTTTTCTTCTTACTTGGAAAAGTTCAAAAGCCCACTCTTAAGCATGTAAAGAAGAAAACCTCCCAACCTTAAAAGGGTTGCCCATTTGTTATCTATTTTTATCTGAGTATTGAGCCATTTTAATGGAGATGAGCAAATGGCTGGGCAATTAGCTGAGTTAGTTGTGTAGACTTATAGCTTGGACCAAAATGAGTAAAGACTCTGAGTGCAAAGGAAAAATTAATTCTGTTTTTTAAATAACTGTAACTAGCTCTTAGAATTCAATTAAATGCCTCTTATGGCATAATATGGCATTGTAGAAAGAGAGCATTACTTTTGCTGACTTTGTTCCTTTCTGTTATAATATTATTTGGTTATGTGAGAAGTAATTTTAAACAAAAGCATGCTTGGCAAAGACCAAAAGACAGTGAACAACAGATTCCAGATAGTTGCATGGTTTTGTTTTATCCAAACTGACTTTCAGTTCCTTGTAGTATTGTCTCAATAGACTAGCATTTAATTAGGGAACCTTTTATAATTATCACTTCTCCCTAGATTTAATGGCAAATTAAAGAGGGAACACTTCTCCGAATTTAGTTTCCTGCTTTTAAAATTAAATTTTTTCTTGTCCTGTAGAATTTTAAAATGTCATCAGGCTTTTACTGTCTGCAGTTTGTTATGAATCACATAAAACTCATTAAACACAGCATTTTTCATCCTGTCGTGTATATTAGTGAAGTCATTACAAATGTGTTTCAATAAATCACCAGATCAATTGCCATAGAAAAACCAACAGGAAAGTTAAAAATAACCTTTCTTTCATGGTTTCCCACAGTAATGGGACTGTCTCAAACTCTAGGCAATTTATTTATAGTCCTTTTTAGTTGAATTTCCGCCTTCATATTTCGGTTGTTTCATCTAGACATGAGTATCAGTCCCAGCCTGATTGTTTGGACTCAACTCTAATTTCTCCCAGATTGTCCAAGGAGAGTGTACATTACAGAACTTTGTAGCTAAAGAGAAACACATACCAAAAACTGTAGCCCAATAACCTGCACTGGGGCAGGATCAAGCACACTAAATCCTTCTCAGTAGAGGGTCATCTGTTCCTGAAAACGTTCAGTGAAAGGTTTTTCACACATAACTTGCCAGCCAGTGTTTCAGAGCCCTTATATAGGTAAAGGTTTTTTCTTTTCCAATATAAAACCTTTGGTTAGGAGCAGACTTATTCTCTCTCCTACTGAACATGGAGCACAATGGTTTCCTGTCCTCCCTGTAGCAATATTAACATAAAAGAAGCATGCCATGTTCTCCTCAATCTTCTTTTTTTAGGTACCCAGTTCCTTCAGACTTTCCATATATGTGCTTTTCATCCCTTATCACTGAGGACAAGGCTTGACCTTCGCCAGCTTAGCTGCATTATCTGAACCTTGCTATGACACTCCTGACACTCCTGAAACACCTCCCTGATGAAGAAATGCTGAGGGACGTGGGTTGCTCAGCCTGGAGAAGAGAGGGCTCTGGGGAGACCTTACTGCAAACTTCCAAAGTATAAAGGAGGCTTACATGAAAGGCAGAGACAAGCACTTACCAAGGTCTGTTGTGGCAGGACAAAGGGCAGTGGTTTTAAACTGAAACGTGGCAGGTTTAGGTTGGACATAAAGAAATTCTTTGCTGTGAGGTTGGTGAGGCACTGGAAGAGATTGTTCAGGGAAGCTGTGGATGCCCTGTCATTGGAAGTGTTCTAGACCAGGCTGCATGGGGCTCTGAGCATCCTGGTCTAGTGCAAGATGTCCCTGCCCATGGTAGGGTGGGAGATAGACTTTGAAGGTCTCTTCCAACTCAAAACATCCTGTGATTCTAATGAAAACTAGGCGACAAAAGAAAATAGAAAAGAATGATGTTGGTTCACAAGCAAATGACCTTTTATAATATTATTATATTTTAGCTCTATCATAATCTCCAAATTCACTTGGCTGTACTGCTTTCACTGCCAGTTACTCAACCCCCCCATTTGTGGGTTTGATCCTCACCTCAAATTGTTCCTATCACACTTGTTCATGGAGAATTTCTACCCATCTCTTTTGAGTCACCTCCCCAATTCAACAGACTCTGTATTCCCACAAAGCCCGCTGGGCTGTCACTGCCAAAACTGATGGGCTCCACTCACGCTGACAAACCATGGTTCAAAGTCACTGGTGCATCCCACTGGGACTGCAGAAGTTCAGCTTGTTGCAGTATTGCTCACTTATTTATGTGCTGTTCCCTTCTACCTGTACCAGGAGGATGTAGGAGCTTCTTTCTTCTGCAGCAGGGGAAACTTCAATTTTACTGATCCAGTATAAAACATACAAACTGATGCCAAATATTTTAATGATCAGGAAATGAGGACCTTATTGCATTAAGTGTACAAGGTTTCTAGACCTTTAGAAAATATTTAGAGGAACATTTTGACTGCAGAAGCTGATCATAGGCACCAAAGGCCTTATTTAGCTGGAACAAGATTGAGACATAAAAGGAAAGAGACTTGGTTTTACTAAGTGCATTTAAACTGTCCTTTTAATAATAAAAAACAGTTGTCTTCAAGATGGGATAACTTTTAAATATAAAAAAATAACACACCACAGGGAGCTGAAAGGAAAAACAAATTCAATTATGTATTCAAGACCATCCAAACCACCCACCCACATAATAAGTGTTTGCTGGCTACACAGACACTCTCGTTGCCATGGCTTAGCCAATGGTCTTTGTTTGAAAAGTAAACACCTTTGTTAAAAAATAAAAATATTACTTGAAGTGAATAATCAAACTGCTTTGGCAACATCCTGCTCCCTCTGAAATCAGCGGGCTACTTTCAGCAGGATGGGTGTTAAATTTTTGCTTGTCTGATTAACAAAAGCTGGGGTAGCTGCAGGGAGGATGTTGGGAGCTGTGCTGAGCTGACAGCTGGGCACTGATGAGGAGCAGCCACGGCTGAAAAGGGGCCAGGGAGGAAGAGTAGAGGTTAAGTCAGAGGTGGCAGGGTTACCAGGGGTGGGCTGTCAGAGCCACTGTATTCCTCTTGGTGAATTAAATGTTGAATTTAGTTGTAGACACTGCCAGCCTCCAGTGCCTGGGAGTTTTCACTGACATTACATGAGTTTTTTATATAGATGTAGCTCTTAAGAGACCATTGTCATTGTCATGAGCCATTTTATCAATGGGCTTAAAAGCAAACTGCCTCCAGTGCAGTGTGGCAGATGCACATGGCAAAGCAGCCATAAATCACTTCAGCCTGACCAAAATGCTGATTAATATTCAGCCTGTGTGTCATCATACGTGGCTGAGCCTGCTGGTACTTCAAATTTGCAGACAGAGAGGCTTAAGATTTCAATGAGCAGAAGAATGAATCTAACAGGGTTGAGCATAAAAAGCTTTTCCAAATACCCCAAAATGAGGGGTCTCACCCTTCTGCAGTCAGCAAAGTTTACAAATTACATGGGAGAGCTTTGATAAGTGGGAAAAGATGGGTCAATGCTGCAAGAGAGAAGAAATATTGCCTTTTTATCCATATATGTTTTATCTATGAAGGTACATATTTTTAGTACCACGTTTTCAGAACTGATGGCAACTGATACCAGTTTGGTGCTCAAAAAGGTGGATGCTTTGTTATGGTACACACAGACTAAAACCTTGGAGCAGGCAGTGGAAGGGACCAATGCCAAGGGCCATTATCTGCAATGATTTCTGAGAGAATGCTGATTTCAATTTGTCATAGACATTCCTTGGTAGTTGAAACATTCCTGTAAACAAGAAAATATCAAAAGTGACAAAAACCATCTTGGAAACTGCCATTTATAGAGCCATGATTTGCAAAGGCAGAAAACACAAGAGTGCTGGGATTTAGGGAGTGTGAGATTTTGAAGGTTTGTGAGAATGCTGCAGCAGAAGAAAGACAAAAGTAGCAACAACAACAACAACAATGACAATCTTGCAATGGCAGGCATTCAAAAGCCCTCATACTGAGAGAAAGAGACATCAAGTCCATCTGAAAACTAGTGAAGGGACAAGGATGCCAGCAAAAATAATTACTTTGTAGAGACAGAGACAAATTTTTGGAAACAAACTGACAGGCTACTGGAAGAATCATCCATTTTAACTTGCCATGGCAACAGAGTCCAAAATAAAAGTCGATGCAAACAAAACGAATAAATAAAAAATAAAAAGCTCTTTACAAATCTAATTGCTTGGGAAGTGCCAGGGAAAGGAAAGGCATGTACCAGAAACAGCACCCTTGCAGCCCTGCATTCCTAAAGATGCACAGGTAAACTTCAGATCAACACAGCAGTGCCATGCTGAAAATGCATGGTAATTCATTAGGATGTAAATAATTTCAGTGAGAGAAAAAAAACACTGAGAAATATGGAATGGAGTAGAACTAGGGTGAACTGGCAGCTCTATATGCTTGTCTTGAGTGATCATTCAAATGGCTGCTTCAGAAGAACGTAGAAGAATTAAGGGTGTTGAAAAATTTCTTGAAATAAATGAAAGCCATTAGGCACTGCAGCACAGCTTTGCCAATGACACAATGCAATGCTGGTACGGCAATGACTGAGCTAAGGGAAATACTGCAGAGTGAATGTGTCCATGATGGTCAAATGTCTTCCAGAAGCCTAAGCCAAGTCAAATGAAGGGATTTGCCTTCTTGTGGTTTGGTTTGGTTTTTTTTCTTTTTTTTTTTTTTCCATTCAGACACATGTGCTCTGCTTTCAACAGTTTTAAGTTTCCATGTTGCCACAGCTCCTGATAAAAGTAAGGAGCTGAAGAGTGAGAAGCACTTTCAAGGAAAGACCTTTTTGCCTTTGCCTGAATGAATTTGCAGAGGTCTTGGGAGCACTGCTCAAGCCCTCTCCTACAGGAAGCCCCTGTTCCACTGACCTCCAGAGAGCTCAGTTTACATTACCAAGGGATTTTGTTCAATTCAGTTGCTTATTTGAAATATTTCAATTACTTACCAAAATCCTTCTGAGGTTTATGCATGGTTTGTTTTACCAGGAAACCAGGGTTTAATCTACAGATATATATTTTTATGCCCTAAAATCAGAGATTTATTTGTTTGAGAGAGAGAGGGACATTTCATATGAGAGATCTAAACAAATATCTAAAGAGCCTGCTGTCAAGATCCATACACAATCAGACAACGATTCCCTGAGGGAGAAGGGGACATCAGTCTGACCTGTCAAATTCAAATTCTGCATTCATTCAGTATATGCAATGAAGATGTGAGTATCTTGGTCAAAAGTGAATGAAAGTGCTTTGAAACAGCTGGGCTCATCTGGTATTTTACCAGGCATTCGACCTTGTATAGAACCAGGAGAGCAATGATAATTTTATTGTTTTACTTTTTTAAATTCTTGTAAATACTGTTATACAACTTTCTGGGAAAACAAATCCAACACAAACAAGAAGCCTATGCAACAGACTACAATAAAGATTTTTGGTTCTATATTGAGGTATTAAAATCAATCAATCAATATTAACATTAATTGCAAACATAGCTCCTAGATATTCTCCTAAAGTCTTTGTGAACCTGGAGAGGAATTTTTATGCCTTGATAGCATTTTGACTTTTTTTCTTGTAATTCATGAGTCTGAGTAGAAAAAAATGCCATCTCACGACACAGCATTGGAGAACTGATCAGGTCGTTTAATCCAGAGACTATTTTTGCAGTAATTTTCCATATGATTTTTCCTTCTGGGAACATCTGGTAGTAAGTGTATGCTTTTCATACCAGGAAACCATAAATGAAGAAAGCACTTGGCCAGACTGTTATGTATTATGATAAGTCATAGTCAGAATGTGCCTCACGTCCATAGGAATACGGTGTGAGGGAGGTTGACACAGAGCACCAGGTTTGCTCTCTGTGTATCTAAAATGTACCCTTGCAAATGAATGCAGAACCACAAGGTTTCAAAGACAAAAAGACTTCTTAAACATTCTAGTTCCTCTCCATGCCAATACAAGATTGCTTTACAATATACTGTCACAAGTGGGTGGTTGGGTTTTCACTCCCTCCATACTTCACATGTATGTTAAATATTTAATTAGCAGCAAGAAGCCTGTGAAACACAGCACTGTGGTACTGGAATGCAGCAGAAGCAACTCTGAATTTCCTGACTGCGCTGAAAGGAGCCCAGCTGGTCAGTCCCTCCTGTCCTCCCCCTTCTCAAATCCAACCAAAAGATTCAGCCTTCACACGCCAAGATTTCTGTCTGCGAGCACACGCAGGTTTCCAAGTAAAGCAGTGCCAAGCAGAGCCCGCTGCAATTAATACAATTAACAGAAATCCAGCAGAATGCTGACTCCCAGCCTGGCTCGAAGCCAATCTGTCCTTTCAGGAAAGGTCACCCCAGCTCCAGATGCAGCCGAGCATCCACGTGCTCCTGTGGATGCCCTGTGGCAGGCAGCGTGGCTCACGTTTCTGGATGCTGTGTGTGTCACGGGCAGGCTCACGCTGGGAAATTGCCCAGAGCAATCAATATCCTCCAGGCATCCCACCAGAGCTCTTCCAGCAATGACCCTGTGTGTGAATGGGGAGTTTGGTCTTGCCGGGAAGCAGGAATCACCACGGGAATTACAAGGAGGGGCAGCATATCTCAACAGGAAAGTCATCCAGGAAGTCTCATTTCCAAGAACCAGCTGGTAAACAGTTTAGAGCACCCTGTTCACATCTGCAACACTCAGCAATTAATGAGGCACTCGTGTACCTATAAAATAACCAATTCAGTCCTGTTTATTTAGATCACTGATTGAGCACTTTGTCACTGCCTTTGAAGAGGGAAAACCAGGCTGAGCCCCAGATAAAAAATTAGGGAGTGCTGGCAGTGTACAGCGACCTATATCTCCTGCTTAGCAAGCAATGGTTATAGTTTTAATTTATTGTCAAAGGTGTTGGGAGTGGCCATTAACAGGTAATTAATAGCCTGGAATACCCTAATCTATGAGACTGCTCGGGATTATACTGTAAAGTTAGTTTAGAGCTGCCAAATATTTGTCATAGAGAACCTCAGAAACCTTCCCGAGCAGTGAGCAGCTCCCACCCAGAGCCAGCCCTGCCCTGGGAACCCCTGCTCAGGCTGAAGTGAAGTTTGCTCTTCCGCGCTGACCCGAAACTCCCGCAGTGTGCAGACATGCAACCTTCGCCGGGGTCCGCGTAAGGAGAATACAGCTGCTCTTTTCTAAGGGGAGGAAGAAGGAGGCTTTTATGGCTGTCCCTGAAGAGAGCCCTCTTACAATGCTTCGCAGTGTCTAAACAGACCTACGTGCTCTGATCCCACTTGGCAATAATGAAGGGCTTGTTCCTCCGGCTTCGGGACCAGCTCGCCGCCGGGCTGCAGATGCCGGCTCCGGTTACAGCGGCGGCGCGTTAAAAACCTGTGACATTTAAGCGGGGATGAAAATTAAAATTGTCTTTAGCCATTGTCCGTGTATTTACCCTTTGCTTTGCGCTGTTTCCATAGCAATGAAAAAAAAAAGGATCACATGCGTTCCTCTCGGAGGGGGCGGGCGGGAGAGGGACGAGCCGCGGTTCTGCGGGCAACCGCGCCCCGCCGTGGTTGCGCACGGAGCGCCCCTGTGCCCTGCATCCCTACACACCGCACCCCTGTGCCCTGCATCCCTGCACCTCTGTGCCCTGCATCCCCGCACCCCTGTGCCCTGCATCCCTGCACACCGCACCCCTGTGCCCTGCATCCCCGCACCCCTGTGCCCTGCATCCCTGCACCTCTGTGCCCTGCATCCCTGCACACCCCACCCCTGTGCCCTGCATCCCTGCACCTCTGTGCCCTGCATCCCTGCACCTCTGTGCCCTGCATCCCTGCACACCGCACCCCTGTGCCCTGCATCCCTGCACCCCTGTGCCCTGCATCCCTGCACACCGCACCCCTGTGCCCTGCATCCCTGCACCTCTGTGCCCTGCATCCCTGCACCCCTGTGCCCTGCATCCCTGCACCCCTGTGCCCTGCATCCCTGCACACCGCACCCCTATGCCCTGCATCCCTGCACCGCTGTGCCCTGCATCCCTGCACACCGTACCCCTGTGCCCTGCATCCCTGCACCTCTGTGCCCTGCATCCCTGCACCTCTGTGCCCTGCATCCCTGCACCCCTGTGCCCTGCATCCCTGCACCCCTGTGCCCTGCATCCCTGCACACCGCACCCCTATGCCCTGCATCCCTGCACCTCTGTGCCCTGCATCCCTGCACCTCTGTGCCCTGCATCCCTGCACCCCTGTGCCCTGCATCCCTGCACACCGCACCCCTATGCCCTGCATCCCTGCACCTCTGTGCCCTGCATCCCTGCACACCCCACCTCTGTGCCCTGCATCCCTGCACCTCTGTGCCCTGCATCCCTGCACCTCTGTGCCCTGCATCCCTGCACCCCTGTGCCCTGCATCCCTGCACCTCTGTGCCCTGCATCCCTGCACCCCTGTGCCCTGCATCCCTACACACCGCACCCCTGTGCCCTGCATCCCCGCACCTCTGTGCCCTGCATCCCTGCACACCGCACCCCTGTGCCCTGCATCCCTCTGCTTCCCCCACCCCGCACACCGCACCCCTGTGCCCTGCATCCCCGCACCCCTGTGCCCTGCATCCCCACACCCTGCTCCCTTCTCTCCCCCATCCCCACACCCTGCTCCCTTCTCTCCCCCATCCCCGCACCCTGCTCCCTTCTCTCCCCCATCCCGCACACCGCACTGTGCCCTGCCGAGCTGAGTGCACCGGGTACTGACGATGAACTTTGAGCACCGGGGTGAAAGGAATTTGCTCCAAGTACTGCCAGACAGCGAGGGGTTTGTGTTGCACCATCAAGTCACCGGATCATGGAGTGGTTTGGGTTGGAAGGGGCCTTCAGAGGTCATCCAGTTCCAATCTCCCCTGCCACAGGCAAAGACATCTTCCACTAGACCAGGCTGCTCCTATCTCTGTCCCACCTGGCCATGAATGCTTCCAGGGGTAGGGCATCCACAACTTCTCTGGCAACCTGTTGCACCGTGTTATCACCCTCTGAGCCATGAATTTCTTCATATTGTCCAATCTAAACTTATCCTTTTTCAGTTTAATGTACCAATGCCCTTGGTACTTGGTACCAGTGCTATATGATCTCCCTCGAGCCTCATTCCAGCCCTCTGACCATCTTTATAGCCCTCCTCTGCACTCACTCCAACAGGTCCTTGTATTCCTTATGTTGGGAGCCCCAGAGCTGGATGTGATACCCCAGCAGAGTCTCACAAGAGAGGAGCAGAGGGGTGGAAATCCCCTCTCTCAGCCTGCTGGCCATAATGCTTCGGATGTAGCCCAGGACACAGTTGGCTTTCTGGGCTTCCAGGAGCACATTGCCAGGTCATGTTGAACTTCATCCACCAGCACCCTCAAGTCCTTCTCCTCAGGGCTGCTCTCAATCTGTTCTCTGCCAGCCTCTATTTGTGCTTGGGATTGCCCTGATCCTTGCACTTGGCCTTTTTGAACTTCATGGGGTTCCCACAGGCCCATCTCTCAAGGGTTTCTCTTTTTCCCAGGGGGTTTCTGTGAGATTTAGAAATTTTGTACCTAGTAATTATTTATTTTATTAGTAATTAGTTATTTTTCATCTGTGGCTGTTTTGCTTGTTAGTAAACAGTGGTGTTTTTTCACTTACATCTACCTGTATTTAATTTCTTCTTTTTGGTGGAAAGGAATTGGTTAAAACTATAAGAGAAGGCAACTTATTCCATAGTGTCTACCTCCTAAATTGTCTTAAACAAAGATACTCCAGTGGGCCAAATTAAAGAAAAGTTGTTGCCTGACTGTTAGTTCTGTCATCAGCCTTTGCCCTGAATATTTGATGAATTCCAGGGAATTTCTGCCTGGGGACAAACACTGCAAGTTAGTCAAGACCAAGAGAGCATGGCAGCTCTCCCATTATCTGTCTATGTCCCATCAGGTATTTTACTGTAGCATCATAAAGGATAATATGTGGTCCCTATGACTTAGAAGTTAAACTTAATAGAGATGTTAGAGAAAGTACTGTGAAACAAAGAAAAACCTCCCCTCAAAACAGGAATTGCAATTTTCAGAACTTTTTGGCATTACTCATTTCCAAATTACTAATTAGGCTAATTTTACAGCTTTGTTGTCATAAATTCTTAGCAAAATTTAGTTGGAAGAGGCCTCAGGAGATCATCTAGGCCACCCTCTCCAAGGCAGAGCTAACTTCCAGGCTCTGTCACATTGTCCAGGACCTGACATCCAGGACACACCTGCAAACTCCGAGGGCAGCGGCTCCAGTGATGAACCAGGTTCTTGCTGAAAAATTTTCCAATTATACGCAATTTGAAATTTCCTCTTGCATTTTATGACTCTTGTCTTTCATCCTTTTACTTGCCCCATCTTTGCAAACCCCCTTTATGTTGGGAAAAGGAGCTCCTGGCATGCAGAACGGCAACAAGCATGGGCTATCTTCTCACACCCTCAGTCCATGCTTTCAGACCAGGTATTAGATGGATGTAGGAAAGGACAAAATCCAGTTGCAGCTGTATCTCAGATGTGCCTTTTCTAAACCCCCAACATCCAAAATAATCAAAATATATGGTTTCTCCTGAATAAAAATGTTCTTTATGTTGATGGTCATTGCAAAGGAGTTGAGTGCTTTTATAGAAGAGATTGGAAACCTAGCTTTTCTCAAGCTATGAAAGAGATTTAGCATAAGAACCAGAAAATAAACTTTCCTTATCCAGAATTGTCTTTTGTCTTACACATGGTGGATAGCAATATAGTTGCTTCTGCTCACTTTTAAAAGTTTGTTTGGGTACAAGAATTGAGAGACAACTGCTCTGAATTTGGCTGGGATAGAGTTATTTTTTGCTCCTAGTAACTGGTACAGTGCTGTATTTTGGATTTGGGGTGAGAATAATGTTAACACACTGATGTTTAACTATCACTGAGCAGTTCTTAGGCAGTGTCAAGGACTTTTCTGCTCCTCACCCATCTCAACAGCAGGGACTCTGGGGGTGCACAAGCATCTGGGAGGGGACACAACTGACCCATCTGATATTCCATGGAAATCCCATGGCATACAGTGTCATGTTGAACAATAGAACTATGGGGAGTTGCCTGGGGGTGGTGACACGGTGACATGCTCAGGGATGGGCTGGGCATCAGTCAGTGAGTGGAGAGCAAACTGCACTGTGCATCACTTGGTTTGTCTATTTTTCTATTATTATTATTATTATTATTATTATTATTATTATTATCCCTTCCTTTTCTGTTGTTCTAAATAGTATTTATTTCAACCCTTAAGTTTTGCCTTTTTCCTGATTGTCTATCCCATCCTCCTGGGGGAAGAGAGTAAACAGCTCTGGGGTGTTTGCTGCCTGCTAGGTTAAACCACAACAACAATGCATCTGTAGTCATCAAATACTTTTTCTGGTTTCTTGGAGCATTAATTCAGCCTGCAGTGAGCTCTGTGCTGTCAGAGCTAGAGTGCAGCTGGTTTCACAGCTGGCTTCTTCCAGGCTAATATGGGGATCTTTATAGTTCACAAGTTGTAGTATCCAATTTATGAAACATTCAATAAATCAAGTGCATTGCTGGGAAGAAACAAGCTTTGTATCTAATAGAAAAAACTTATAGAGACAGAAATTATAAATAATTCATTGTTTGAAGTACTCTTCAAGAGCATTGTTCTCTGGTTTCAGAGATGTTTCAAACAAACATCTTGTCAGCACTTATTTTAGTGGAGGGATATAGTGTAAGGGTAGGAGGAACAGGGTATTTTCACTATTATTTTTCAAGTGGGGATCTAATAGAAGTATATTTGATAGTTGTGAATAGATCCAGAGCCCTTTATAAGCCAGAAGTCTTGCACAACTTAGAAGTGCTAGCAGTCATTTATTTTGTCTGTATTTAAACAATAAGAAGAGATTCAAATAGCATAGCAAGCTTTTGACCTTCCTTTAAATAAACCAGGTTTTTTCTTTTTTTCTCAAACAGCAAGAAATTTTTCTGCAGACATGACAAAGAAGTGAATAAAGTTTATTGAAGTTAAAAATAAGCTTTATTAGTTGATCCAGTGTCTTTTTCTAAAGATTGAGGGAAAAAAACCCCACATGGCATTCATAGCTCTGTGATTTATATGGTCATACATGAATATAGACATCCTGAGGACCACACAAATTTTTGCCAAATCATGATCCCATTTTTGCTTTTGCAGTCATATCTGATGCACATGCTGGTACCTTACATCAAGCTTATTGCTGTGCTTTCAGGAAAATTGTTCTAGTGAGGGCACTACAGATTTATATTTAGGTCTTCTAGACAGGGATGAGGGAAAACTCTTGAATTTCATTAATCACCAACTCTATATCCAGAGCTTGAAGATAAATTGATGGAAAAAACAATACAATTTCAGAAAAACCCCAATGCAGGACCAGGGCAGGGATTGTTCCTGGTACTCAGCAAAGGTGAGGTCACACCTGGAGTGCTGTGTCCAAGTCTGGGCCCACCACTAGAAGCAGAACATTAAGGGGCGGGGACAAGTCCAGAGAATGGCAAAAAAACTGCTGAAGGGTCCGGAGCACAGGTCCTTCAAGGAGTGGCTGAGGGAGCTGGAGGTGTTTGTCCTGGAGAAAAGGGGGCTTGAGGGAGATCTTATCAGTCCCTACAGCTCCCTGAGAGGAGGCTGGAGCCAGGTGGGGTTGGGCTTTTCTGACAGCTAGCAAGGGACAGGATGAGAAAACAGAGGAGGTTTAGATCAGATATTGGGAACAATGTCTTCACTGTTATGATGGCCAGGCACTGGGACAGGGCAGTGGCAGAGTCAACGTCCCTGGAGCTGTTTAAAAGACTCGTAGATATGGCACTAGTAGACATGGTTTAGTGGTGGACTTGGCAGTGCTGGGTTAGGAGTTGGAATGAATGATCTTAAAGGTCTTTTGAACCCTAAACAATTCTATAGTTCTGTATTTTGAAGATGGTCAGAATGTCTTAGTTTTGGGACAGGATAACCCCCACAATTGTCACGTGTACTCTGTGAAAATTTATGTTGGGAAAAAAAGACAGATAGACACACCAAGGTAGTCCAAAAGAGTCTTTTGGTTCTCATGTTCAGGAGAAGGGAGAAGAACCTTAGCATTTTCTGCCACTTTTCCAGTCCAGGAGAGATCTAGCCAAGCTATGTATGATCCATGCAAGAATGCACTGCCCATGGCTGGGGCTAAACCTACCTCTGTTCAGATGCTGCTGGCAATCACAGGGCAGGGCACTGAGAACAGGCTGCCAGGAGTATTTCAGGGTAGAATTCCCCAAAGAAAAGGTGTTTCCTCAATGAACAAAGCAGGAGGAGACAAAGACAAATAAGCCAGACAGCACATCCAGCATTGTGGCCCATATAAGCTCCCTGCCAGATGCACTTTGATAATGGGGCCTGCCTGTCTGTGTGCCTCTAGACCAGAGCACCCACTTCTGAAGAGAGCCTCAGGTTTTTCCTTTTTTTGACATTTTTGTTCCTTAGGCCTCCTGCCATTTGTCTGAGGCTGAAAGACTCCTCTGCCTTGTCTGTGTATGTGATGGAGACAGATGAGTCCCAAGGGAGAGCAGAATGAACTTTGCACTTCAGCAGCTTGGCAGAAGTGCAGCAGAGCCCTTCAGATCCTCATCCACAGTCTGGAGGAGACCTAGGACGTTCACAGGGGTTTCCTTTCCAGTTCTGTTTTCTGCAAAAAGAAAGTGCTGGTGATCAAATGAAAAAAAAATAAATTATGACACTCCCCATTCACTAGCAGTATGCAATGGACAGATTAATAACTCACTGGCATGTTTTTCCTTCTTTATTTTCTCCCTTTCTGCTTATTTCTCAGATTTTGACACAATAGTAGAATGGGAGAGAGATGAAAACTTGTCTGACTGTATTTCTTTACAAATGACTTGTTAAAAAGCAGGATGTTTCTTGAAAAATCCCAAAGATGATACAAAAATCCACAGCTGGTTAGGAAATTGGAGGGAAATTGCAGTAAATTCACTATAGTTTTATTCCATATGGGGTTCTTTCCTCTTTGGGTAATATATATATATATATATATATATATATATATATATATACATACTTCTGAAAAAACTCCTGTTTCTTTATGCTCGTGGCCATTCCTGGAAATTCAGGGCTATGTTTTTAAAACTGAAGACCAAAATATCAGAAATATATCAGTAGAGTTAACAAAAGTTACTCCAAAATCATGCTGTTCACACCCTATTTATTCTGCCATGAAGCATAATAAGTGCATTAACTTATCCACGGAGTAATTTTGGAAGAAGTTGTGAGGGACTTGATTCAATGGACATAGTCATGATTTTCATGGAGAGTTGATCACATCCCTTCCTCAAATGTTCAATGAAAAAAGCGAAAGCAGAGGGTCTAGGAGAGCTCTGGGCTATCAGGAGGTGGTCTGTATAACAAAAAGAGTTGAAGGGAAGATAGAACAGAGCTCAGATTATTCTTTAATTGGAAGTAGTTGTGGCTGAACCTGAGATGCTCCTGTAGAGGTCCTCAAATATTTGTGGAAAGTCTGACAGAAGTCAGTCACACAAATAGGAGAATGTGTTTAATCACTTTTGAAACTCTTGGAGTTAAGATCTCCTAAAACTGATCTTCCTCCAATCCTCATCCTCACATTAGAGACCCCAATGACAAGTACCCTTGAAATAACATGCAAAGCTGAACTTTATGGCCATTCATTTATGGCCATTCAGACTGAAGAACGGTGATGGAGAAAGTGCTCACATGAGTGGTAATGCAGGTCAGGATTATCTTCTGTATTTGCAGCTTCTCTAATTCCTGTGCGAACCTGTGGGAACCCAAGACATCCCTCTGGCTTCCCTGGATAGTTCAAGACCCTGGCAGGGGACTCAGGAACCTTGGCACAGTCCCAGAACCCCTGTGCCTTTGATTTCTCTCCCTGGGAAAAACTACCACCCTTACACGAAGAATTACAAGTCACAAAAATTAAGTAGAGTGTAAGTTAGATTATTATAAGGTGAAAAACTAGGTTTTTAAGATTGTTTATAATAAGGGTCTGGGGTCAAGATGGAGGAATTTGGGCATGTTCTGACCTTCTTTCTCCTTCTTCCTAGCATCCATCTTTTGGGTGATGTTGGCATTTTTGGATTGGTTTAGAGTAGAACCAGACTGTACAATATAGGTATTGGAAGATAATTGTAAATAATGTTTACATAGTTTATAGTATAAAAACATAATGCCGCCCTAAGGGCAGGCAGTGTGCCTTGGACTGACCTGCTGACAGGACCTCAGCTAGTCAGGGAAAGAATTTTAGGTTAGATAAAATAAATCACCTCTGGAAACCACAGAAGACATCTCCTGACTCTCTGGTGCTCAGGCTGGAGCACAGAGACTCGAAAACATACACAGGTGGTTGGCTCAGATTCCAGAGACACCACTGCCACACGAACCAATATTTATTCAATACTTTGAAGTATGGCTACTGTATCATGCACTAGACAAACATTTATCTACATATTCCAGTTTTTCCTCCTGTTAGTCTGCACTAGAGGAGGGGAAGGAGACAGGCTCTGAGTGAATTTGAGCAAAATCTGTGATGAGAATCCAAGAGCACAGGAGGCGACAACACAGGAGTAGAAGCTGCAATGAAGAATTCCCACGTGAAGCCTCAAGCTGCACTGAGTTTAGCTGGCATCCAGGCCACGCAGACACAGACAGCTCAGAGAAACCCTTCAGATCCCCAGAAATTACAGTGGGCTGTTCTTGTCAACAGCTTCATAGGAAATCCTGCCTGGAGTGGAAATTCACTTTGCATTTGTTGGGAAGCCTGATCGAGCAGAGATAAGGTGTTTGTACCATGAGCAGCATCGGGGCCAAGGCTGGACAAAAACAATGTTCCTGTTTCTACAACAAAGAGATCTTTGGGACGCTGTGGAGGACACTTCCTATGATACCAATGAAGGTCAGCAAAACTTTTCTTATTTAAAAACCAGACTTCTCCATTGAGGTCTAGGGAGCCAAAAGTAGCTGTAACAACCAGGGTCACAAAAGGAAGGTCCTTCTTTTTCCTGTTGCTAAGCAGTTTTGGGCTTTGTGTCAGCATCACCCATCTCTTCATCCTGCTCCTCCCAAATTCATGCCAAAAGAAAAGAAACAAAAACAGCTGTCTGGTGAGATCTTACTATACAGAAAATAGGTCAGAGGGACTTGGATTTCTGCACTTCTATGCAATTTCTGTTAAGTCACAGAATGGAGTTGCCCTTCAGTTGCAGCTGTGGGCCAAGTGATGACAGAAGTTCTACAAATGAATTGAAAAGGACAATCCCCAACCAGCGCCACCACTACCCTTCCCAAAGTAAGACTGAATAAAGGGTAAGAGAGAACACCTGGGCACAGGCAAATTGCAATGACAGCAAGGCCTTCACATCCCTCTGCTGAATGTGACATGGCCACCTTCTCCTGTCTGTGCAACTACATTCAAGGTTTAGGGAGTTTTCTGGTTTGGGTTTGGAGAAGAGCTGCCTGATTTACAAGAGATGAGATTGAGACCAAGCTGTCTGCAATTTTTAAATTCAAGCTAATCAAACATAGCATCAGGATTTTTTGGAAGCAGGAGCAATATTAAGTAATTTTAGAAACTTAGACTTCAACAGCTTTGCTGGCAATTATTTTCACTTACTTTGGAGAAAAAGCACAAAATTATGAGAAAGAGAAAATTATAACCTTAGAGGTGGGCAGTGAAAGACGTTTATTTTCACTTATGCAATGACTAGATAGAAGTAAAAATGTCCTGTGAGAGGAGTGATGAAGCAATGAGCCCAGGCTGTCTTTTGTCTAGTCCTGAATGGTTGAAAAGCGATTTGCAAAGGTACAAACCATTGGTTTATTCTAGACAATTGTTTTATTCCATGTTTATTCTAGCTGTCTAGATAGACAGCTGGTTTACTCTTGAGGAACAGCTGTTCCATATAAAATGTTATTAATTATGTCCTCTGAAAAAGGCAGGCAAGTGGCATCAGGAGACCTCTGGGTTGTGGCAGAGAGGGCTACTGGGGTACCACACGGAACAAAAGAAGGTAGATAGTGAGGGGAAGGGAAATGAGAGAATGTTAGCAGAAGTCTGGGAAGCTTGCAGGTTTCACAATAAAAGGTGGGAGAGACACGAATCCTAATTTTGATAAACTGAACACAGTAATAATTCATCCCGCTGACAGGAGCTGGGACATTTAGTTTGTGCTTCTTGGGAGTGTTTGGAAATTTCTCACAGTGTTTCAGAATACAACAGATATCAGATCACAAAACTGTATATAACAGATCCAGTTGAAGCTTGAGGGAAAAGAAACAGACTCTTCAGAAAATTAAGAAAATCTAAACCATTAGAGTGGTTTGAAAGTATTTGGAACAAATGAACCTTTGGACCAGAGCTGAGGTATTAAAATGTGCATGGTAAATACATTCATATTATGTTGGTGCTGCCTTGTATCAAACATATCTAATATCTGGCATATCTTTAAGTCACTACACAGCTATGACAGAGAATTGCTCTGATGAGCGGCTGAAAAACTGAGAACTTCAACATGGAGTGCTGTTACAGCAACATAGCAGAGAGGACTGGTATAACTTAACAATGACCTTTTTTAACACCTTACACTGAAAAATCCAACACAAAATACCACAAAGTGTCAAAAGGTTGTTTGGCAAGTTGGCTGCAAGATGAAGAAAACAGCTTGGTTTGACTGAAGCTTGTCAAACATTTCAGCAGTCCTTTTCAGAGAACGTGGAGACCGTGTTTCTGTGCAGTTTGTCACTCGTTACTGCATAGCAACATATGGAGAGTCAAGGCAAGATCAGCTTTGACACACTAATTCCTGCTTTTAAGATGATGTTATTGCCCTGCCTCTGGTGCTGGTTTGGAGGAAAGCAACAAAGCACCAGCAAGGCAATACCATACAGCCCCTAATTTTCCTACTATGAGAAAAATGACTAGACTACATGAAAAACCATACTCAGTTTCTACCTCTTCTAAACCCCTATTTGTCTCACAAACAGAGTGGAATTTTTCATGGCCGTAACGTGGTCCCTGCATGTATCTGCACCACACAACCAGCAAGGAGCTCAACATGTGAACTTTGTTACCTGAGGACAGCTCTTCACCTCCAGAGGCTGTGAGCAATTCCAGTGAAGCCAATGGATCCAGATTTCATCTCAACACATATCTGCCTATCTACTTTTCTCCAGCCACTGGAGAGACACAGATGAGTCTGAATGGTCTGAAAATGTACCCCTGCCTGCTCTTAGCACTTCTTCTCTCTCTCACGATGAGTGACTCTCCTGGAAGTATTTATTTGCTGACTATAAGAATGAACAATGTTTACCTTTGATTAGAAGCCTAACACTTAAACAGATTGAAAAAGGTGATGTGATTTCCAAGAGTCATTAAATCTTCTGGGTGTGAAATGGCCTGGAGACATCTTGTAACAAGCTTGAATGAGAATTGCCCAGCTTTTGACCATGGAGACTTGAACCTGGCAGAACAGATCTATTGCACAGACAAACAGAAAGAAGACCAAACAGCACTGGGAAAATTCAGGTTTTATTGCATAAAATGCAATAAAATGCAACATGGTTGTGTTGCTAATGGCTGTGTGCACATACCCTGAATGGTCCAGGCTCAGTGTAGGACAGCTGATCCCATGCAGGAAGAAGGATGAGTGTGCAGCATACTGAGATGTCATTTTGGTCCAGTCTTCTAAGGGAAGAAGTCATGTTTGATCAGACTCTGGGTGTGTCTGTCCTCACAGCTAATTTTTGAATGACTGGCCAATTTTAAGAAAACATGGCAGCAGAGTACTAGTTCAAAGAAAATAGACAGGTTGGTAAGGTAATTCAAGGTGCAGAAAGGCTTCAGCAGCACTTTAGCCCTTGTTATTTATCAGCAGATCCAGACAGAGAGCACACATTTTGTAGGATACAAATGAACATCTGTGAGAAAAAATATGTAAAACATTTCTGCTTCACTGAAGGAATGGAATAATCCAGCCATGAAACCAGTTGCATGTATGTGGACTGACTGGATAGGAATATAGGGCTCTGTATGAAAATATTCATGCCTTGAAGCTGGAAGGCACAGAGAGCTCTTTAATACATTGACAGTAATGATGGCAGTACAAAAGAAAAAGCTTTCATTGGACTTGCGAAGAGGAAGCTGTTAATGTTGGCAGCTGCCAAACACTTGCTGATCATGCAGAGCCTGCAGCACACCTCCTACATGATGCACACACACTGCTTGCTTGCACATGGTGCTTCTCACAGCTCCACTGCAGAACCAGCAAGGGGCTGACATGAGTGGTTATTTGAGATAAAGCACTTCTACCGCCAGGCCTGAAAATTCCGCTGGGGTTTGGAAGTCAGTGCCCACTGGTATTATCCCAGCTGATCTACTGCTTCCAGCAGTGAAAAATAAAAGATGGTTGGAGACAAATTCTAACTCTATAAGTCTTGCTTTGCTTTATTGTCTTTTGATCTGATCCCAAGAAACTCTCTGTCCTTGCAGAGGGCCAAGTCAGAGAAGTATCTGGCCTTGCATCTATGACTCGCTCAATAATTCTTTGAACAACAAATGAGCCATACCCACAATTTTCTTTTCTACAGTGTTATAAAGAGAGCTCTGAGGAGTTCACTCATGAGTACTGATTTCATAATCAGAGCTGAATAAATGTACATGCAGAGGAATACACGTTTTACATGGAAGTGTAACATTTCAAGCCACATTTTCCTTTAAACTCCATTGTGTCCACAAAGAACTTCAAGAATCTGCAAGGCTGAACAGGAAAACTACAGCTTTCACTACTTTACAGCAACAAAAGGGAAAGTCATTATTAACTTTGCCTTATTTCTTATTTTACACCTCAGACTAATTGTCCATCTTGGCCAACACTCAGAAAATTACAAATTATCCAGAAGTGGATTTTCTGTTGTAAACTCCTCATTGTAGAAATCACCTATAATTTTTTTTGTCTACCAACTTTTAATAGAAGTAAGAACAACAATAAAATAAGAATCTCAGGTTTTAGTTTGGTCTCTTACATCATAACATTCCCTCAGAGAAACCTTTAGGATTTTAGGTCAATTGAACAGGAGAGTGTGAAGAAATGAGAGAGGTAAATCAAGGTCTATTGCTTCAGACAAATTCAGTTTATCAGTATCCAGTTTGACTGAGGCCATGAGGACAAATCCAGCCAAAGGATGTTTAACTTGGGTCCCACGCTTAAGATACTCCTTTTTTGTAATAACTACTACTACTACTACTACTAATAATAATAATAATGATGTTGATGATGATGATGATGATGACAATGAGTGGAAGCAAAATTCCACTTTCCCAACAGAAATTTCTCCCTTTTTTTTCTTTTAAGAAGGGATGGAACCTACTGTTGCTCTGTTGTTTGTTACTTGGATGGTTTGTCTGGAGTTTTGTTTATTGTTGCTATTTTACAAGTCAATGCCACAAACACAACATCTGTTCCAGTTTCTCTAGGCCAGCAATCTGCCCCAGTCCAGGTGTGCTAATGGTGCCAGACATTTGTCACATCTGCCGGGGTCTGACTCAGCCTTTCTGCCCAATGGGTTGCAGAGGACTGGGCTGAGATGCAGCTCACCTGACTCTCCCTACAGCCTTGCTCTGACTTTTCTACCCCTTTGGTGAGCACACAATGTCAAGATGGTCTCACAGGGACAAATAGCCAGGATGTCACAGACTGGAGATTGCTGCTTTACATGAAAGTTGAACTAATTATCTTCTCCAAATAAGGGATTTTGTTGTATCCAACATCTCCCTTTATATTTTTTCACAAAAATCCTATCATGTTTACAGAAATTAAATAGATATAGAAACTCTTTATGAAAACACACACAGCCTTCAACATTGAATGTAACTCCTTTGGTTCCCTTTTGGCTTGGAGTCTTAACCAGAAAATTACATATTTTCCTTTAAGCATTCTGTCAATTTTTTTCCATTACTTCATCATTGTTAAACATTTTTGCAAAGGGCTAAGACAGTATTTTGCAGAAATACTACTGAAATTTTTTTGAACAAGTTTTCTGAGTTGCTCTGGGGTTTTTTTATTATATCAGATGAATTGCCTCTAGATTCAACTCTTTAATATTTAAATATTTCAATTCTAGTGAGTTTGTCAGCCGTGAAGGTCATAAAATAAAAGCAAAATCAGGAAATCCACAGGCATATCTACCAGTATAGCCAGAAATTTTTTTTTTGATACTGTGGTTCTAGTTATCTACTTCAAGATAACTGTCCTCTCCACAGTCCTTCTTCTTTTGTGGAAAATTTTTCTAAAATTAAATAGACTTATTTCACAATAGAGAAATTATTTAAGACATGACCCACTTGTCAATCCTGTAGACATTTTTATTCAAAACAATGTTTTAGAAACAAAATTGCACAATGCTCTGAATGGTTTCCTTCACTGTTTTTGCTGCTATTTAGGTACTGACATTTTAACAGGTGACACAGACAACCAGAAACTTTTACCTTTGGTGGAATGTTATCTGCTATGTACACAAACTTTCCTTTGGAGGCAAGTTTTGCAAAATGTTCCCAGAATTTCTAAGTATTTATGGGGACCAACAACAAAGGGTGTGATTCCTTCCTAAAACATCACCTTCCCAAAACAGGAGATTAAACTGGAATTTCAGCATTCATCTACAAAAGGAATAAAAAACTATTTACATATCTAGATACTACAGCCACAGAGGAAAGCTGAAAATCTTGGCTCAAGGCAAGAAGCCAGACAAGCACAACTGCTTTGTTAATTAGTTCTTTTGTGCTGGCAATGTTTTGGAGAACAAAGTCGTAATTTTTAAGTAGCTGGGGCTGACAATGCCAGTTTGGGGATATGATATAAATACAGCAAGTGTGAGGACTGCCTGCACCATCGTGTTCTGGTTATGTTCATAGCAGCACAGGCAAGGAAGGGAAAGTATTTCAGCATTGAGAGCTTTTGCATCGTAGGCTGAGACAGAGTTTGGGTGTGAATAATTGCAGTTGGAGGCACGAGCAGCCAGGGTAATAACCCAGGGTTAAACTAGGGACATGCACAAGGCATCTGCTGTGCAGATGGGAGCAAGGATGGGCCCATGTCCTGATCTTCCACAAACGTGAGACTATCTCTGGTCATTGAATAACAGATGAAAGGATGTGCCTGTAGGTCTGAAACCACTGCTTCCATAACCCACAATAAATCTTGTATCTAAAGCACAGGTAAGTAATGCTTCCCAAGGACACCTGTCTCCAAGAAATGTAGAAAGGGGAGAGAGCAATCCAGCCAAGGTCAGATCCCCAAAGATCTGGACTTCCAGCCCTGCTTTACAACAGTAGAGAACCCAAGATGCCATTCCCAAGCCTTCTGTACCCCTTCTGGAGCAAACAGCAAATTTCTTCAACTCTGTAGACCTGAGTTTCCTGGTCTAAAATGAAAACTGCAATAGTGATAAAAATTTTTGAGCCTCTTCTTTGAAAGGAAGGTGCTAAACACATGCATAACAAAATCTAAAGAACAGGGGAAACACTGACAGAAGAGCATGGCTGAAAACAAGGCAGAAAAGTTACAAATGAGGATAATGCAGTAGGGAAATCTGCAGCTGTGAGAGGGAGGGGGTGTGTGAAGAGAAGATAGCTTTTATTTGAAACACATGTGTGCTGCTTAATCATGGCTGGGACCTGGGATCGGGTGAGACTCTAGTGGAGAGAGGGTGGCAGACACAGGGAAATTATTTTTTATTTCAAACAGATGTATTAACAATGGCCTTATGCTGATGAAACTCAATAAAGAAGAGATTTAAAAAGGGGTATACCATGATGGGAATTTGTAGCTGGGAGGCAGAAGAGAAGATGATCATTTGCAGTAGATGTGTGTAATCACTGTGTGCTCTCACTGCTGGGAGGAGGGTGGGACTGCAGCTGCCAGAGCAAGTGAAAGGAGAAGCCTGGCTGCTGTTACAGCAGAAAATGGGAAGAAGGGATAGGCTGGGCCAGTAGGAAGGGAGGAGAAAACATGTGGTAGAGGATGCACATATATATTTACAAATGACTCCTCACAAAGCTAAAATTCTTACTTTAATTTGCCACATCAAAGAAATGTTCTGCTCAGTCCTGTAGCTGTTTTCTCTCTAATTACGGGATGCTTTATGTCTTAGCATTTGTAGATTGATGCCTGAACATGATCCTTGTGTTTTCATAAATTCAGGATCTTTATCACTCAATGTGAAGTTAGAATTTCACTTCCTCTTCACATTTTTCTGTTATTTGCTTCCTTGTCTTTTTTTAACATTGTGTTAGAAACTTATGTTCCTAATTTGGTTTAAGGTGAAAGCTGTTATCAATTTTGCCTCCCTGGGGAATCTCCAATCACAAGCAGCAAGAGATTTTGCTTAAAAACATAAACACATATTACCATGAGCAAATGAAAACCAAGTTCAGTACAGGCAAGACCTGAATAATGTACCTATGGCTGCAGTAGAAAATTGGTGAAAATCACAGTTATCTAGGTAACACGTTGAAAACTAAATAAATATCTACATCTAATTTAAATTTTAACTTTGAGAATACCAGCAGGCAAAATGAAGGTGAAAAAACCCTCCCCAAGTCCAGAGGGTACCCAGAAGGGTCGGGATGAGTGCAAAGAGACTCAGCCTTCACCACCATCAGTGAAGATCTCAGCAGTGTCGCTGCAGACTGGGGTGGGCTGCCATGCCCTCTGTGGGTGTTCAGGCCAGGATGAAATGGATCTCACTACCTCCCCTTCAGCACGTTCACTTTTGCCTTCTCACAAAGCTCTGATTTGTAAGACAGGAAGACACACAACACAAACATTTTTAGGCACCCAAGGTCTCTACACAGTCAAGTTTCAGTAACAAAGAGCACGCACTCAGCTCCTGTGGCTCAATGTATATGGTGACTGCTGGGCCAAGAACTCATTGCATCCCCAACTCTGTCATGAAAATAAAATAAAACAAAAATAAAACTGATTCAATTAATGCTGCTTTATTCTCACTAGGGGTGAAGAGAGCATTTTTCCTATGGCTCGCCACTGACTCAATAAACAGAAGGAACTAGAGGTGCATGATGCTGCCCTGGAACAGGGATTGCTGCTCTGACCTTCCAGTGTGCAGACTCCCACTTTGGGGACCCCCTGTTTTGCTCCATGCTCTGAAGAAAGATCTCTGAAGGCTTTTTTAAAGACAACTTTTTTTCCCATGCTTTTGAATATCAGAGAGAAAGCACAGCTTGCATAAAGAAATTAGTATTTAAAGGAGATTTCTGAGTGTGATTGTTTTTCTGTCGTTTTAAATAGTGCTGCCAGCTTGCAGCAGAAGGCATAGTAGAGATCCATGGGAAAGAAAACCAAAATTACCTTTGAAAAAAACTGTTTTCTATCAGCTTCTGCTGGTTTCAATCCATTTCATGACTAGAACAAGGCCATTTTATGCTCTAGGTTTTCCTTTCAAAATCCAGACACAAGGGAAGTGCTTGTCAAAAATTATTAACATCTTCAACAGGGTTTACTATAGACAAAGACATTAAGATGCTTTTGAAAATGCCCATATATGTTATAAAAGCTGGTGAAATGTGCTTTTTCCAGTGCTCTTGTAGGACAGAAATGAGAAGTGTATATTGCATGTTTCTCTTGGGACAGATTCACCAGCAGTGACTTGAACCAAAAGAAATCTCCTTCACTTCTGCAATCTATAATGAAGGAAAACTGAGCTGTTAGTTAAAGATGAAGGTAAAAGCCTTACCCCAATGATATTAATAGGAGTTCTGCCATTGATTTCAAAGTGGCCAGTGTTTCAGCCGAGATACAAACTTTGTTTTGTTCTGCCTCGTTCTGGGAATTACTCAGGAGCAGTGCTATGTAGGAAATTAATGATTTTTTTTTGATGCGCTGCCCAAACTGAAAAGATAAAAAGAAAATAATCTTCAGTCAACCAAAACCCATTGTTTATTTTGCTAAACCAACAGAAACTCAGAATACATTTTTTGTCAGCAGAGGTATTTCTTCAAACACAAAATGTATTGTTTGTGCAACTCAAATCTCTGTTTTCTGTCTTCATTTATTATCAAAACCAGTTTTTCAAAAAAAACCAAATAAATGTCTTTGTTTAAAGATGTCAAAACAAATTGTTTAGGATTTTCTGAATCTTTTATCACCCAATGCTTTTGTCCAAAACCACTCACTAATATCAAAAGAGATTCCTTTGTGTTTTTCAGGAACATCACGTTTTTTGAATAAGCCTTTTTTCCTTTTCTGGGAACAAACCAAAATAAAACAAAACAACAAAAATCTCTTCAGGATTACAACATGGTTAGGACTGCAAGGAGAATTTAAATCAACTTTGAAAGAATGATCATATTAAAACTACTTACTTGATCATTAATTACAGAGAATATTTTCAATATTAAAAGTTAGCATTTATTTTTCATATGAGTCCCAAATGAGAGAGAAGAGTAGATATTTGATGCAAACAACAAAATCATTTGAGATCCTCGTGCTTTTAGTTCTGAAAATATACTTACTTCTAATTGCATCAAAAACTTCCATAAAATATCTCCCATTTTATTCAGTTATGGACTCAAAGAAGCAATGTCACAGTAGCAGATGGGCATGCACAGGGTCATAGCATCACTACATGACCCAGCTGCAGATATATGGGTTCAGAATTTGGGACTGACAGGGATTTTTGACCTTTTTCCTTTTTTTTTTTTTGGTTTGTATGTCAGTATAATGTAAGCTTGAGCAGTTCAGACTTTACACAGCTCTAGTAGAAATGGAAAGTCCTAACCACAGATTAAATCATCTGTATTGTATTATGAATAGTCAGCTCTGTTGAGAAAGGACATTTGACTTTGCAATGTGGTAGATATTAGCAAACACTTAAGAGAAACCACAAAACTTCATGTATTTGCCTGGAGTAAGCCTGCAACATCTGCTTGAACCCTTCTGGGTCTACACTGCTAAGAACATAAGTCAGCTTGTTGGTCATTCCTCTGAACTTGAAGCCAGATGAGCAAATCCAAGCCATTTCATGGTACAATCACTCTAATCATTTCAGCATGGTTACTAGGTTTTTTTGCAGAGGACATGAGCTTCAGAAAAGTATTAGGCAGCATTTGCAACCCTTCCCTCCCTTACAAAGATTAAGTTGTGTGGGTTGCAGAGCTCTGAGAAAAAAGCACCTCTTATCTGTCTGTCTGGTTTATTATTCCTTTATCAGCTCACATTCCCAGGCCTTGCAGTCCAGTTTCATGAATTTAGCACCACTGACTTTCTCCTTTATGACCTGAAATTGCCCATTCTTCATTTTCACTCAAAGAACTTGCTATTACACATACATATGAATTACAGTTTATAAGGATACTTTCTTATTGTGTATTTTTATAACTGTTCTTGGCGTACAAATCTCTGCTGGGTGGAACTGGGTTTGTCTGGCTGGCAAGGTCAGTCCTGACAGGTGAATGAGAAATGTTTTCCTCAGCTGTTGGTGTTTGTTGGTGTCTGTTTCTGAAGTCACATGGCAGACACAGAAGCCAGAGACCCCCACCCATAACACCTCTGAACAAAGCCATAATCATATGGCCTTATTTATACAGAATTACTGATATCCATGTCAGCCTGAAAATTCCAAAATTCTACCTCATAATCCATAAAGGACACAGGGTGGTAAGGGATGATCACAGCCAATGATGTATGGCAGGAGTGAGAGATTTACAGGAGATAAAAACCCAATTTGTTTTATATAGTTTCAGCTGTCTTTTTAGCCATAGTTCAAATCTCCATTTTATTCTGCTTATTTGTTTTGGAACATTTATATTTCTTTCTCACACGGGTATAAATTGATGGTAATGGGAACAAAATTTGTTGTCCACTAAAGACTAAAAAAATCAATTCTCTGAGTAAAGAATGATAAGTTTTTTCCAGATCAGTGTCATTTTGGAAATAATATTTTCCATGTTTCAAATATTTTCAAAGCTTTATTTGAAGAAAGGTTGGCAAAGTGATGTTATGTTTTTGAAACCTGAATACTGAAGTATTAAAGATATATTCTTGGGGGAAATTTTAAAATTTGATACAAATACTTTATATGGGAATTTGGTCAAGTTTCTACAGGTACCGAAGTCAAATTAGAATTTGATTTGTCAAGAAAAATCTTTATTTATTAAGTAAAAATTCCTAACTCTCCTTAAGTTTTCTTCTAGTATAGCAAAATTGAGAAAATTGAAGAAATTAAAAGTACCTTTATTTCTCCCAAAAAATGAAAAACTGGGAGGGGAAAAAGAAAGAAAAACATTTGAAAACTCCAATAGGTTTTAAACTTTCTCTTGTAACTAAAATATTTAAGTTAATTTATACTTCAAAAATGCTATTGCTCACTATGACCACTTTTGGACCTCTGCAAGTGGGTGTCTAATAGAAACAATAGCAATGACTGGATATGAATGAAGTTGAATAAAATTATTCAATGTTCATCAAAATCAAAAGGAGTTTTTACAAAGAGTTGGATACCTTTCAGTAAGTAAGAAATCTTATATTTTCCAACTATCCTTTGTCAAAAGGAGGCAGCCAGGACCATTTCTTTCAATACTTTCCAGAAAAAAATAGTTTGGGCCCAAGACTAAACAAAAGGATTTTGCTGACAAGAAATTGAGAGAAGCAGTGGTTAAATGAATATAATTTTGAGTTAAAACAAAAGAGATCTGGCAAACAATTATATCATTATACCACTGCAATTAGTGAGAGGAGCTGAAAATCTCAACAAGTACAAACTAATGTGATCAAAAGGGAAGGTACAGAAAGAAGCAAAGATCCAAATGCTGGCAGTGCTCGCTTGTGCCAGAAGGAAACAGCAGCAGAACCATGTCCTGGAGCTGTGGTGCTGAGTGACATCCTGCCAAGCACAAACCTTCAAGAGAATTTGTAGAGATTAAATGGAGTGCACTGGTGGCTTCTGTGCTGCAGCTGGCCTGTGATGCCCTGGGGATGGGAGGGGTGCAGGCTGTCCTTCAGTGCCTTCATGTTCTGCACATGATGGGGAGCTCCTGCCAGATGTGCCAGAGGGAGCCCAGGACAGATCCCCTCCTCCCCTGGGCACTCATGGAATGTCAGCAATGGAGAGAACTTGGGGTTAATCTGTCAATCCTGTTGGTTTTGCAGGTGTCTTGCATGATTTTTCCGGAGGAACATCTGAAGAACTGAACACAAATGCATGCACACGCATTTGGTTCCATTTTCTTTTTATCACATCTCATGCCCTGTTTCTGCCAACTGAGGAGCATATTTCAGCTATTAAACTTGTTCCTTGACCCTTCACAACTACAGGAGGAGAAGAGGAGGCCATTTAGTCCCCACATCATCCCCTACAGAGGGGAATTCACCTGGAACTTGCAGAAAAGTCTATTCCAGATCCTTGTCATCATTTTGGGAGACCTACACTGTTAACTTGTTTTCCTTCTGCACAGCAAAAGACACAAAAATACAAGTGTAGGGAATCAAATGAGCAGCTGTTTACTCTCCAGTTCTGAAGGCACCTCCCAGTTTATTGCTCATTGTTTCTGGACCACTTTTATCTGTTCTTATCACCCCTTCAACACCACAGGGGAATCATTGCAGACAGCATCCACAACCTGTCCTTTCCATAGTCCTCTCACAGCTCAAATAAAGCCAATTCCTAATAGCTTATAAAGAAACCTTATAAAGAAATATCTTCCTCTAGTGAAATGACCCTTAAATGCAGGTACTAGAACTGGAGGTCTAAAACAGAAAGAAATGAAAACTTCCCCCAGGAGGCAATGCAGAGCCAATGCTTGGTGATCAAACAGGGCGGATGAGCAGTCTCAAAATGAGTGATTGGGTCTGCTCATTGACTGTGGAAGCCACACTATGGTGCGATGCTGTGCTCGTGTGAGCAGCCCAGAGCACAGCAGGTAATGAGGGAACGTTGGCCACGTGTGTTTTGTGCTGCAGGAACGAGTTACAGGCCATCTAAGCATCAGAAAACTGCTCTGAAATTAATGGGCCTCCTGGTCCCCTAAGGGCTCCCCCACTTTGATTGCCAGCCACCACCTCACTCCAGAGCAGTTCCTTTAGCTCCAGGAGGGGTTTGAAGGGTCCAGCCCCCTTCCAGTTCAACGTGATTATCTCAGCAGGTCTCAGTTTAATTTGGCAGGTCTGCTCTTTTTCAAAGAAAATAGGAAAGTTAACCACCGATGAACTGCTTTCCACAAAGCAGGCTATTCACTTGGAAAAGGACTGGAAATAGAGCTTACATGCATGAGGATCAGGCACACCTTCAGCACAGGTCTCTCAAATATTGACAAAATTTTGGAAGCACTTGGAGTCAATGTAAGGTATTACAGAAGTCTTTAAGGCATGTTCAGGTCTTCTTTTTTTAATTTTTCTCTAAGAAAACCAATAAAAACCAAACGAAAAGCTAAACAAAAACAAAACTACAATTTTTTTCTTCTTCCCCTCCTTCAGCAAGAAGTTCTCAATGCCTGGTTACCAGTCCCATGAGGCTTCCTACCTATGAGGCCAGGAATACAAATCCCCAGCTAAGGTTTTTACCACTGACACATTACTGTGCAAATGCTCTTTTGCAGAGTTGGCATTGCCTGTTACAGGAAATGTGCCTTTAGCCAGAACATGTTTTCTTCCATATATATTTCTATATACTTCTCTTTGTTTGCTGGACAAAACTCAATTGGGAAGTCATAAGGACACTGCCTGAAGGGTTTCAAGGTCTCTTGCTGTAAATTAACCCAAAATCTATTTCTCTCAGATGTTTGAAAGTTAAGTCTGAAGTTAGTGCCTGCATGCCCTTATAGCCAGCAGAGGAGGAATGGCCTGCCAGTCTCCAGAGAGAGGACACAGGCCAAACTTTGGACATGTGCCAAACTTATAGATTAAGGCCAGATCCCACCCTAGATTTCCAGTTTGATTTTAGCCCAGCCCAGAGAGTTCAAACAATTTTAGGATACAATTAAAATTAGAACTTATCCATTTTTTGCTTCATGACCCATGTATTTTACCTTGGTGCAAAAGACCATTAACAAAAGCTTCAGCTTCCATTTATACAGCATTAAAAGCCATCAGATTCTCAGAAAAACTTAATGAACTTAAGCTTTAAAAGAAAAGGAAAAAAGTTGTCTGAGGGACAGTTAGAAATCGTAAGGACTGCAAGCCTCTGTGACTTCATCCCTAAAGTTACATTTCTTACAGAAAAGAATCAGAATCTTCTTAATGGTCCAGTGCCATGAATAATTCATGATAAGAAACTTGTCTGAGCCCAAACTACTGTTTTCAACACACCCTGACTTTGGCTGATTTTGCAGTCCAACTGATCTCAATATCTGGTTCTGTCCTAATTCCAGTGGAATAAATCCAAATTTCCTTTTCCAAAAGGTTCCAGGTTACATTCTGAGATTTAGGCTGCCTTTTACTTCTAATGCCTATGGCAGAATAAAAAATACCAGAGTACAAATCAGATTTCTTTAGGGGCAGACACGATGTAACCTAATTTTTAAAGAAATTGATACCTGAGTCAGCAGCGTGGGTTTTGCTTAGCCATTGCATTTTGCTTCTAAACATAAAAGAAATTTAGGAGAAGGTCTGAAGTGAGACTAGGGTGTCTAAAGCAGGTAGAATTTTTAGGTGCAAAAAGCCAAACTGTTTAGAATTTCTCTTCACAGTTGGTTCTGTGTTAGCCGCTGCCTTTGGCTGACCTGAGAGCATCAGGTCTGAGCTGCTCTGCACCACTCATTCTCTGAGCCCTCTCCGAGAGCCACCCCCAGCCTTGGGAAACTGAGGGAAAAGCATCTAAAAATCAGGTTCCTCCAAACCAATCATCATGCAGTTTTCATCCCTCTCCAGGTGAAGATTGCAGAGGGGCAGGAACAGCAGTGAGTATGCATTTCTGAAATCAAGGCAGCGCTCTGCATTTGGCCAGGAAGAGTGGGAATGCTCTCATCTGCAATGTAGTGCAGTGAGCAGGCAAAGCACTTCAGAGCCTTTACAAGTGTGCACATTAAAAGCACTGTCTGTAAAGTCCTGGTGCTCGTCAGAGCTGAGACTCAGCTTCTGAGATACTATTCATCTTCCAAATACAAAAGTCTCCAACCATCATTAGCAAGTCCTGTGCCAGCAATTGAATTGGAGACACCTCTGTGCACTGGGAGCTGCAGCCAAAGGAGTAGCCAAGCCAGGCCTTTGTACCTGAAAAGATTTTCCTTAGGAGTTGAATTACTCTTGGACACATTTACTTGCTTTGACTAAACAGTCATGTTGTGCAATTTCCCCTTTCCAAATGCAGTCTCCATGCACAGCCTGTTATCAGAGAAGTGCTGACACAGTTTCTGTTATCACAGATTCAGAGGAGGATTCAGTGTTGCATATGCATGAATAAAGCAAGCACATTTCCAACTGGTTTGGTTGAACTTTTATGTAAGAGTTAAAAAAGTTGTTCTCTTTAATTAGTCACTTATAAGCATCATAAGGATTCTCTTGATGAGTTTCATTATTTTAGATAGCCTTTTTCACAAAGTAATAAGCCCTGGGAGCATGGCAAGTACTAGGCATGTGTTCATTTGTTAAGGTTTTATACTTGCTTTAGAAGAACCAAGAGAATATCCACACATGAATTTCCTTGAGAAGGTTACTTTTTTCTCCCCCCAGGCTAACATCTACAAATGTTCTGGCATGTTTTTTTGTGTGAGAGATTATTTGTTGAGATCCAAGCAAAGATAAAGCATTTATGTATTGGGACCAGTACCTGCAGTTTTGGTTACCATAATGTACATTACAAGGCTTAAGAAACCTTCTACTTTAGGGTTTAAATTAAGTGTCTCAGTAAAACCATCTTTTAATTCATTGAAAATAGCTTCAGATGGAGTTGTTTAAGCCCCAAGCCTGGCAAAGACTTTCCTCTCCAAACTAAATTATTGTTGGGCTAAAGAGCAACTTTACCACAAGATAATGTTTCTTCATTTACAATTATCACTACTGATTACTTGGTAAGTGTCACAGGATGAAATAATGGCCTTATTTAATAAAATATGTTTTCTAAATCAGAATAAAAAGATTTTATCTAAGGTAAGCTATGAAAATGTACCATGAAGTAAACCCATTTTCTATTTCATGGCTAAACTCTTTTGGTAAAATATTTGTTTCCCATATATTAAGAAGCAGTAATGAATAAACAAGAAAATTGCAACAAATCTTGAGCTGTGAATAATTTCTAGGATAATCCAAAATTATAACCTTGTAAAAACAATCAACTACATTTTTTCACAGTATTTAGACAATATCATTGGACCAACAAATAATAGTATTTAGTGGTCAAACAAGATCAAATAATTTCATTAATGCTCTGTGTTTTTTCCAAGCACACTCTGAGTTCTGTTAATGACAGTGGACCATACAAAGATGCTGAGGGTGCTGTTCATGAAAACCCAGGAGCTGATGTGGACAGACTGTGAGGTTCAGAACAAACAAAAGATTTTCAACACAGAGTTGGTTTCTGGCAGTGTCAGTGTCTGGCTTATCTCTGTTTCAAGCTGATGTAAAATTTCTGTGATTGTAACACATGTTAATAATCCAAGCACTGCTGATGTGTTTCCTGCCAAGGTAGGAAAATGCTGCTTCTCTGCTCGGTGTCAGAAGACCAGACCTTACCAGAACACAGGAGGCAGGACCCAGGGCACCAGCCCCAGGCAGCTCATGCTTTTTATCCACTTCTACATAGCCCTGTAATACCTTTGGAAGACATTAAAAGGGGTTGTTTTCCTGTTTTTTTTTTTTCTACATTCAATACAGCATTTTTTTTTCTTCGCCAGATTAGGATCTGAATTCTTGATCAGCTTAAATAGACATTTAATTTCCTTACAGGCCACAGTGTGTTATTAAAAAAAAACCAAACAAGCAACAACAAAAAAAAGTTGTAGATAAAAGTTTTCACATTAATTAAGATTCATGTTCAATTGCCCCGTAATGTTAATCATCATGGAATCATAGATTCATCAAAGTTGGAAGAGACCTACAGGACCATCCAATGCAAGCATTCAGTCAGCACTGCCTCTGTAACCCCTAAACCACTAAACCAGCACCAGATCCAGACACTTTTTAAACACCTCCAGGGATGGTGCCTCAGCCACCTCCCTGGGCAACCTATTTAATGCCTGATCATGTTATATTATCCATAGAATGACAGAGTATACTGCAGGGGCTGTAAAGTCCTCCTGATGTAATAGGGTTTGTCACTGATGTCTGATCAACTTTTTTCTCTGGATTCTTTTAAGCAGAATATAAGACGAAATGAGTAGCATAAACTACAGGAAGCAATTTATATTTATATTATTTTTCCTCCATAACTTAAGAGAGAGTAGCAAAAGAAATTCAGGATTTACCATGACAGTGTTTGCAGGCACATCCGAAGCCAAAATAATCTCGGTGATTCTGTGCACGTATGCAACTGATAAACCAGGATGTCTTCTGAAATTACAGTTTTTGTCATCCCACAATTTCTACCATAATGGTATGTGAGCACCTCCTAATGTAGTTTTACATCCAGAGAGGTGGAAAAAGGCAATCTTCATTCCCTGTGTGGGAAACTGCAGCACAAGCACTTTCTGAAAGATTCACCAAGTTGACACCCCCTTTAAAAATGTATTTAATTTTAGGGTAATAACCTGAATATTTCCAAGAACGCAGTGTGTGTGACATGGACCAGGAACCATATGTTTTATTCGTGACCCTTTCCCTAGAAATTGTCATTATGAGGTGAGTCAAACCATACTGTATCTCTGAACTCTCTGTTACAGAAAGTTACAGATTCAACATATTTTCAGATTATGAAATTATCCATTACATTTATGATCTCAGATGAAGAAATTCCCAGTCAAAACAAGTAAGATTTCCATCAGTATTTATACCTTAAGAAGCTCATGCCTGAACAAGATGAGCAGGGACCAGGCAAGTTTTCAGGAAGTGCTGTTACAAACAACCTTCACCAGCACAGACCCTTCTGCCTCCAGAACGGCTTCTTCTCCCTCCAGTCAGGACACTTACAATGAGTTCTGAGATCCTAAATATAAAAAATAAAACATTATTAAGAATGCAAGTACTACAGAAATTACTGACATCTTAAACATTACAAATTCAAAGGAAATCTTTAATATCTAAATTGAAGTTCTAGTCAATGTTGCCAATGTGCTGGGGACACTGGTCTCTGCATTTGAGTGTCCTAGACAGTTTGAGAAGAAATGTCCCCAAACAGTTATGTACAACAGGAACGTGTTTCAGTGCCTGACAGAGATTTGTGGTGCTGCTGCCCACTCAAGTCAGACCCAGAGCAAAGCACTCACAGACTCTGATTTTAGTCTCAAGACTCTCGTAAGCACACTTAAAGAAATTGTACAGCAGTTTGCTAAAACAGAATCAACAACAACAAAAAATAAAATAAAACAAAACAAAAAAATTGAAACAGAAAACCACAATCCTCAACCCTGTAACTAATCAAATCAAATAGAAATTCAAGGAGATTAATTACTTTCAGATTTAAAGAAAATGCAGGCAGACAAAAATCCAGACTCTTTAGCCTGAAGGTAGGGGGTTATTCATCCTCTGCATTTTAATGATAATTTCAATGAAAACCTAAGGAAACTATTGGTTTTAAGTCCCTCTTCTATAGTACTTTGCAAAATTAGTATAAGTTTTAGAAATCTTTTAATAAGAAACCTGGCTGCCACAGTAACAGCCACATTAACAGACTCACAGATAGCCTGGTTACTGTCAATTTAACCACTTGGGAAAACAGTCATCTAATATTGACTATGAATCACCCTCAAATCTTTGTGGTATGAACAGAAACACACTTATAGTTCTGTGCTTGCTAATATCTGATTTTATGTTCAGAGAAAAAACAGTCAAGGGAGTTCTCCTTGCCCCTGCTCTCAAAAGGGCAATAAACTGCATCACAGCAGAACAATTATGTGATTTTTTTTTTCACTTTTAATTGATCTGTGAGGTTTACCTGGATAGAGTCTGAAGATATTTTTGCCAAGGAAGTGTCTCACCTTGTAAGAGCTTTCAGGAGAGAAATCTTCTGTGTTCTTCTGCTTCTGTTGCACTTGTCTGTGTTAAAATTCTAAATTTTTTTCAATTTTGTATCATGATGTAAACTCTCATCGGTTTCCTGCATGAGTAGAAAACCCAGTGATTTGGGGTTTTACAGAAATAATTATCCACAGAGAGGACCGCCCACACATTCTAAAGGTCACACCCTGAAAATTTTTTGAGAGAAACTTTTCATTTTGTATCTATGTTATTCCAGTTTCCAAGCAGTGGTGTTGCTACCTGTGGTTGATGCCATGGGGAAAGACTATGACATATTTTGTTAAACCATATGGAAGTGATATTTCCCTTATTCAATATAATGTGGACTCTTTCCTTCACCTTAAAATTACTATATAATAATGTCTTACTATAGACAATGTCTCTCAGTTGACCTTTTCCCTCCCTCCTCCTTCCCAGTTGCCTGTTATAACTCCATAGTTTGGAGTAATTAAAGTGTGTTTTCGTCCTCCTTAACCACTAGAATTTATTCCTGTGTGTTTTAGGTGCTAAGGAGATTTTGGAACACCACTGTAAAGAAATGGAGATGATGGAGATGACAAAATGGAAGCAGTGGGGAGCTCCTCAGGTCATTGAAGAGGAAATCTTGACACTCCAAGGTGTGTGGAGAAAGTGCAGTGCAGGGGACCTTCAGAGATTCCAAATACAAGTATTAAAACTAGGTTTTAACTGCTCAAGAACCACAGTTTCCTCTAGCAGGCATAGCCAAGGTAGACCAACTTGAGCTCAGGTGTTTCAGCGTTACAATTTGCATCGTGCTGTTAGATAAAGCCAGAAAAAGACTTGGAGATGGATTTTGAACCAGGGTCAAGGTAGAGGTAAGTCGTAATTTCATGATTCAGAGAAAACCTTCTGCATGAATTTGTCCAAAATTGGTGCTGGACTTGAAGAAATGGACAGTGCCTAACTTTAGGCACTAGCAAGCTGCTCTGCAGGCAATGGTTATTGCTCCTTCTGGTTGGAGCTGTAACTTGCAGAGACTTTACAAGGGCCAAGACATTTCCATATTTGAAAACACTCAGAAAAGAAGTGCCTTCACCCAGCTGCACTGTGGGATCTATCCTGCAGTTCAGGGAAACCATTTTTTCTGCTTGGTGAAGATTTTGAGCACTCCAATAATAGTCACCACTATGTATTTTATTTTTCAAGCAAGACACAACTTCTCTGCTCCAGTTTTCCAGCTTTGATCATCCCTCCCACTATTCAGTCCTTTTTTCAACAGGTTCAGGGAGTGAACTACATTCAGCATAAAACTTTTTACTCTTCTTTCAGTGGATCAGTTCAGTGTTTTGTCCTCTCCTAGGCCCTCAGTCATAGAAGCAGTAAAAGTCTTATTTTTGAGCCATTTTAACACAAAAAACCAAAACCAGGTCCGTTAAAACCATCATGGTTTTGAGAATTGCAGAGAAAGCAGCTTCTTTCCACAGAAAGTAGGCAACTGACACTATAATAATATAGCAGAACATGTTAAGTCTTGCTTGTTTCTACTTTTACAGAAGTATTGGTATTGAACAGCTAAGAGTATCTGTAAAAAAGTTTTCCAAACATGCTGAGACAGCTGAACTTGCACAATGCTCTCTTTACTTGTCAGTAAACCCCACAAATGTGTAACATTCAATATGGAAAGGCAGGTCTCATCTTAACCAGCTGGCAAGCCAAAGCAGCAAAAAAGTCTGTTATTGCCCCAGGACATAATCTCAGCTTTCCCCAAAAACTGTGTTAAAGTCAGGGAAGCATTTGAGAAAATGCCTGCACCCACCCACAGTCAGTCTACTGCCATCTCTTCATCCATGACAGATCTGAGATCTCTTTTAACTACCCTGTTATGTAGAAGCCATGGACTTTCATTCAAACAGAGAGAAAACACAGTCATCAGAACATTAAGCTCACATGAAATTTCCATTTCCTTACAGGAAAGACTGTATGGGATCTGAACACTCTCCAAACCATGCAGCCATTCTGGAGTCACACTTGAACATTTGAGCTCAGACCTATCTGTCCTTGTTGAATATTTTATGTTGACAGAAACCACACATGTTATGTATCTGCCTCCTTTCTCCCTTCTGAATTGGTTTCTCTGATCAGTGGAACAAAGATACAAAAGGAAATTAATCTGCTGCACATGAATGTCCTTCATGGTATTTAAAGTCTTTCCCAGATCTTACTTTGAAAGAGCATGAAGATAAGCCCAACATGAATTGCAGCATACAGATTTGGGAGGATAAATGTTGAGAAAAGGAAAACATTATTTTTTAAAATTTACCTTATTTGCTGAAAATGAAGGTTTTCAGCTCAGTTCATGAAGCTTGGGACATTTTCTTCACAGCATCATTAATAGTCACAAATCTCAAATTAGAGGTAATATTTACTTTTATTGCAAAACAAAAATTCTGTTCAGTCTTTCATCTACAATAAGTTAGTTGGGTTAATACTGTTTTATTAATTTTATATTTGTTAGGCTTTGAAACTTTTATGCTTAAAATCTATTTCCACAAGAATTTTCAATTCAAACTCCAGAATGAAAAATAAATTCTGCTTTTCCTCAGGTTTTTGTGAAACTGAGGGTCGAAATAATTATTTACAAAATTGAATTACTGGAAATATCGGAAAATTATTATAATCCTTTTTTAAAGCATAGATGAGGGATGACAGATGAAGAACTGAAGCTGATATTAAAGAATTTCAAGAACTGTTTTGATGATTCTTTGCTTAGACTAAACATGGAGTTAAACAGAGGAATGTGTGTACATGATATAGTCACTGGTTTGAGCAATTATTGAAGGATTTGTTAAAATGCGTGCAGGTTACACCTAAAATGCTTAGAGGTTGTTGAAATTCAGATGGAAGCTGTTGAAGAGATCTTATAAATATATGGAATCACTAAATAAGCCAAAACAACATTCCATAATTACAGATGCACATCAGTGACCGGAAAGAAATGTTTTTCCTGTAGTTTCTGAAGCAATAATTTATTTAGAGATTTTTCTCTTGGGGCAGTCTACAACTGCTTGGCTGCTAATTTCCCTTTCCCATTCGTGCAAAGGATAAAATCAGATAACAAAGGTAGAAAAGCAGCATGAATGTGATACCTGTTCTGTAGTTCTCCATTGTTGTGGGAAAGAGCAAAGCTCCAGTCTTTGGCAAGGGAGGTACAAATCACAGCACATAACTTTTATTCTAACGTATTAATTGCAGAATCATAGAATCATTGTATTTGGAAAAGACCTCCAAGGTCATCAAGTCCAACCTTTGAACATCACCATGCCAACTAAACCTAAGTGCCATGCCCAGTCGTTTCTAGAACACTTCCAGGGATGGTGACTCCGTCACCTCCCTGAGCAGCAGTTTGAGTGCTTCATAACCCTTTCAGACAAGAAATTCTTCCTGATGTCCAACCTGAACATCCCCTGTCACAGCTTTGGGGCCATTTCCTCTTGACCTGTTGCTAGTTGCTTGGGAGAAGAGGTTAGTTGCCTAGGAGAAGACATGGAGAATGCAGGGGATGCTTTGATTTATTTATCAGTTCTGCATGTGATGATGCTCATGGCACCCTGCATTTGCCAATTTCCCCATATAGACAATAATTCAGTACCTGCACTTAAGTGTCCAGGTCCTGGCTATCATGAGTGGATTTATGGAGATCCTGAAACTTTTGTCAGGCTACACAAACAGATTTTCAGGTAAACCACAAGCCTGGAAAATGTCTTCTAGCTTCTGTTTTGTGACTACTAGATAATGAAGACTGTAGCCCTTGCTGAAGCCTCCTGGCACTTTTTGAGCCAGGTAGGGCAGTATCCTTGAGGCAAACCATGCATCTTGTCCAGAAGGAACAGATGGCATTTGCTAACACGTTATCTGAAACATTTTCAGTAAACTATATAGTCTGAAGAAAGCATAAAGGTTGTTCCAAAGCTGACTTCATGGGCCATGCAATGATGAGTAAAGGGTGTTAGAAGAACATAAAACAGTCAGATATAGACCCCTTGGAGGTGACAATGACACCAAGCACAGAGGCCTCAGCTGTGGTTGGTTTTCTTGGCACATCTTCTAGAATTTGGGATTTTCACATTTACTACTTAACACATTGCAGATAATTCATCAGCATCAGCTATTTCTCCCCTCCAGAGGCCCTCCTAAACGAGCGTGTTTGAAGTCAATAAAAAGCAATCTCCCTAGAATACAGAAAAATCAGTTTCTTGTTTATAAGGATCAAAACTAATTTTTACATTCCAAGTTGTCTGTTTTCCATTTTCCAATTGGCATGCATATCTACATAGGTTATGTTCAATTGCAGGAGTCTGGAGGTATTTTGTTAGGGAAAACAAGACCAAAACCAATTAAAAATTTATCAAATAGACATTGTCCTTGTCTACAACAGTTAAATTTGAGATTAGCGTGAAATAAATATCTGATTTGTAAATAAGTTCATAGTTAAATAGTGGGTTAAAAAAACACATGATCAGGAAACACAGGCTATGAGCTTTGTTACATTCATCTTTTCTTACAAGTAGGTACAAGCTCTACTCACTTTTGTACTAAAAAAAAGAAAAAAACCCTGTATTTAAATTAAACCAAGGAGTAGCCTTGCAAAACATAACTGCAGCACTTCTAAAGGAAGGCTTTTTACAGTTTCACACTAAGAACAGTGAGCTCAGTCACCATGGCTAGGATGCTGGGTACACAAAGTCATTTATACTGGAAAACACTTGTAAGATCATGCAGTCCAATCCTCAACCCCTCACTGCCAAAGCCATCACTAAACCATGTCCCTAAGTGCCACATCTCCATGTCTTTGGAACATTTGAAGGAATGGCACTCTACCACTTCCTGGGGTGGCCTGTTCCAGTGCCTGACCACCCTAACAGTGGAGCCATTTTTCCTGATATTGAAACTAAACCACCTCTGGCACAACTGGAGGCCATTTCCAATGGTTGTGAACTGAAAGAGAGCAGGTTTTGATTAAGTATTAGAAAGAAATTATTTATTCCAAGGGTGATGAAGCGCTGGAGCAAGCTCCCCAGGGAGGTTGTGAATACCCCATCCCTGGAAGTGTTCAAGGCCAGGCTAGATGGGGCTCTGAGCAGCCTGATGTAGCAGAAGGTGCCCCTGCCCATGGCAGGAGTGTTGGAAATAGATTATCTTTAAGGTCCTTTTCAACCCAAACCATTGTATAATTCCATGGGGTTATTGTGACCCAATTGCAGGGCCTGGAATTAAATCCATGAAATTGACCTCAGCCCATTAATCCAGACTGTCCAGACTCCCCCATGGAGCCTTGCTACCCTCCAGCTTGGTGCTGGCTGCAAATTCACTGAGGGTGCCCTTCATCTCCTCATGCAGATTGTTGATAAAGATATTATTTAAGACTGTCCCCAGTACTGAGCCCTGGGGAAGACCACTTGTGTCCAGTTGCCAGCTGGATTTAACTCCATTCACCACAATTCTCTGGGCTGGGCCATCCAGACAGGTTTTTATCCAGAAGAGAGTGCACCCATCCAAGCTGTGAGCAGCCAGTTTCTCCAGGAAAATGCTGTAGGAAACAATGAAACACTACCAAGCAACATAAGCAGCTAAGACAACCCCTGCAGATCTTGGGTTAGATTAATATCATGTCCTTTATCTGGGCATTTGTATGCAGCAATTAATTTTCTTATTAGTCCTCCAACATGTTCATGTTCTCTTTGACATTTACAATCTTTTGTGTGTACAGGAAATGCCCATAAAGTCTGCATTTATAGCAGCTGGATAGATAAGTACATTTCCATGCTATGCAGCTTTCCCTACAATATGAACAATTGCTATAAAGTAAAAGAACAATCGTTAAACATTAACAGTGTGATTTGTCTGATCAAAAATTGATGGTTACATTTACATTACTCTGCCAGATTGATTTTATTTAATACCAATAATATCCAATACTAAGTAAGGGATAGTGGTTTTAAACTTAAAGACAGTCTAAGGCTAGATATAAGGACAATATTTTTACTGTGAGAATGGGGTAACACTGCAACAGGTTTGCCAGAGAGGTGGTAGATGTTCCACCCCTGGAAACACTCATGGTTAGGCAGGACAGGGATCTGAGCAATCTAATCCTGTTGAACATTTCCCTGCTCATTGCAGAGCATTTGATTAGATGAACTTAAGAGGTTCTTTTCAACCCAAACTTTTATTTGAGTCCATAATTCTAAAGCAGACACTGCAATAGGTAAGAAGAAATGTTTCCTAAGAGAGTTTTGTTTCTATATGCATGGCACAGATCCCACCAGAGACAAGTCAGATTTGGAAATGTACTTTGGGGTAAGTAAAATAAAGTCAGACTTATCCTGCTGAAAGTAGTGCATCTCAAGTCAATATTTGCATTAAAAGAACTGTAAAACTAAAATTTTGGGCAAGTATAGCTTCTAGAAAATCCAGTCTGTGTCATCCTGAGAAATCCAGCCAGTATTACTGGACACTCTAACTTATCACGGGTTTGATACTGCCAGCTCCTTTGATAAACTCTACAATAAGTTCTTAATCTCTTGAGCACAAAAAAGCAAAAAAAGCACAATAACCTTTGTTAAACCTGGCCATCTTCTCTGCTCAAGGTGTCTCAGGAAGTGATCCCAAGGACGATTCAAAGTGTGGCAGCATGACCATTACCTGTTCCCTAGCAGTATCCACATGCAGAAATTCGCCGTGACACCAGACTGATGTGCTGGTAAAGGTCAGCATGCAGGGCTGAGGCAGAATTGGAGACTGTGTGAATATGGTTGAGATTATGAAATACAATTAATGCTTATATACTTACTTAGCAGTAAATCTTTTGCAGTTTACAGTTCTGATTGAAGAGCAAAATCAGCAAAGACCATTGGTCTTAGCAGTGACAAGGATTTTCCACAACTACGCTCTCCATTATCCTTTTTTCACTCATGTCAGTGGACAGAAGTTGGCCTTTGGTTACTGAAATACTGACCTGAGCACGGGCAATATGAATTCATGTTCTCTCAAGGCAGAGAGCCCAGAGCTGGCTGCCCCTGCCCCAGGAAAGGGACCATAGCACATGGGAGTCACAAGGAGATTCCCTCTTGAGGGTGAAGACAACAACTGGTACTTCATGGATGTCCCCTTCCACTGCAAAGTTCAGATTTAAAACAAAATGAGCTTAAAAACCTGCCAGACTGTCATAACTTTACTGATGCATTCTGGTGCTCCACAGTTTTGTCCTGCCCCACTGAACTTGCCAGCTCATGTTCCTTCAGTTTAAAACACTTCCCAGTTATTGTATACGGTGCCTTTCATCAAAGTATCATGAGTTACTTTGCAAACACTGGTTATGCCTTTCAGCTTTACATGGAGAATAATCCTTGTCCAAAGTCATGAATTAGTCAATAAGAGACAGAAATATTGTCTTGGTTCCCAGCCTCATGCATTAGATGCTACTTAAGATCATCATTTTGCGTATTCATAATTTAGACCTGAAGGAGATAATAAGAAAAAGTATTCTTGAATACAGCAAAGACTAATCAATGCTGACACTAGATAAGAGGAAAACATTTTTTAGAAAGAACAAAAGCTGACTTATTGAAAGTCAAAATAATACCCTATTACAACATGTCAAATAAAGACAAATGAAACAAAAAATGCATCTCAGTGGTTTTTTTTATTGTAGCCATAGACTCATTACATACCAGAAGCTGAAAGAAATAAATATGATTTAGAAAAGTAGACTAATGATTGGGGGGTTTGCCAATATGCCACAGGTATAAATGGTGCTACCAATATAGCTGAAACAATATAGATCTCAGTACATGCCAAGTATCTACCCTGTTTTTGCAATGAAAACTACATCTAAATTAATGTATTTTGAACATATCTGTGTACTATTTAAGACTTGTATTCTAAAAAGCCTGCCTTGGTATGAATTATGTAATTTCTTCTTTTCTAGTGGAAAAAACTGTTGCATATTGCCTTCAGTGGATGTAATTTTTCCCTTAAAAGAATTAGAGGAAAGTAGGCCATCATTAGAAAATGCAAACATTTCCATCTGAACCCCAGCAGACTTTTCATTTCTTGACTTCTCCATAAATGAATCAGGTGTAATGAATACCATGTCTCTAATCTTCAATTTTAGCTTCTTACATTCACAGGGCAGTCATTCCCCTTCAACTCATAACAAAACAACTTTTCACCATCAGGATCCCCTCTTGTGAAAAGTCGAATGGAGCTATTCATAAAACTAAAACTGAATTTTGCCCACCTTTCTATCAAAAGTGTTTCTTCCTTATCACCTGCCCCACAAGGAGCCCACTCTTCCGGGTGAGCAGCTCCCATGCTGCCCAAGCTCTGTCAAAATTTGTGATTAAGATGCAGGTAGGGCAGATTCCAGTTGTATGTGCCTCATGGCCAGATGTGGACTTTTGCATGTCCCGTTTTTCATGCCCATGATTAGCTGAGAACGTATCCTCCAAGTGCACTTGCAGCACAGCTGAGGTGAAAAAGCAGCATGGTTGTGTTTTCACACTGTGTTGCTAAGGAATGCCAGAACTAGGACTGTTATCTAAGCAGTCACTATGTTTGCAAGGAAAAGAACAAAATGATTGAGATCTTTCTCCCATGTACTCTAAAAAGACACGATAAGAAATAACAATGTCATTGTTTGCTTTCAGTAAATTAATCTCTCTTGTGTTACGTAGACATAAAAAGTTTGTTTTTGCTGAAATATACCGTTTCAGTTCCAACATTATGGACTTGGTGAAAATTCGGTCATGAAATTGCCATTTTCTTTCAGTTACCGTTATGTATTTAAAGCAAATTAAAGTTTATAACACCTTTTTCAAATGCAGGTCACTTCAGAAAGATATATTGATTTGCAACCTGAAACACGATGGTCTGACGTCAGTATTCAGGCACTTTGCATTCCAAAGCACTCCCTTTTGTGTTTGGAGACCTCATGATGTTATCCCAAGCCACAGACTAAACACCCAACTTGAGATTTAAAAAATAATAACACATCAATTAATTTGGCAATTTTAACATATAAATCTACACATACAATCTGCAGTCCCTAATGGAGCAATAATCTTGTGATCTTTTGGACTAACTCCTACAGGCAAAGGTTTAAGTTACGGATGAGAACAATAGAGGACACAGTTCAGAGGGATTAATGAAGTTATTGTTTTGTACAGATGTGAAATCTATAAAAATCTTCGTTACATGCCAAAATATCAATTAGTGACTTTCCTTTTCACTGGCTCCTCTTTTCCTTCCCTTCATTGTACATCATATTTTCCCATGTTCTCACCAAGTTTTTGTTCTAGTAGAGCTAGAGAGAGAGTGGAGCACCCTCTGCAAGAAAACATCCAAACTGTAATATTGTGTGTACAACTCACTAACCATCTGGTAGCACATAAACATTTGAGGTCATATTCAGTCCATGCACACATGCCCTCAGAGCATTATCCAAAGCCTTTTCACTGGCCCCAGGACACTGTCTGGTGAAATAAAGCATAATATGAGTACATAAACTTCTTCCCCCCACTCTTTGGCCAGATTTGACTCCTCAAGGTGTATTCCCTCACCCAAGTCTCACCCAAAAGTCTGGAAGCCGAGTGAAGAAACAGTGTACAGTAATTTCATAATTATAAGCTGCACCATTTTGACTAAAATTTTGGTCTGAACCCAAAATGTGGCTTATAATCAGGTGCAGCTTATATATTGACAAAGAACAAAAAGTTGCTGTCTTAGATTGGACATCAGATGTCTGCTAAGAAAAGCAGGAGCTTCTCTTTGAAATGGAGAATGTAAATCCCCTCCCTCCAAATTATCATAATTTTGAAATCAAGGGGCTTTCAGGTAAAGATATGGGAATTAGGAATAACAGTTCTTTACTAGGGAAATTAAAATAGAAATACAGTACTACAAAGAAACAAACTCCAAACCCTGACAAAGTCAGAGTACAACCTGACACCCTGTCAGTCAGGGTGTTGGTAGCAGTCCCATTAAATGGTGGCTGCATCCTCCTGCAGTGACAGATGTGGTTCAGTTGGAGCAGTGCTCCTGCAGAAGGTGCATTTTCCCTCTAAAGGTCCAGTGGTGATGTGGACAAATCCAGTTTTCCTCTGGAGTCCTGTGGAGAAAGGGGCTCCCTTAGTGTCCCAAAACCTCTGTTTTTATCTTGGTAAGAAATGTTGGGCTCTTCCCCCTGTCTGGAGCAACTTCCAATGGGATGCAGCAATTTTATCAGTCACACAGTGGGACTCAATGGCCATTAGCAGAAAATGACTCACTGGAGGAAGGATGGGGTGTGAAAAGATAAAGAACAATGCCCTGCCTGGTTTCAATGGATGGGTCATTAGCAGAATATCTGCCGTTGAGATAAGGATCACTGCCCCCACCCTCAACAGATGGTGACAGAATAGATACCTTTTATCACACTCTGTATTGTAATGTGCGGCTTATAATCGGGTGTGGTTTATGTATGGACAAAGAACGAAAAGTTACCGACACCTGGAAGTGTGGCTTATAATTGCACGAAGCTGATTCAGGTAATTTTCACTTGGGTTTTCAGAAGGGAAAAATCAAGATTTGTATTTGCTAACTAGCTTGCACTGTGTACTTTCCAAATAATATCTCAACCAAACTGGTAATTTCCTAGAGCAATAGAGAACACTAGCCAACCAGGCTCCTCTCTCAAGAAAAGAAGCACTGACTAGATGAATCTTTTCTTACACTGTGGACACACAGGGTAGACAGGGGACATGTGATATCTTTAACCTTCCCTCCTGGACAACCGCTGAAAAACGGCACCAGGGACCTCAGTTTATAATAAACAACTCCTCTGTATTACACTGCACCTAACAACACACCACACACACTGCTGCTGCTGCTCTGAAATGTCATTGTTGGTCACAAGCCCAAATCCCTCTGTGGGACCCGACCATCTGTCAGGGAGAGCAGGACACAGTTTGATGCACAGTGTCACCTACAGACAGGAAACCAAAACCAAAACAGTAGGATGAGGTGGTGCAAAAACCGTGCAGTGCCTGTAAAGCAGGGATCTGCCCCCTTGTTCTTTCATTTCATCACCTTTTAACTGCAAAGGGGAGGTGTCCTCAAAAGGAGCCTGTGACATCTTTCAACATCTGCACCCAAGTAATATCAGCATATCCATATGAAAGCTTTTCACTTTCCCAGGCTGTTATCCAAATCTTTTGATGTGCAACTGGTACTTTGAGAGGGCACATCCTCTTCCAGAGATACTATAAACTCATGAAGCCAAGTGAGGTAGAAAAACATCTATACAGGTTTCAGGCAAAATTCATAACTACTTCCTTTGGATCTATGGGGAGGATGGAAAGGAGGTAATGGTTCAGCTTAGCTTGTTGAGTTACTGAGATGCTTTCTAGAGCTTAAATTGTGAATTTTAGAATTGACTTTGTAACAGTCATCTTTAATAGACTGGCAGATTTTGAAGACAAATAGTTAATATTAGAATAATGTTAGAATAATTGCCAAGAAAAATTGCTCTCTTGGAAGAAGAAATGTTGACTTAAAGCAGTTTCTTCATGTAAGAAACAAGTAAGAAATCAGATTTCCTTGACCACATTTTCAATTTTTCCAGTTCATCTAAAGCCAAAATTGCAAAATCAGAAAAGTGTTATCCAGTGCAAAGCCAAGATAATGGGATGTGGAATTGCATCCAAACTTTATGATGATTATGACACAGTAAGTATCTAATATGATGAAGTTTTGCCATCACTAATTTGCATCATGCAACATGAAATTAAAATATACAGCTGATTCATGTGGAATGAAGAAACAGCATTTACCCCATATTTTTGTTTCATCAGATTTGAAGTAATTCTGCCTTGTTCTTGATCCATAACCAGGCTGAACTCTGTTTTCAGCTGATTTGGGTTTTTTAATTCATTATTTTAATTGGACATTGAGATGTTAGAGTGCATTTCTCAGCTATATTTCTGTATGTAAAAGCCATCGCAGACTCTCTGATGCCTTATTTCTGAGCAGACCTTCCCTAGGCAGACTACAAGTGTTTATCACCCCTCCAAAGGCTATTTACTACAAAACAGCATTCATTGGCCTGCTTTAGACATGTTGTGCATGGGTTTTGAAATATCTTTACTTCCTCTGTTTCAAATTTGCCCTTTCTAATCTTGCCCTTTCCTATAGTAAAAAGGGAAGAAATGTTCAGTCCTGCCTGCCAAGGAACCTTCCCTGGCTTCTGCTACTGCTGTGGGACTCCAGACTGTCATCCACCCCAGGAAATGCTTGTGAGGTTTAAAAACACAACTCACATCCCTCTAGCTGTGTCACAGGACTCGTTCACAGTCTGGCAGAGGAAGGGGGTGGGGTTGAGCTGATAGCAGCAGCAAAGTACTGCTCACACTGAGTATGCACTTTATTCATACAGGCTGTCACCAAAGAGAAGGAGTCCTTGCTTGATCACAGTTCTGCTTACCTTATATTTTTTCTTTATTCTGTTTCTTTCTTCGCATTCATTCAATCAAATTATTAAAATATAAAATTGCAGAAAAATCAGGCAACAGTGGTGGGTGAATGCTTTCCTTTCTATATCATGTGTTCAACTCAAACAGCAGACGTTAGAGGGGAATAACAAGTACAGTAATTTCACGAATACAAGCCGCACCAATTTGACCAAAATTTTGGTGGAAACCCGGAAGTGCGGCCAATATTCCGGGGCGGCTAATACATTAACAAAATTCTAAAAGCTGCCAACATGGAAGTGAGAGCCCGCGGCAGCCCCAAGCCAAGCTGGAGCCCGGCCGGCCCCGGCTGAGGTGGGAAAGCCTGGCAGAGGCGGGGCCAGCAGTGTGGGGGGCGGGCGGCAGAGCCTGAGCCAGCAGGGCGGGGCAGGGGGGCGGCAGAGCCCGGGCCAGCAGGGCGGGGGAGCCCGGGAGAACTGGGGCTAGCAGTGCAAGGGAGCATGGCAGAAGCAGGAAGGCCGGTGGGTGGGGCTGCCTGGCAGCGGGGGAAGCCCAGCAGAATCGGGGCCAGCAGCGTGGGGGAGCCCGGCGGTGCGGGGGCTTGCAGTGCCGGTCAGGGCGAGGAAACGCGGTGGCAGTGCAGATGGGAGGGGGCGGCCGGCGAGCCTGGCAGCAGCAGCAGCGGCTGGCCCGCCGGCAGGGCGACTACGTGAACGCAGCGGCGACGCGGCCGGCATGCCTGCCAGCGGCGGCAGCGCCTGGCCCGCCGGCAGGGCGACTACGTTAACGCAGCGGCGACGCGGCCGGCATGCCTGCCAGCGGCGGCAGCGCCTGGCCCGCCGGCAGGGCGACTACGTTAACGCAGCGGCGGGGCGGTGCTGACGGGAGAGGGGGGCCAGTGAACCCGGCGGCGGCTGCAGCACCACCCGGCCGGCCCCGTCAGCAACCATGAGCGGGCCGAGCCTGCCTGGCCCCGCCCCGAGCCAGTAAAGCCCGCTATGCCGCGATCCTGTTACTAATTGGCCAATTTGTGAAAGCTGCGCACGGATTCTCGCGACGAACGAAAGTGCGGCTAATATTCGGGGTGCGGCTTATCTATTGACAAAGACAGCAACATTGTCGAGGCACTGGGGGTGCGGCTTATAATCCGTGCGGCTTGTATTCGTGAAACTACTGTATATTATCTTTGCATTACCTCACTGAACACTTCAGAGTCTCCAAATTAATTTAGAGTCATCGGATGTCCATCACCTGTGTGATATCCACCTATTGTTCAAGTAGGTCAGCTCTTCTCAGTCTTGATTTTTTTTCATAAAATCACAGAATCATAGAATCATTTATATTGGAAAAGTCCTCAAAGATCACAAAGTTCAACCATAAACCTAGCACTGCTCTACTAAACCATGTCCCTAAGTGCCACATCTATATATCTTCTAAATGCTTTCAGGGCTGGTTACTCCATCACTTCCCTGGGCAGTCTATTCTAATGCCTGACCACCCATTCAGCAAAGAACTTTTTCCTAATATCCAACCTAAACTTCTCCTGTACAACTTGAGGCAATTTTCTCTGGTCCTGTTGCTTGTTACTTGGAGGAAGTGTTTTAAAACCAGCTCAAGATCAAAATAAACTCTTGATATATTAATGGTAGAAGGCAGCAATCGTTTGAGGGAAATATGGATTAAGACTCAAGAGAGAAACCACAGCACTGCAAGGTTAACCCTGGCTGTTAACAACCTGCACACTGCTAACCACTGGTGTAAGGAGCAGTAATTGATGGCACAGACACACACCCAGCTCTGCACACCCCTCTGGCCCTGGAGAAGTGCAGATGTGCAGCCCCATCCCCACATCCCATCAGCTGGGCACCCAGCCCTGGCAGAGTCTCACAGGAGGGTGCAGTGTCTGGGCAGGGCAGCACTGTGACACTGGTACCCCATGGCAGTGTCAAACCAGCTGCTGCTGGTATGAGGACACTCCATACAAAAAAAAAAAAATAAACTTATCCTTATTTCTCTTTGCACTGACATCCTTTGTTAAAAAAATAACAAAAAAACAAAAAAAAACCCACAAAAAAACCCCCCAAAAAACCTCTTTGCATTTTCCTGGCTAATATTTTGTTTACCAGACAATCAGCTTCCTCTTGAGCACTATTGGGTTTGCAAGTTAAGGTTTTGGTAAGAGGGGGCTACAGGGGACACTGACATGAGGAACTGCTAGAAGCTTCTCACATGTCCCAATGTCCCATGGAGCACGTGCCAGCTGGCTCCGGGATGGATGTGCCACTGGCCAAGGCCAAGTCCATCAGCAGCAGGGGGAGCAACTCTGGGATAAGATATTTAAGAAGGAGGAAAAATCCCTGCACAATTGCAGCCGGAGAGTGGAGGACATGTGAGAGAACAATTCTGCAGACACCCAGGTCAGTGAGGAAGGAGGAGCAGGAGGTGCTCCAGGTGCTGTAGCAGAGACTCCTCTGCACCTGGGTCCCTGCAGCCCATAAAGATCCACAGGGGAGCAGAGATCCACCTGCAGCCCAAGGAGAACCCTGCAGGTGGATGCCCAAATGAGTCTCTGATGCACTGGAAACCTGAGCTGAACCAGGCTCCTGGCAGGAGCTGTGCTGCTGTGGAGAGAGGAGCAGCTTTGCTGGCAGGACTTGTGACCCTGTGGGGTCACCCACACTGGAGCAGTTTGTGGAGAGCTGCTGCCCATGGGAAGGACTCACGTTGGAGAAGTTTGTGGAGAGCTGTCTCCCATGGGGGAGACTCCAGACTGGAACAAGGAAAGAAATGAGGAGCCCTTCCACTGAGGAGCAAGGAGCTGCAGAGAAAACCTATGATAAATTGACCATTGTCCCCATTGCCTGTCCCCCTGCACCACTGCAGAGAAGAAAGAGAAAATCATGAACAAAGTGGAGCCTGGGAAGAAAGGAAGGGTGGGGAGAAGGTGTTTTTAAGATTTTGTTTTGTTTTCTCAATACCCTACTCTGAATTGCTTGGCAAAAATTCAGTTAAATTCCCCAAATCAGGTCTGTTTTTCCCTTGATGGTAATTGCTGAGTGATCTATCCTTGTCCTTATGTCAACTCATGAGCCCTTTGTTACATTTCTTCTTCCCTGCGCAGTGGAGGAGAGGGGAGGTAGAGCAGATTCAATGGGCAGTGGGCATCCAGCCGGGGCCAGCCCACCCTGTCAGCCTGGGCAGCTGTGGGTGTCCCTTTCCTGTCACATCTACAGCCCCTTCTGCCTTGGCAGCCACTGATATCCAGGCTATTTTGCCCAGGGCAGACCATAGTGCCATCCCTACAAGAAGCCCTAAATTCTGCTCAGGCTAAGAGCATTGCTCTCATCCTCTAAAACAGTCAGAAAGCATTTTCTGTCACTTGGTCTCCAGAACAAGCTCAGCTATCAAGAACAAAAGACAACTACCATGAGATTTAATGCAACAGATGCAGTTTTAGAATTATAGGAATATTTCTAGCAAGAATAACCATTGCAACAGCTTACAAACTGGTTGTGCATCATCCATCTGTTCATATCAAGACAAGCTGCTATTCTTAGAAAACATGCTGTAGGTCAAATCGAAATTCTGGTGTAGGAAACTGATTTTTTAAATCGTTTTTTTCAGAAGTCAGATTAAAGGAGATTAAATACAATTGCCATATGTTTACATTTTCCAAATATGTGCTATTTTCTCCCTGTAATTTAAGTAAAATTGTATTTGTAATGAAAGGATCTGTGCTTTTTGTCCACCCTGCTGCACATGGAGAAGACTGATAACTTGAGCATGTAACATAAACCCAAAAGACCCCATTGAAGTCGGACTACACAGCCCCAGGACAGCAACACCTTTTTTATACAGCCCTTCCCAGATGTGTCACATTCACAGGTGCTGTAGAATGTATATTTCTGCCTAGGAAATCCCAGCTAAAGTTATGGGAACACTCATCATAACAGCTATCTCCACCCTTGGGTAACTGACATTTTTTAATTCAATCCTATCCTTTTAAGAGAAACTTTCCTGAGATTTCAGAAAGGGCTGTCAGCCATAGGTGAGGGACCAAAAGGAAATACTCTGTGAACTGAGCAGAAATTCTGGGGACAGCATGATGTCATTTATATAAACATAAACCAGAGAAGTAAGATAGCACTCAACAGTTTTAAAAAAACCCAAATGGAACCACCTTCCTTTCCAGCCCCTTGCTCAGCAGACTACATTTCTCTTAGTCTGCTTATTGATGGATCTTTAACCTGGTTCCATTTCCTCCTGGCTGCCCTGTTCAGGAGAGTGCAGAGCTGTAAAGAGTAGGTGAGGGTACTCAGACAGCTCTGCAGAATAAGTAGACATAGCTGCCTGACTGGGTCTTCTTGTTTGCTTTTTGTGGGTTTTATTTATGCTTTCAAGTTGTTCATTCCAGCTGTGCCTGAAAGTGGAGGGGACAGCTTAGTCCCATTTAAGCCAAGTTCATGTGTGGTATCCGCTCCTACTTTCTCTTCTCAAAATGGGAAGACAGCCAAGGGACATCCAATCAGTAGGAAAATGATCTTCAGGGATGCTTGAGTGAGGACCCATCAAAGTAAAGAGCCAACACAGCTGGAAAAAATAGGAGAGAGCAAGACCTCACTGAAAGCCAGATGTTCAGTGCACATTTTCCTTTCCATTTTTTTTTAATCAGAGTTTTTTAACAACAACAGAAACACATCCTACTTTTTCTTAAAATACAGTCAGGAAAGGAGACTGCTTATGAGTTTAAGTTCATGTTTTTTATTGCTCTAATTCCTTTGAAAAAAAGTTTAGACATAAAATATTATTGATGGGAGAAGAAACATATGCTTCTTGGCTCAGCAATGCTCAGTGCAGTCAGTGTTGGGTTTTTTTATTTCTGTGTACTTTCACAAGATGTCCATTGGTTTTGAATTAGTTGCATTGTAGAGTTAAATTTATATGATGGGATTTAGCAGACAAAACAAAGACCCTTTACAAAAAATGTTTTCACTGAGATTTTGATGGAAGAAGAGATATAAAATAATGGGAAAGAGTGTAGCTGAAGAATAAAGTCTAGAGGGAATGTTTCCCACACAGCTTAAAAGCTTGGTAAATCCAGCACTGAACTAATTTACAAGGGACTGTGACTGAAGCAATGCCAAGAGAAAGAAGAAGGGAGGCTCAAATGTCAAAAAACCCCAAGTCCTATTGAAGAAATCAGTTTAGGGGTAGAATGGTGAAAGAACTTGGAATCAGAGATGCCTTGTTTGGGCCAGATGTCTCAGTGCCTGTGTACAGGTGTGACTAATATTTCCCCTGATGCACAGCAAACTTGAGAAGAAAGACCACTCAGCAGGGATTTGGGAGTTCAGCCCTTGGCTTCGTTTTTAACCTTTTCTGTGTGTACACCAAGTCCTGGTCCTCCCTCTTTGTGTGAGCTCCCCTGGAAGGAGGCTGAGTCCTGTCGTGTTTGCAGCTACTCCACCATTGTGTTGGTGAGAAATGTTTCCAGAAGCATGCCTAAACAGTTCTATACAGAAAAAAAATTGATAAATTTCACAGTTTTTCAATCAAGATGCAGACAAATACTGGCACAAAACTGGACATTCCTCATCTACATGGATGTCAGTAAGCTGCTTTTAATGAGAAATTACTAGTGGCCATAGTAACAGAGGATTGTAGAGAAAAGAGGGAGAGTGAGAGAGTTTTGAAAGGTGGGAAATGTAATCTGAAATTAGCATATTTTGAATCTAACTACAAGCTTGCCTAATCACAGAATGAACTAATATTTTAAGAAATGCCAATTAGGGATTTTTGACAAAATCTGCTGGTGCGGCCTCGAAATTTTGTATAAATATAGTCATGACAAACATCACACCAAAAGCTGGTTGAGAATAAGAATCACAGATATGTACTGAAATCAAATTAAGCAGCAAAAATGCATCATTTAGGGAGAGTTGAAGACGAGGAAATATGTACATTTTTTATCAGTGGCTTACAGTGGGGTGGTGGGTCACTGCTGTGGAAAAGAGATCAACCCTAGGACAAATGGAGGATTTTAGTATTTTAGTCACACATAAGGGAGTAGTAACAAAACTAAACTGCTGAAGACATCACCTTTAGCAGACTAGAGGTATAGAATCATCAGGGCTGGAAGGGACCTTCAAGATCATCCAGTTCAACCATCCAACCTGTACCTCCATTAAAACCCCAGCTGCTAAACCACATCACCCAGAACCAGAGCCAGATTCCTCTTTGCCACCTCCAGGGATGGTCACTCCACCACATCCCTGGGCACCTGTTCCAGTGCCTGACCACCCAACAGTGAACGTTTCTTTTATAATATCTGATCTGAATCTCCCCTGTCTCACTTTAAGGCCATTTCCTCTGGTCCTCTCCCTGCAGGCACAGCTGCGGTGACTGGCTCCCAGCTCACTACAATCTCCTTTCAGATGGTTGTGGAGAGTGAAGGGGCTCCACCTGAGCCTTCTCTTCTCCAGATTTCTCACACCCAGCTCCCCTGGCCATAAGACACATTTTCTGAACCTCTCACGAGCCTTGTTACCCTTCACTGGACATGCTCCAGCACTTCAGTGTCCTAAACTATCATCCACCAATTCAGAGAGATATTTGGTGAACAACAAAAGGAAGCAGGAAATTTGGGGGTATAAGGAGTATTCAGCTTGAAGCCAAATGACAGCCTAAAGGGCTTAAAAAGTTTTCTCTCATAAAAGAAAAGCCCAATTAACCAAATGACCCAATTAATAAACACCACACACACACTGGGTGAAAAGACCTACTTGTATTAAAAGCAGTGTCATTTTAAGAACAATGACATAAAGACTAGTGGAGAACTGGCAGCCAGAAATTAGAAATCAGAAGAAATAAAACTTAGAAGGTTCCCAACCGTTAGGAAATGGAATTTCTAGCAGCAATTAGATAGGTCATAATAAAATTGAAAATTAAAATTTATGATATATGCATCATCTGCTTTTAAGATAGAATTAATTTCATTTATCAAATGGAATTAGGATGACAGGGCATAGAGAAGAGAACCCAGGGCATCCCACCCCAGACTATCTTTCAGCTTCCCACCACTGCTTCTTTTGTCTTCCAGGAAATGTTCCACTATCTTTTTATCTTCAAATTATATCCAACTCTTAAATTATCATTAGCTTCCTTTCAGTATTTTTATAGTCCTCAAGCTACACAATTATTATTCCAATTTGTCCACCTTGAGATCCTCATAGTCCTCCTACTCTGGCTGAAGATTTCCAACTTCAACCCCACCACCCTTTTACCCCTTCATCAATGAGAAGGAGCCTCTCCACCCTTCCTGAGACCTGTACCCTGGTTTTTCCCCCTTCAGCAACTCTCAGACTAAGCTCAGATTTCCCTGAAGAGTCACTTCCCCATTCAACACTTTCAATCTGTCTCAGGTGATCAAGCTCCTCCAAAAGATTTTTTTTTTTTTTTTTTTGTGAGGAGGAAGGACTTTTTCAAAGCTTCAAGTCCTGAAGTACTTCTAAAAGCCATCTTGTCTTTAGAAATAAATTCTTCTTTCCCAAGAGTGTAATTTTTTTCTCTAAAGACACTTCCAAAATAAGCAGTTTTCGGTTTCCATGCATCCTTCCATAACACAGGGAATGGGAATTGTTTGTGTCAGACACCTCCATTAACTCCAGAGAATCAGTATCTTTTTATAGCTCATTAACCAGTTTCATTTTATGTGAATGTTTGATGTAATGTTTACTGAACAAAATTTTTCTTGTTTCAGCCTCTGAAAATCAAAATTTGAGACATATTTGATACAGAATTATAAAGAATATTTTACCCTGCATCTCTCAATAAACACTTCTGGCAGATTCTAAGTGGCAATTCTGCTCCAAAGAATGACATGGTTGTACTTAGATTTTGGATTGTAATTACTTTAATTAAGATCAGTAGTAGTAACTGGAGTTCTGTTTTCTAGGGTAATACATAACCTAGACTGCAAGTTTAGAGAGCTCCTATTATGCATGCACTAAACTATGTACAGTGTTACAAGAGTTCTGAGATTATTCTGAACCGAGTGATCCATTTTACCCCCATCAAGGTATTGTACATGGTGGGTATTGTGAGATTCAGGCAAAGAATAAGAAAAGACAGGAAAAAATGAAAATTATGGTGCAAAAATCTGAGGTAGAGCAATGGTTCTGCTGTCCCCTGCCTTGAGAAATAATCAGACTGTCCAAGGACTGATTGCAGTTCCAACAGCAATGGAGAGTTTGCACAGATCCTGGTTTCTCATGCTCTGTGCTGCATGTGCAATTTTGTAGATATTTGTCAGAAGTCTTCAGCATCTCCTTGCATGGCTCAGCCCTCTGGACAGATATTTTTTGATATGAAAAAAATTGCTGTCCTTACAAAGACTGATTTTGGTCTCAGAATCAATGTTTCCAGCCAATTTCTCCAAACCTTGTCTCTTGAAAACCTCCCAATTCTCTTAGTGTTACTGCTTTTTCATTTCACTTGGGTCACCAGAGCTGTGGTTTCATGTAGTGCTGTTACTTCTTTGTGCTGTTTTTAAACTTTCTGGTTTAGTGAAAAGCATGTGCCTCACTGAAAAGTAAATTATTCTGTGGAGTAAGAGAAAGGATAGAAAAGAGAGAACAAGATAAAAGCATCAGGTTCACACCAGAGGTAGGGCAAGGCACAGGGACCCTTTGTGTCATCCCATGAAAGCTGGAACTTTGAGAAAGCCACCTCGTATCTCTGGAGTTTAGTGTTTCTAGGCCTGAAAACAAACATGATGTTACTCATAATGAAACTACATTTTCATGTCCCATTAAAGAAAAAGAATGTTGTAGAAGAGATTATGACGTACAGTTGTAAAAACGGAAAAAATGTTCATATTTTTATTGGTATAACCAATGTAAAATCAACCATCCTTATACTGTTCTGTAAATTATGGGACACAAAAGACTTTATCTCTTGCTTATGTAGCAGGTATAAGGCCTAGACTTGCTGTTTTAAGGAGAAAATTAATCTTCCCCTCAAGGGAATATTATGAAAAGGGAGATGAGGAGGGAAGGGAATCAGTGGAGCCTTTAGCAAATATGACAGCTTTACTAGAGACAAGTAGATTGTGCAGGTGAAAGAGAGATAAACAAACCATCTGTCCCACCAGTATAAATGTTTCTAGAGTGCCTGGTGTTTTTTTTCTTTGGAAGATATACAAAATGATAAATCTCTGCTGATAAATCCCTCCTCTGCAGAGTGGGTTCCAGCCCTTGCAGGATTTGAAATTTCAGGATTTTATCATTCAAGCACTTTACCAGATATAGTCTCAGCTCTATAGCTCATGTAAATTATTGTCAAATATAAGACCTTGTGGAAGAAATCAGTAATTCTGTGCAATCATTGCACACACACCTGACTTACCTGTGTGATATCATGACCAGAGCAGTCCTAGCACCTCCAACTATCCTGTAGAACACTGAAAGCTCACACTGACTTTTCCTACACCTCAATTAGCTTCTAAACCTGCTTTACTTTTATTTTCTTAATTAAAAACAAACAAACGACAAACAAACAACAAACAAAAATGAAACAAAACACCAATCAACCAAAAAACAAAACAAACAAAAATCAAACAAAAATTAAACAAAACAAAACAAAAAATTAAAAAATAAATTCCCACACAGATTTTTAATATGTATTCACAAATCTTGATGCTCTCTGGGATTTCTGAGATGACTTGTGGTTTCCCACATTAACAGATCTAGCAGTGAGCCATTTCTTCAATAATCCAATATATTCCTACACTAACATCCTAATAATCAGGCCAGTTGGGCACTAAGTGATCACAAAATAGCTCCAAACAGATTTCAAATGGTAGAGAGATTTTTTACTGTGGAAAATATGTCAGTGGTATCCTTTAAATGACAAAATATTTTAGTGTAGACAGGATAAATGTTTTCATCCTTCTAAAACTACATACAGTGCAATGTAGCATATGTGGGTAGTGCAATATTTCCAAAGTGCAAAACCCTGAGTCACTACATGGAGCACATCCCCATGGATTGGCTCACTCATCCTGCTATAAAATTCTCCCTCCCAGCACTGAAAGTTGTCACTTACCATGCAGATTTGGCTCTCTTCAGTGTGATCACATAAATGTCATGTGAATCATCCCTTGATTGCCTGGAATCTCTGGCAAGAACTGCTGGTGATTCCCTTAGAAACTTCTCTTTGGATGGGTAAGTGACCACAAATGATGAAAGAGAGGGCAAGGACAGATTTTCCTTTCAACAGCAGTGCTCCTGGCACGTTGGAGGATTTGATAACACATTGTAAGCAGAGCCTGCACTGCTCTGCTGAAGTTGGTGCTTTAAGCAGTGGGGGGAAATCGCTCAGGCAAACAGCATGCTTAGTACTCAAATATCAGTTTCTTCCATAACCCAAATTCAGCAAATCTGTACAAGATCCAAGGTGCTTTGCTGCCCACAGTGGAGCTGAGGCACAACTGAACTGCAAGGACCATTTCACAGAATTCCTGTCCAACAGCTAGGACCTCAAACCTTCCCTGGAAAACTTTATTGCGCTACAGGTTATGCTGTGGCACATTCCCAGAGGTGCCATTATCTTGGTGAAGCGGTTACACAAACTCACCAGATTCCCAAATCCCTTTATTTTTCAGACTTTGCATCCTGCCCACCAAGGAGCTCATCTTTGCACACAAGAGGTGTCAGGAAATCCCACACAATGTTTTGCCACACTGCCACACAGATCTGTGCTCCTATTCTCATGAGACAGCAGCAGCTCTTTCACCATAAGAGTGTAAAAATCAACAGTCGTTCTTGTCTGCAAGTGTTCATGCTGCCAAGGAATGGCTAATTAGCTTTTACTGCCAGCATCAGCTCAGCTGGGGCTGGGGGTGTCACCAAAATTTACATTAAGAGTTAATCATTGTAACTGAGTTTTTGCCCTCAGCTACCCCAGAGGAACCAAGGTCTTCCAGTAATTATGCTTGACCTCAGCTGTTTTTTAATTTAAACATGTACATGTGGGGGAAATTGTAGGAAGATACATGAGCCAAAAGAGGGTAATGCTTTCAAAATCTGGAAAGAAAACTTAAGCCTTTGGTGCAGGACTGTACAGTCCATTGCCAAAGCAACAGTGATGTACCAGTGCTAGGGCTGTTATGTGCAAATCCCTCTATGAATCTGGATTTTTGTGCCTAAGATTTGCCCATAAACTATAAAACAGAATATTCCTCTGTAAAAAGCGGAGAAGTCTGAGGTTTCACCTTACTCTATGCAAATTATGCTCTAGTCCTCACAGAAAGGGCAACTCTTTCAGGCAGTCTGGTGTCCATGACCAAAATGTTTCATGATCCAAACAAGAAAACCATAAGTGGGTCATAATTAAGTAAAAACAGTCATTTACTGCATTGGATCAATTCAGAGGTTAACAGTTATAATTTTAAACTGCAATTATCAATTTATAATGGAAAGTGAAGCATGTCTAAGTTACCACATGGGAGTATCTCTTTCACAGAGGGCACATTTTTATAATTATTTTAATATGCAATAATGAAACATGACTATAGTAAAAGATTCACATAATAGAATATATATGCACAGCACTTTACAAGTGGTATTTTAACTCCATGATTTTCCTTGTTCTTCTTGATGTTCATTGTATCGTATGCAGGGGACAAGTTTGAATAAAATTACTAATGAGGAAATAAAGACATACTGGGAGTTATTTTTGGCTAATATTTGAACATGGCCATAAGGATACGTTTGTCCTCATTTCCTAAGTAAAATTTTAGTGGGTCATAATAATGAGGTTCATTACTGCAGGATTCATTTGTGCACAGGGGGTCTCACATGCCCCAAATACAGCTGAGATCCTAATTGGACTACGTGCACAAACCAAGCTTCAGAAATCTCCACAAAAAAGAGAGAATTTCCTGTACCCTTTGATTTTTTTCCCCCTACAACCTGCTCAGACTTCCCATCCTCCAGGTTCCTTGACTTTTGGCCGGGACTCACTTAACTCCCTGCCTGCCTCTGTTTTCAGATTTAAAAGCTGTAGGTATTATTTTCAGCTACTGCCTGAGTTGAATATCTCTATCCTTTTCCCCACCCCTGTAAAACATTCTGTACTTTCTGGGTTGACCTCTAAATTTTCTCTTGGAAGATTTTCTATCCCAGCAGGAGTGCTGGTGCAGAAATAACCTAGCATTGCTAACATTGGTGTTCAGCTCTGTATCTGACTAAACAGCTCAGTGATGATTGTTTCTATCAGCATGAAATCACTTTGGAAAAGCCCATTAACACTAATAAAGACTTCCTGTAGATTCAGTGGCCCATTATATAATTACTACAATTAAAGGGTAGGAAATCTGTTGTTCAGACTTAAAGCTAAACTCCAAAACAGGAAGTTTTCTAAATGATCACCTATTGCCTCACCTGTTGTCTCTCCAGTCTGATGGGGGTAGGGCAGATTTGTCAAGTACTCATTGATAGATATTTTTCCTGTATTTGGAGTCTAACTTCAGGTTCTTTTGCAATTTTTTTTTCTGGAATCTTGTGCAATTCACTAGTCTTGACACAGTGAAGCAGTGAATTGTACTGTGCTATGAAACATGCCAGTGATAATTGCACTCCATGTTGTGTTTCCAAATGAAATTTACCCTTTCAAATGCTTTCCTGAAAAAAAAATAACCACAATAAAGACTCATTTGAAAAAGGGATGCAAACAAAGTGGTCACTTTAGTTTCTTTATTATCCCAAGCTAATTCCCCAGAGGCATTCTCACAAAAGGGTCAACAGACAAAATTCATGAATGTGCAACCACAGAACCACAGCTGTATCAGAACTTTAAGAGCATCAATCTCTCTGAGTCAGGACCAAGCAGGCCTGGAGGAGCATCAAGAACACAACCTTTAATAATGAGCAGAGATCACTTTTCTCCTCTTTCCTTGATTTTTCTTCTTTCAACGGAAAAAGCTGTGAAAACTCCACACTTAAGGAGAATTTTGGAAAAAAACACTCTTACCTTTTTGTTATTGTTGTTCCTGATGCTTATTCTTCCATTATTAAAGGCAAAACAAATAAATAAATTAGTTTAAAAAATTAATTATTTTTAAACCAGTCGTAAAAACTTGGATATCTTTTGTCCCTCAAGACATAGTTCTTTCCATCAACCAGAAATACTTACAGTAATTTCACGACCATAAGGCGCATCCTTTTGACTAAAATGTTGTCCCAAACCTGGAAGTGCGCCTTATAGTCCGGTGCACCTTATATAATGTACAAAGTTCAGAAATTTGCCAACACGGAAGTGTGAGCTGCGAGCCATGGGGGAAGCTGGCAGGGCCGTGGCAGCTGGGTGGAGGCGGGGCTGCGGGGGTGCGGTAGCTGAGTAGAGGCGGCGCCGTGGGGCCGCAGTGCCCCTCCTGCTGGGTACAGGCGGGCCCAGGGGCCCAGGCAGGCGGGGCCGAGCAGCGACGGGCATAGCTCAGCCCCGGGGAGGCTGCACGGAGCAATGGCAGGCATAGCCAGGCCCTGCCGGGTAGAGGCGGGCCCGGGGGCCAATGGCTACCGGGTTGAGGCGGGGCCTCGTCCAGCAACCGTGCAAGGGGAGCTGGGGGTGGATCCTCACTGCAAAAAAAAAGTGCGCCTTATAGTCCAGTGCGCCTTATATGGTCTACAAAGTTGCGAATTTTGCCGACTCCCAGGGGGTGCACCTTATAGTCTGGTGCGCCTTATGGTCGTGAAATTACTGTATTAGCTATTTATACATATCTAGGCTGAAGAAAAGATAACAGTAGGTACTTTTCCCATTATTTTACAACATATACAGAAAATTATGTCATATTTCCCAAACAATTATATTTTCTGCTGTTTGTAAATCATTCTATTATTATTTCTGGTTTTCTAAGGTTTTATGCCTAGACAATGCTCTCAGAAACAGACAGCTAAATATAACTTGCCACATTGTTTCTCCCCGTGAAGCAGATTGAAAGGTATCAGTAATTCCCCATTACAGAACTCTTAATATTATGGTGCATCTTTAGGAAGCCTCTGTTAATTAAACTAGAGTAACTTTTTTTTAATGTTACGTCTTTAAGAAAATCAACTTTTGTCACATACCCTGGTAGGGTATGTCTGTGTCATAATTACAGGGCTAATAAATAACAATAACATAAAATAAATTACACAGATATATGTGTTCAAAAGCTGTAGTTTCCAGTTCAGGGATTCTCTTCCTGCTTGTTTTACTTTTCTTTCCAAAGGTTAGTAGAAATCATTAGTAGCACGGCAAATGGCTGATGGTTCAAGTGCTGCAATGAACTTCCCCACTTGATGTTGTGTAGTTCCCTGAGCACCCTTGGTGGGTGAGAAATGTACTTTTGTCAACCAGCCAACACCCAAATAATGGAAGAATAAAGTGTAATAGAAGTGAATGTGTATATACAGTAGCCTAAACATGTTGTTAGGTTTTTTCCTTCTGAAATGATTAATCAAGGGCCAGGTCATTAAATGCAATTTAGTGCTAGTCATAATTTTGGTTAGCCATAACAGCTGAAATATTTTCCTCTCTAAACTTTGAAACAAACACATCGAATTCCCTGCTCTTACCTTATTAAAACAGTTTTTGTCTGGAAAATTGAGGAGGTAAGTAAATAATGAACATGCAAACCAAGTGTTTGCAGCATGCTGAGTTATCATGGGGCACCTTGGGATAGTGTCACAGGCAAAGGAAATCTTCTTCCTGAAGAGCATGAAGGGTGCTGTAAAGAGGGTCTGGGCACCATCACCTACAAGCATGATGCACAAAGTCCTCACTTATAGGTAATTCAGAAAGAAAATTGCATCCAAAATTTTGCCCCAAAAATTGCATTTAACAATTCAGCATATTGTAAGAAAACTCTGTGCCCAAGCATGGATACAGCAGCTTGAAATTTGTCTTGGAAGTTTATCAGAGATGGCCTGAGCAAGAAGGCTCTGCTGCTCAGGGATAAGATGGAGCAAGGAGGGTCTGCTCTTCTTAGCGTTGAGGAATGCTGAGAGCAGCCCAACCAAACTATCAGACCCTGCCATGAGAAATGCAAGACACTGTCCCTGCCTGAGGCTGGGAGCAGCAGGGATGTGCTGGCCCTAACATGGAACTGGGGGCCAGGAGTGTTGAGCCAAATAAGCTGAAGAGCTCCTAACACCTTTTTCAGCACAAGCATATTTTTCTTGTTAAGTCTGATGTCACGTAATCTAAAAAATGCATATGACAGACCATCAGCTTTATATTCCAAAAGGCCAGTCCCACTTTTGCACAGGGAGGATTTCTAACATATCACCCAAGGGTGTGTGAAGATCCTTCCCTGAGTGGGAGCACCCCTCAAGGTTACTCCTCAAGGCTGAGCAAAAGGTGTTTGTCCATGGTGTGGGCATGGGAGTGAGTAACATCAAGCTCTCCTTAATAATTTTCTTGCTAGCTTTAATACAATTGCTTCCATATTGCTTCAAAATTAGTGCATCATTCTAGCAGTTATAGCTATGCATACTGTGTAGCAAATAATTCTGATTAAGCTCTTTTTTCCCTAATCTTTATAATTATTGTTATCAATTAAAATTAATAATTCAATATATTTATATAAATAGATTAGGTTTGCCATCCTTAGTCCTGTGGACAAAACTGTATAAAGGTTCAATTAGACCTGTGTAATCCTTTAGACGTAAACCATTGACAAAGTCTGGGGCTAAGATTGGATCCAGCTGCACCCAGGCTCCTCTCTGAGAAGGAGTTTAGGAAGCAAGGAGGTCCTTTCTGCACCTTGTGATTCAAGAGGTGAGTTTCTCTAATAAATTTTGTATGAAGCTCCAGCTCTTCCCACAGCACATATTGAGCACAGCCACAGACAACTCTTTCTGCTGTGAAGACAGATTTTGCTGGCCTTGCTAGGATGCAATCTCACTCAGGCACTAAGACATCACAGCGATACATTATTTTGGGTTTCAGAATTCACTGCTCGTGTCTCCCAAAAAAGGTGAACAAACCCCTGGGCTGAATGCAAGCCTGGAGAAAAGTTAATCCCATTCCCTCCCTTGAAGCTGTGCCTGTCCAAAAAAGAGACTGACTCCTTTGCCCAGAAATAGAATTATTGTTTAATTAATTGTTTAAAATTGCACTTCACTGACAGATGGAAAATTTAGGTGATATCTTCCTGGTAAAGCCTGAAAAAGCCACAGACATTAAACATTATTCAATAGACTTTGAAGAAATGACAGTGGGTATTGGGGTGAATTATGGAGATTACAGTTGGTTTCCTGTCTCTTCTCTGCTCACAGTGCTTGGTGCAAATGCTTTGGAAAAACTCCCCATGACACACACTGATGTTTGTGGATCTAGTCAGAAGGGATTTTTATCTAGATAGTTCCATTACTATCAATTAATCTTTGATATGTTTTCCTGTCTGCCTGAGGGATTTCCAAACACATGTGACCCTGTAGGCAGCCTGTAAAGCCATGCCAGGCACAGACACCATGTGTCTCAGGGCCACAGGCACTTACTGGAGGAACAGTGTAGAGGAAAGGGAGGGGGAAGGATTCCTTGAGGAGGTTCTGCCATCAAAAGTAGTAGTTGAAGAAACAGGGCTGAGAACAAACCTGTCCCAGACAGGGCTAAAGAGCAATTATGCCTAAATTATCATTGGCTCAAACTGGCTTTGACATGAAAGCTGGTCTGAAACAAGAGGGAATGAAATTCTGCATACTATCATCACAACTATATCATTTCACAAAGCATGATTAGCAAATTCTGCTTTTATATGCAATCTACACTTTGGTCTGACTGAAAAAAATACTGCCTTGGGATTTTTAAATTGCCCCACCTAAGAGAGGTTGACCTCACAGCTAATAGACGAGCAATTCAGATTGTAGCCAAAGAAACAATTCTTAGCCAAAAGGACGTTGCATTTCCACCACTGAAGGTGGGAGTACTTCAGGGCATTGTTAATATGAATTGGTAATAAATAAATGCTGAATAAGGAGGAGGAAATAAATTCTGATTCTGAAGAGATCCCCAAACATTATACTTATAGGAAAACACGATTCCAAGGTGACATCATGTTCTAAGAAAGCAAAGATGAAGGAGTTAGTTACGAGGTAGGTCCATGTATAGAAAGCTAAATAACATCTTAATGCTTTTCAGCTGCAAAGAGACTTGCAAGGTACTCAAAGTGTTAGGGTGTGTAGGATACAGAGATTTTTCTCTTCATTCACTTTCACTCCTCCCAAGACGTTCACAACAATGTCATTTCTATTTCAATTTGTAAATACTTTCCCTATTTTATTTTACTCCAAGTTGCCCTGGGTTCACAGTGCTTTTATGGTAATAGGGAAGTTGGGATAATGGAAATTCCTCACAGCTAGTCAGAAAAAAAATCCCCTTAGGTGGTGTGTGAGGAACAAAAACTGTTAAAAAGAAAGGGGCAAAACATGAAATAGAAATGGCAAGGTGGGTCTGATAAAATCTAAGGGAGATTTAGGATTTCTGGAATTACATAGAAAAATTCAATGTATCTCATTCTAGAAGTCAATTAAGCAAAATGAAATAAGAATATTAGGAATGTTAAATGCAATTAGAGAATTAATTAAAAATTAATGTCTATAATAATTATCAGTAATTATCAGGATACAGCCAGCTAGATATTCCCCTATTTCTACTCTGGTTCTTCTCCTTGTGAGTCACTCTTTTTTTCCTGCATATATCCTTTTCCCACTTGTGTATTTCTGTCATTTTGACTGAAAATCCTTTGGGACAGAAGCCATCTTCCACATTTTGACAGAAAACCCTGGGCTATGTTAGAGTAATGTACTGAATAATCCCACCAAATTAAATTAGAAAGACCTATTCCCTCTGTCGGAAAAAATATTTTAAAAGGCATTAAAATTATAAAAGAGAAGAAATTATTTTATTCTGATTCCTTGGCTGTCAGGACAAAGTGTGCCTTGTCTTTCAGTAAAACAGGAATTTCTCTTCATTTACCTGAGAAGTAACTAGCTCTGGATTCACACCTTTTCATAAAATGGTACAACTGGGAAGCCTAGAAATAAGATCACAAATGTCCTGTGTTTGTGTTTCCTGCAGACAGAAGGGCTGCAGAGGTTGCAGAGACCTCTCAGAGCATCCTTGCAGGAATGGGGAAGGAATTGGGGCAGGGGCTGGGATTGCTTAGCTGTGCTCTATTGGAGCCTTGTATCTCCCATGTTTCCAGGCTCCAAGTGAGACTGAACTGGCCAGGAAGTTTCACAAGGGAAGGAATAGAAGTAGGATAATTTGGCCAACATAACTGTGATCTTTCTGTATTCATGTTCTAAATTACATTTTTAAATGCATGAAAGGACATAAAGGAATTACTGCTCCAGTAGTAAAAGTTGCCTAGCTGGGTAACTTTTGCAACCCAATGTTTTTCATTCAAGAGTTTTAAAAAGTTGCTCAAAAATTTTGGAAAAAAAAAGAGAAGTCAAAGTCCTAAGGAATTGGAAAACAGTAAAGACTAAAATATTTAGAGTAACAAACCCTAACATTATCTCCTCCACCAGCTCATTTCTGATTTGCTGGCAGTCACCAATGCAGCAGAGATTGGTTGCAAAATGGTGATTTTCCAGCTTACTTAACAAGTTCCATTTGACATAACAGTCAATTTTGAGCCATGAACACATCCAAAAAATCCAGATAATTTTTCCTCATGACTAAATTGGTCGTGATTTTTTCCTTGTTCTCAGTGCTCAGCCAGTTTCCAGATCTATAAAAAAAACGACATCATCAGCGAATTGCCAAGTTTACCTGCAGCTTGATTGTGGAAGGGATCCCAACAGTCCATTTTGTTCATTCCTCACTGGAATAAATCCATCAGCTATGTCTTTGGCTTTTTGACACATCTGTCTAAAAAAACTTAAAATCCTTGCATGATGAAAACTTTACTATCTCCTTTGGCAATCTCAGTGTGTATCTCAGAAGTTGGACCTTTCCTTTCCTTGGTCCTCCTCAATCCTTTTTTCTTCATGCTTTATAGTAATTTTCCCCATTTCTCTCATAATTTATATATTTTAGAACTTTAGAACTTTAATGCCTCTGAACTACTCAAATTATTATGGTGAGGAGCTTCAAACTGAGCACAACATTCCAGCTGAGGTCTTACCAGTGCTGAGTAGGATTACTTCATGAGCCAACAGCCTGTTCATGTTCTTTGTACAGCCCAGGGTAGTGTTTAATGTGCTACAATAGCATGACATTTTTTAATTGCAGAAGGTATGTGACTTTCTGTAGATTCAGATCCTTTTCATAAGGGCCACCAGCTCATGGATTGTTCCCATCAGCTTTTTATATGCACTGGACCATTTCAAGGGAAATATACCATGTGGAAATTGCTCCTCAGGTTTTCATTATTTCGAGGTTTTTTGATCATTGAGGCATCATGTCCTCCACAGATTTATTAAGTTGAATCTTTGCTTTGTCGTCTGTGTCATTAATGAAAGTATCAAATAGAAGTAGAGACTCCTGCAGGTACCATTTCATAGCAGCCTTGCATCCTGATAGTGAACAATTTGCAAAATTTTCTATGGTGCCATTTTATAACCAGTTTGCTATCCACTCTGTAGCTGTTTCACAAAGAACACATTTTTACATAGCTTTTCAAATAGTCAAAACTTTACTGAAGCCAATCAGGTATGTTTGTTGAGGAAACAAAAGTGAAATACTGTGTTTAAAACCTCTACTTCCCAATGTCAATCATTCTTACTTCATATTTCTAAGTTTTTACAAATTATTGGATCATTTTTTCCCAGAATTTTTCTAGGACATCAACTTCAGTTGAATGGTCCAAAATTTCTTGGTCTATTTTCTTTTCTGTTTTAAAGGTAAGTTCTATATTTGGCTCCATGGTTTGGTTTTGGGATTTTTTCTGTGTTTTCCTAACCATTGTGATACAATTTCCAATCATCTCCAGGCCTAGAATTTTCTCTCCCCCTCCTGCCTTGCTACAGGCTCCAGCATTTGCTATTATTTGCTGCTCTCTGTTTCAGCTCTCCTCTCAGTGGTGACCATGTCTACACCTCCCACTGCAGGGTAGTGGAATTACTCTTTCTTTCCTTTCCTCTGCTCCAAATGGGTGTACAGAATCATTCCTTATGCCCCTTGCTAGTTATATCTCAGTTTTGTGCCTTTCTGGTTTTGTCCCTCATTTCCCTTTTATTTTGTATCTTTGCATGAAGAAGTTTTTAGGGTTTATATGCTTCTGTTTTGTAGCTAAGGTCAACAAAGCACTCATGAGTTAGCAAAACTGGTCATATAAGATGCTTTTGGTCCTCCCTTCAATTTGAGATGGTTTCTGTTTATGTCCTTCACCTGGGAATTGCTGCCACTAATGGGAAAAGATCAACAGTCTCTTGCTCCTATTTAACTTTATATTTGATCCAGTTTCCCTTATAAATGCAGCCTGTGCTCCTGAGCCCTCATTATGGCAGACCTAATCAGTTATATTCTCCTAATGTAACCTTTCCCATACATATATTTGTGCAAGGGTTGATTAACTAGGGAACTGTCAGTTTGTTGATTTCCTCTTTCCCATTTCTCCTTTAATTTCTAGAGGAAACATTTCAATAATCTCTTTTTTAATCAAGCAGTTAAATACCCAATGTCCCTCGCCCCTCTGAAAAGTTTGTTTCAAGATACAGAAATGCATCCTGCTGGTATCTGGTATTATCTTTGAACACTCAACAAGGTGGGCACAAACCACAGTAATCTTTTTAGATGTTTACAGGATCTGACTGGTTCATTGTGGCAGACTTGCTAATAATTTGGTTTCTCCTGATCCAAAGGCACCAGCACACTGCAGTGACCCACAGCCTGTCAGGCTGCCCGGAGCTCCAAAACCTTTCTGTGACACACACAGTGGAAGAACCACACCACACCAATTAGGTGGCTGAAAGCACCCAAAATTAGTGTCACTCTTTTCCACAGGGCTCTTCTGAACTTCTCAGGAATAGAATGTTGTCCTGCTTTGTTAAGGGATAGAAATGGAGCCTCCTTCCTGTGACAAGCTGAGTCCTGAAATGGGCACAGATCTGGGTGCAAGATCAAGAACCTAGAAAGCATGGAATGAAACCATCTAAAAGAGATGAGGATATAAAATTAGAAAATACTGTGAGTCACAAACACAATTTATAAAAGAGAAAACTTACAGGGCTCATGAATGTGTAGGTGTATTTCTAGCTGTAGATTATAAATAGATTTTACTACAATTATAAGTATAGAAGTAAATACAATAATCTGGACATTTTTGTATTGAGGATAAAAGCAGTGGAACTGACAGTACATTTCCTTTGGATTCAAGAACCATATTGGACCCTTATGTCCCTAGAAAGGGCACCAAACACATAAAATATTCAACCATCTTCTCCTTTCTTTGCTTCCACAGCTTTTAAAGAGCAACCAGTTCCCACAGTCTTCAACTCTCCCACAAAAGTGATTATTGGTATAGTCATGACAAATGAGCTCATTGATAGCAGTTATACATTGCTCAGTCCATCAAAGACTTTAGGGGAGTCTTTCAGTATTTCAATATTTTCTTTCAGACAATTTCCATAAAATGAATTATTATAGGGATATGCTTTTAAAGCTGTTAAGGGAGCTCTGCTAATCCTTTGTAAACAGCTAGTCCTTAAAACCCATACCTTTGTGTTGCCAAAATTGTTACCAGCTGCATTACCAGCAATGTCATAGAACTGTCTTTCCTGGATAAAAAAAGCCTTTTCTGGTCAGGCATTTTTAGAGTGCCTCTTATTTATTTAAGTGTTACTTGCACAGCAAGCTGGGAAACCATGGAATTTGTGAGTTAGGTTTTCATTGCCATCCTCTGCATTTGTTTCTTTATCAAGGCATAGCCTGCTCATATTTGTCCATTACTTCTCTGTATACTGAACATCTAAAAAATTCTTACCATGTTGAGTACAATATGAAATTTGACATTCTTCCTTGTATTTTCATGAGTTAAACTATGCCCATACTGCCTTTTAAAAACAATAGCTAAAATGGTGGATTTTCTCTTTCCTTTTCCCCAAGCAGTTAACCAAAAGACACTTCCCAGCTAGAGAGAGTGCAGAATTTGCACATCTACACTGCAGCTGTTTCTCATATGGGTGAGCTCCAGAGATGTTATGAGGGATTCAGACCCTGGGAGGAGTCAGGCACAGAAGGAGAAAGTTCTATCTTGAGTAATTTCCTGCCTTCCTAGTTATTATAAACTCATATGAAAATTATAAAAAAATTCTTCGAGGTTTCTATGAGTTTTTTATCTGTGCTCTCAATTTTTTAATTGAAGAATTTTAAACACATGCTATTTTTTGAATTTTAAAAAAAGAGGACAGAAAATGTCACAGAAATATGTTAGCATATAATTTTGGTTACCATATAAATTAAATGTACTTCATAAAATAAGAGATGTTCAAACAATGTGCAACAATTGCCATCTGTTTGCAACATAACAAGTACTAGGAAAAAAACAAATTAAATGACTTCTTTCTAGTTCCACTAATTATGTTTTTCCTTATCTCTTTCTTCAATTTTGAATACATTGCCAATTTCAAATAAATTTAATAGAAAGGGAGAGGTTTCAAAGGCATCTAAGTTCCTCCAGGTTGAACTGAAGACTACAGTGAGAGAAACAATGAAATGCATATAAAAATTGTGATGAGCTTTACCACTACCACTTTTCCTTCAATTGAGGAAAGTGAGGAAAGCTGCAAACCTGGGCTCAGAGGAGTGAAAAATAGCAAGAAGTTGAAGTGCCAAGGGCAGCCCTTGTTCCTTGGGTCACAAGGAGGAAGGAAAAGGCATCCAGGCAAGGAGAAGGGGTGAGAGCTGTCCCTCTTGAGTTTTGCCTCATGTCCCAGCATGGAAGGGAAACATCCCTGGGTGACACATCCAGCTTCCATCCTAGAGCAACGACACATTGAATTGAACATTGAACACAAAGCAATCAAGAATAGGACAGGGAGATCACCCCTTTGAGAGTGCACCACTTAGAATGGTTGGCTTTGTGAAGTTTTATTGTAAAATATTTGTCATCATGCAAAGCAGTGATGGAAAAAGGGTCTTTTCCACCTCCTCTCTCTCCCATGACAGAAAGTAGAATTCTTTAATGAACACTTTACACACTTTCTTTGTGTGTAACAGGACCAAAAACCTGATTTCCCTGAAGTATACTAATGGCCAGTGACACAACACACTCCCACTGAAGCAAATGTTGCAGTTTTCAGCCTTCTTTCCTTATTTCTCTCCATTTCAGTATGACATGACTAATATACCCCAAGGAATTAATTTGGGAAAAATAGTGGAGAATAAGTTTAATGATCTCAGAATCAAATTTTTAAAAAATTATTTATCTAATACAGAGTATAAATTATGCATGGAAGGCTCGTAAGTGACTGTCAGAACCTGGAGATTGCTGATATGTGAGACATCCCAGCAGAGCCCTGCTGAGGTCTGTATTCTCTCAGTGCTTGCTGACCCACCAGAGATGCATGAGGTTATACTTTGCTGACACCTACAACCTACTTGGCATATGTAAGCCTGAAGAACATCAGAAGAATAATAATTCTTTCACCAGCCTCAGAGTGGAGACAAATTAGATCCATGATTCATGATCCATGTATTCAGCAGTTCATGCCCTTATCCAAAATATGGGAGTCAGGAAAGCAAAAATGTGTGCTCTAAGAGAAAAAATAAATTTGATACCCCTTGATGTAAATGGCTGTAGGAACTTGGAATGGATGTAGGACTTTCCTCTGCCCAGGCTATTGCACTTGAACACTCATTTGCTGAGGGCTAAATAAGCATCTGAGAGTAAGTTCATGTAATGTTGTATTTGGCCCATTTACCAAGTGCTGTGGAAATAGTTTAGTCCCTGCTCCAGTGACTTCGTATAATATTGCAAGATTTGTGCACGAACAGTCACCTTCTGGGTGACTATTCAGGAGAAAATAAGCAGAACTTTTAGGAAAAATACAAAATCACAAAACCTCGCCTTCTGGTTTTCCAAAATAGCTAAGCAATCCATACAAGGCTGGAACAACTTTACCAGGATTGTATGAGTGCCTGTAATCTCATACTTATGGAGCACTTCAGAAAGATGGGAATAAGTTTCCTAAAATGTGTCGGTTGGACAAAAAAAGGGTGAAGGAGACATTTCTGCATCTAATAATCATTTCAGAAACCTGATCCTCTTCCCAGTTGTCTGCATGCTCACAGAAGTGGAGATTACCTTAATAGGTCAGGTGGTCTACTTTCAGACATGAAGGGATATCAGTGTTTTCCTTCCTGGAAGAAAGGATTATTTGAACTGATGGTTTATGGAAGGACTTGGCTGCTCATATTTTATTTCCTGTAAGAGGCCCCAGTGCTGGACTGAGAAGGCAGTGGAGAGCAAGCAAAATTGAATTGTGTTGATCAGCTCAAGGTGTTACATGCTAGCCATTCTAACATCTTCCAAAATCAATTAGGCTTCTGTACTCTCAGTTTAGTCTTGAAATTTTCCCATGCATATATAGAAATCACTGAAATTGCTTTTACTGTGTGTTTCTCACCTTAAAAGTATTGGGGCACCTAAATAAAATGCTATTGAATTGCAATGGCTAAATCCTCTTTAGAGTCTAGCCCTAGCTCTTTGAAACTTCTGCTACCAAATAATGAAGACACAAAACTGCACCTCCTAAGGCAGCTTGGTACTCCGTTGATTTGTCAATCTTATGCCAGCATGAAAAGCCCACAGAGAGAAGGCTTTTTGTCAACTATTTCAGAAGCCTGAACAAAAACCAACCCATAATAGCAGAAAATTTAAAAATAATTAAATTTTTTAAAAAAACAAGCCAAAATAGCTATGTAATTTAGGTATTATTTAAGACAAGGAGTGACAAAGTAGAAGAAAACAGATATTATGAGGGAAGAGAATAATTCATAATAGGACCAAAGGGGCAAAGGAGGGTGTTTTTGGGAGGGCAGAAGTTTCCAGGATGCAAAGTTGAATAGCACTGGATTACTGGGCAATCACTGTCATCCCTGCCAACAGCATAAAGCATCTTTGGAAGAGAAAAATAAAATGGGAGCAGTAAGAGAGTGCAGGATCAAGAAGGTTCCATTATCAGTGAATTTTTAACCCATTTTCATGAAGTTTGTTACACTCACGCACTCCTGGAGAGAGTTTGTACCTCAGAGAGCCCTCTGAGCTCATGGCAGCACAAGTGGGGACACAGCAGAGCCCCACAGCAGAATTGCCTCCCAACCAGCAGTGCTGCTGTTTGCTGGTTAACAGCCGTCTGTGCAACAATGTGGTTGTTATTATTCATTAACTGCAAATTCAGTAGATGACTTCCAAACAGGGTACAATACTCTATGAAAATGCTGGAGCCTCACTGATGTGCATTGACCAATAACTTTCTGAACACAGATTTTTGTCTAAAGACATACTATGGTTTTGCCCAGGCTAAATTTCTGCAACTTGACTGGCAGTATAAAATACAGGGGAGCTGTCTTTAAAAAAGCAAAAAGGTTAATATGAATTTCTTGAGTTTTTCCCATCAAGCCTGATACCAAACCAATCTTAATTCATGTGGAACAGTTTGATAAATCCATATGGAAAGAAAGTATCCCTTCCCTTCTTGCAGATAAGCACTGTGTTTCAGACAGCTTGGAACAGATGTGTACATGGTACTCAGAATTATTTGTGCAATCAACCACTGCTGAAAATGCTCTGGGTTAGACCCTGGTGGGGCTGTTTTGTGACAAGTGCCTTACACTCACCTTCACCTCAACAACGGCTCAGCTCTTTGAGCCAAGGAAGGCTTTGGGAAACAAAAATCACCTTTGCACTTGAGATAAATTTTTAACCTAGACAACGAATAAAACAGATGACAAATTTCCCAGTAAATTAGAGCCCAGAAAGCTTCAGTGCAGAAGTGCTGGAAAATTTGAATTTGATAAAACTAACAAAATAAAAAAATAATAATTTCTTCTTTGGAGTACAGTAATTTCACAAGTATAAGCAGCACCTGATTATAAGCCGCACGTCCGGGTGTTGGCACCATTTCGTTCTTCGTCCATATATAAACCACACCAGATTATTAGCCGCGCTTTCGTTCACAGCGAGGATCCATGTGCAACTTTCACAAAGTTGCCAATTAGTAACAGAATCGTGGGTTCACAGGGTTTACTGGCTTGGCTCGGGGCCAGGCAGGTTCAGCTTGGCACTGCCCCACTACGGGCATGTGGGTGCTGCTCGGCGCGGGGCTGCTTTGGGCTCACACTTCCAGGCTGGGAAATTTCTGAACTTCGTTCATATATTGGCCACTCTGGAGTATAAGTCGCACTTCCGGATTCGGACCAAAATTTTAGTCAAAGGGTGTGGCTTATAATCATGAAATTACTTACTTGTGGCAGATCAAAAGAGGAAGTGGTCTCATAAGGTTGCCACCTTTGAGAGGGCTCTGCCAGGGACACTTTAGGCATCTTCAGTCTGAGGCTGCACAGAAGAAACCTTGGGAGTTATTCAGACCCTTAGACAGGAACAAATATAAATAAGTTGCTGGAGGCATCAGTCAGTTTATGCCCTTGACTATCCTGTGCAGTCATATGCGTCCTACAGTGAGTAGAAGTTCCCAGCGAAAAATTAAACCAGTACCACTTGCATTGAACCTGGTGGAGAAAGACAGAGAAAAGTGCCCAACTGGCTGATTTCTTAAATGCTTTGGGACCATTTGGTCAATTTTCAATTTTAAAAGGGTTTAAATTCAACTTGACATTTTTCTCATGTATCTCTTTATTGCTATGTGAATACACCTGCAGGTCAAAAATAAATGCAAGTGGTTTAGAGGACACTTCAAAATTTAGACATCCATCTAGAAAACCCATCTATTTCTTCCATTAAGTGATAGTGTCCCTGTGATTCTGACCTTTGAAAGTTGCATTTCTCGGCTGGCTGGGATGAAACCCCCATGCCATTAGCCCTGCACATACAATAGAGAGCATTGCACAGTCTAAATTGTCTTAGGAATTTTGCTCCTGAGAGAAGCAGGGAATATAGAAGATGTGATATTTATCTGTGCCTGGGCAGAGAGAAAGAATCGGTAAGATTTTGCCATGTCTCATCACTTTGCCATATCTCACCATTTTGCATTTCCTTTCAGCTGCAGTCTGGAGCAGCCCCCTCCTCCTTGGGTAGTGCCTGATCTGCTGCATCCCCTGGAGGAAAATGTGTTATACATAGAGAAATACAGTCCAGATCAGGGGAGGCAGAGGCACCATAACTTCTGTTCTGACTTAATTCATGATGAGATACTGCTTCAGGCTACAAAACAGGTTTTTTGGCAGGAGCTTTGTGAGGGAGCATGTGGGAGGATGTACAGGGTCAAACATGATCATTAGAATTCTGTGTCCCAAAAGGAAAAAAAAAAAGGAAAGAAAAAAGGAAGAAGAAAATGAACAGGAAATAGAAAAATTCCTCTTCTTGAGATAGTTTAATTTACTTCTTCTAAAAGAAGAGGGGGAACAAAAAGGATAGACCCCAAAGCAAATAGCCTACCATAGACTTGAAATGACAGCAAATAACCTCCATATGGATATAATATCATGTAATTGCTGGAGTAATTAATGATTCTTTATTCAATACTTCAAAACCTTTTCTTAATTAAAAAAACCTCTCTTTTTTGGTGCAAGTTATTTCGCTTTTCCCTTTCAAATGACTTGGCTTCTCTGTGGCCCTTAGTAAGAGACATGAATCCAATTTATTTTCATCTGGCAACAAAGAGGAGCTGCAAAAAAGAAATCCTTTCTTCTGTGAGCAGATAGGAAGGTTGCTCCTGGAAAAGTGTTGACACAGAGACGTGAACCAAACGGTTTAAAAACCTCAAAATGCCACCAAGATTACCATTTTTTCCAATGGGGTTTAGCTCAGATTCACAATGCTGTTGAAGTCTGCTAACCTGGGGTTTGGAATTCCTTCCCAAAGCCCAGCAAGGGCTCCATTCACTGCTCTGTGAATGCTGTGGATGTGAATTCCTATCACTGCTCTCTCCTATCTGTGATGTGTTCCTGCCTCCTGGGAGCACACCAGCCTGCCTTCAGGAGCTGAAGCAGGTTAATTTGTAATCAGAAATATTCCCCAGCACCAGCTATGAATCCTTCCAAGACCTAAACTCCTACTGATGTAGGGAGATCTGCATGCTGGGAAATGTGTTAGAGAGATCCAGAAGGATGCATGTCATCCCATACCATCTGGATTGGGCTTTGACCTGCTCAAATCACAGCATTATACTCACAGCTGGAATGGCCATGAAGTGAAACTGCTCTCAGCTGGTCAGGACAGTGTCCTAAAGGGAATTAGGGGGTTTCAGCATCAGAAGGCACAATGTCCAGGTCATGATCAGCACTGTGCAGTCCTCCCATTTGGGTAGGGATGAATCCATAACTTATGACTCTAAAAGTGCCAGTTACAGAAGGAAGAGAAAAAACCAGTACATCCAGGTGACCCAAACACTGCAGCACTGGGACACACTACAGAGGGACCTGCAGATGGCTGCTTACCTGGGTACCTGTGGTCTCCAGTCTGAAGAGCCAAAATCTTCCTGCTTTTGAAGATCTCCTGCTCTTTCCAAGGTGTAGAGAAAGACAAGGATTATACTCCTCCATTGTGAAATTACTTCAATAAATATAAAATTGTCTTAGCTCATCCTTACATTGTTTTTCCTTGATTTTCCCATGTTTATTTCAGTGGTAAAGAGCATGGCAAGGTGAGCTGTTAGAGCTTTGTAAGCACCAGCACACCACCCATGGTTCTGTCAGGGACTACATGAGAACATCTGGAACAGCCTCACAGCTGCTCTAAATTGTATTTAGGCACAAATATCACTAGAAAAAAAAAGCAGTAATCCTCTTTGCTGACCTTAGAGAGGTGTTAAAGATGGGAAAGAATATGGCTTTTAATTTTTTAGCATAACTTTATAGCATGTTGGGTATGAACAAGCACAAAGTCAAGGTGATACTGCACTGAAATACAATGCTAAGACATGTCAGCTCTTTTCCTGGTGTATGGTCAACAGGCCAAGACAGTTTTCATTTAAACTGTGTTGGAATGCAGCTTTGTGGAAAAGGACCTTGAGGTCCTGGTGGACAATAAGATGTCCATGAACCAGCACTGTGCTCAAGAAGGCCAAGAAGGCAATGGTATCCTGGGGTGCATCAGGAAAAACGCTGTTAGCAGATCAAGGCTGCCCCTCTGCCCTGCCCTGGTGAGGCCACAATGGAGTGCAACATCCACCTGTGGGCTCTTCAGTACAAGGGAGACATGGAGCTCCTGGAGTAGGTCCAGTGGATGCTATGGACATTATTAAGGGACAGGAGCATCTCTTTTAAAAGGATAGGCTGAGGGAGGTGGGCCTGTTCAGCCTCCAAAAGAGGACCTTATCAGTGTCTGTCAGTATCTGAAGGGACAGTGTGAAGAGGACAGAGCCAGGCTCTGCTTGGTGGTGTCGAGCAATAGGACAAGAGGAACAGGCAGAAACTGATGCACAAAGTTCCACCTGAACATGTGTAACAACTCCTCCATTGTGTGGAGCAGACTGACCAGAGAGGTTGCAGTCTCTCTCAGGAGAAACTCAAGAGCTGTGACCATAACTGAAGTGTGGCTATTGATGGCTGCAGGCTGCTCAGGAAAGACAGAAGAAGAGGGGGGAGGGAGCACCTACATCAAGAGGTGGATTGAGTGTGAAGAGTTGTCTCTGAAGAACAGCCAAAAGTCAAAAGCCTGTGGGTAATAATCAGAAACCAAAGCAGCAAAGGGAATCTAAGTGCTTGGTGTCTGCTGCAGGCCACCTGATCAAGGGGAGCCAACTGACAAATCCTTCTCGCTCCATCTACAGGGCTACAGTGATCATGATTTGTGGAGTTTGCATCCTGAGGAGTATGGGTCAGGTAAGGAGTAAAGTTAAGCCACTGAAAGGAAACTTCCAGCTCTTCAAGGGCAGTCAATGGGATCCCCTGAGAGACTGCCCTCAGGGACAAGGGATGGAACAGAGCTGGAAGATCTTTAAGGAAGTATTCCATCACAAGAGCTGGCAATCCCTGGAGTAAGAAATAGGGTAAGAAAGGCAGGAGATGGAATGTCTGAATAGGGAACTGACAGTCAAACTAAAGGGAAAGAAGCAAATACACAGGCAGTAACATGGACAGATAACCTGGGAAGTGTGCAGGGATGAAATTCTGTTCTGTAGGGATAGTCAGGAAGGGGAAGGCAAAGCTGGAACTGAACTTGGCAAGGGATGCCAAAGAAAGCCTTCTACAGGTATGTTAACCAGAAAAGGAAGGTCAGAGGAGGTATATCCCCTCTGGCAAAGAGAAGCTGGAATACTGGTAATAACCCACGAGGAGAAGGCTGAGGCACTCGACAACCCTTTTACCTCAGTCTTCAATGGCAGCCTCTCTTCCCACACCTCTTGAGTGGATGGACAACAGGATGGACACTAGGGCAGAAAAGGGATTCCCACTGTAAGAAAAGATCAGGTTTGTGACCACCTGAGGAACCTGAACATACAGAGGTCTATGGGATCCAACAAGATGCCTGCCAGAGTCCTGAGGGAATTAGCTGATGTAGTTGCCAAGCCACTCTCCATGATGTCCAAAAAGTCATGGCAGTCAGTGATGGAAAAGGGGAAACATTGTAACCATCTTATAAAATGGTAGAAAGGAGGACCCTGGGAGCTACCAACCCATCAACCTCACCTCTGTACCCGAGAAGGTTGTGGAGCAGATCCTCCTACAAGCTGTGCTAAAGGAGGAGGGTGGAGGACAGGGAGGTGATTCAGGACAGCCAGAACTGCTTCACCAAGGGAAAATCCTGCCTGACCCACCCAGTGGCCAGAAGGTAGAGGAAGGTGATTCTGCCCCTCTACTTCATTCTGATGAGATCACGTCTGAAGTCCTGCACCCAGCACAGCAGGACATGGCCCTGTTGGAGTGTGTCCAGAGGAGGCCACAAAGATGTGCAGAGGGACAGAGAACCTCTCCTATGAGGAAAGGTTGAGACAATTGGAATTGTTCCATCTGGAAAAAAGAAGGCACTGGGATGACCTGATTGCCCCTTTCCAGTACCTGAAGGGAGCTTGCAAGAAAGATGGAAAGAGACTTTTCACAAGGGTTTGTAGTGACAGGACAAGCAGGGATGGGTTTAAACTGAAGAAGAGTGAGTTTAATTAGATATTAGGAAGAAAACCTCTGCTGTGAGGGTGGTGAGGCACTGACACAGGCTCCCCAGAGAGGTTGGGGATGTTCCTTCCCTGGGAGTGCTCAAGGCTGGGTTGGATGGGGCTCTGAGAAGCTTATCTAGTGGAATATGTCCTTGCCTATGGCACAGGGGTTGGAATCAGGTGGTCTTTAAGGTCCCTTCCAGCCCAAACCATTCTGTGACTGTGTAATTTAATCCCTTTGGATTCTGTATCATTGTATCCCAAAGACATTTTTCTCTAACTTGGGAAAAGCACAGCATTTTCCAACAGAGGTAAGAGGATTTCTGGTACTATTGGATGGACTTTAGTGTCTTTGAAAGTGTTGAAAAGACAGACATCATATTAAAAAAATGAGTGGAAAGATGCCACATAGAATATTCACAAGGTTAGGGTAATTAAAGCAAGAATTTTAAATCATACCAGGTGTTCAGTCATACCTGTGTATTCAGGGCTTTGAGAGAGAGCAATAGGGAGTTAAGTACAACATATATAAATGGAATCCCTTATGTGGATATACTCCAGGTTTAGATATTTTGGAAGCATAAAGAAGAGAATTGAGATTAAAGAGTATATGCAGAAGAGTCACATTGAAACTCAGCAGTCTCCTTATAAATTTTAGATCAGAAATACAAACTTGTGTCGAGAGAAATGCTTGTCTGAGGTGTTGTTTGGACAGGATCTGAAGAATCACAGGCTGTGATGTATGAACAAAGAAACAGATTACAGGCTCACAACACTAATTGCCAAGGCCTCTGGTTACCATTCCCCATGTTTTGATGTATTCTGTAGATTTATAATGGCCAAGGGCCTGATTCCCATTTGCATCACCTGACAGTATAAAGTGAAATAACAGCAGAATAAAAGGATGTGAATGCAAGTGAGAATCTGGCCAAATACCTATATCTTTTGAAGCTTTGGCTGGCACCCAGAAGTAATCTGGAGACTGAATCTTCCTGGTTATTATCCAGTTGTTGTAACCCAGATGTGCTCACAAAAGGGCACAAGCTGGGGGAAGGACAGTCTCCAAAGGGGTGAGAAACCTGGCAGGAATGTATTGATTGTGCTGATGTTCAGAGAGCCAGAGAGATGGGGGTTAGCACCAGGCACAGGGGTGATCAGAGACAGCATGGTGCTGTGGGCCTTGGGTGGGTCTTCATCTTCCTTATGAGAAATCAGAGGTGATTTGAAAAATTGATCACCACATTTTCCTACAGGATGACTGGCCTTCTGAAAGCACTGGAATCAAGCTGCATCACATAACAAAAGCTTTCTCCACCTTTATGAAATGCTTTCAAACCAAAATGCTCTATATTATCCTATGCAACAGTCTTTACAATAATTCCCTGTTTAAAAGTTGCTTTTTTTCCCCATCTGTCCTGATGAATTCAAAAATTGAATCTTCCAATCTCAAATAGTATCTGCATATACATCGTCCTGGCTACTTATCTCAGGAAAGCAAAATATTTTCTTCAAAGTAAAGTTTTATGAGTTAAAACCAACTCTGAGCTCATAGCTCTATTTGATAAGGTTCACATTACTCTCCTACATGACCAGACAAATTCAGAAGATTAATATGTTCTACCTGGCTTGTATTTTATATCTGAAGAAGGGCCTACTTATAGAAAAATATATATTTTTGAGTTATATCCAATGTGGTCATGAAAGATCCTTGCTCTTTTTGCAAACTTTTATTTGAATTCTTAGATCACCACATCAAGGAGGGGATTGAGGGCACCCTCAGTAAATTTGCAGACACCACCAAGCTGGGCATGAGTGTTGATCTGCTGGAGAGTGGGAGAGCTCTGCAGAGGGATCTGGACAGGCTGGATCAGTGGGCTGAGCCCAGTGGTTGAGGTTCAGCAAGGCCAAGTGCTGGGTCCTACACTCAGTTTTCAACAACCCCATGCAGTCCTACAGGCTGGAGAAAGAGTGTCTAGAAACTCCTCACTCTCTCCACTCTCATCACTCTCTACAGCCGTTTGTAAGGAGGGTGTGGTCAGGTGGGGACCAGTCTGTCCTGCTGTGCCTGCAGTGAGAGGACCAGAAGAGATGGCCTTAAACTGAGACAGGGGACGTGCAGATCAGATATTAGAAGAATTATTTTTTTCTCTTTTAGGATGGTCAAGCACTGGAATAGGCTGCCCAGGGACATGGTGGAGTGACCATCCCTGGAGATGTTTAAGAGGAATCTGGATCTGGATTGGGGTCTGGTTCTGACTGATGTGCTTTAGTAGTTTAGGGGTCAGTGGTGGTGCTGGGCAGGTGGTTGGACTGGAGAATCTTAAAGATCTCCTCCAACCTTGATGATTCTAGGAAAGCAAGATGCTTATTCATGTTCTTGAATAATCTCTGTTTTACCAGGAAGAAGTGCTTTAAGTCTTTCAAAGTAAGCTGCATGATGTCTGCTAGACTATCTCAAGCACCTCAAGTCAGCTATTTCCTGTTACACAATGTTTGAGGATCACTTTCCGCTGCCTTCATCATATTCAGAGAGGCTACAAGATGTCACAGTTCTCTTTCCCCATGTAAGGCCACAGGACAGAGACAGGGAGTGACCTTTCAAGAGCTGAACCCTGTCTAGATGCCCTGATCTGTCTGGGCCAGAGTCCCAGCCCCTGCTGGGACACTGTATACAAGACCAATAACACCAAACATCAGGCTGCATATGTACACCAAATCTCATTCAAAATTAATTTATCGCCTAGTTAACAACAAGTAAGAAAAACAGTGATCACAAGGATTTTTTCAGGGAAAGAAACTCTAGCTGATAAAGCATTTGTTTGCTCTTCTTTCATCCGCTCCTGCAAGTGTTTACTTCTGTTATCATTTGCCATGGTGACACATGCTATAATGTGAAGCACTTCTTGCTGAGAGCTGTGTTTCCAATTTGTATATTTACTCATTTCCAAACTTTGGGCCCAGATGACCTTACTAATAATGAATTAATCTCAGCAGTCCCTGTCAGAAGCAAGCATATAAATGTCTATGGACTGTATCAATCTTAATTGAGTGAAAAAAAAGTGTCAGAACCTTCATGCAGTGTTAGTGATGATAAAATTCTTTAATCTCATGTGGAAGGAGAGCATATGGTGGCCACAATCCTTAGCTTTGTTTAAAATAAAGGAAAAAAATAATGTGTGTTTATGGGAGAAAATAAGAAATTGATAGGAATTGCCAGCACTAGTGGTAGTGACTCCTAATGTCATAGCTTTTGATCAGCAAAAGGCAGATGTTATCCCTTAAAGTGATGACTTTCTGAGAACTTTCCATGGGCTACACTGAAAAAACTGTCTTGCAGGAAAAGCTGCCATACCTTTAAGAAACTGGTCTGACACTCAGCAAACCTAACATAATGGAAGACCAGGAAAGAAATCCTCTTACAGCTCATCAGGATAAGGAATCTTGGTAGTATTTTGTGATTGCTGTTAGAGCATGACACGTAATGCCAAATGCTTTCCCAGACCCTACAGTAGGATGGCTGTGGTTTCAAGTGGGCTACACTGCAGTGGGGAAACTGCAGGGGATCCTACAGGCCATGCAACACCAGCTCCAGAGGAGAAAAAACACATTCTGATCTTCCTGCACTTGTCCTCACAAAAATCTATAAGGAGAAAGCAGACGACAATTGTATTGCCAGTTCAATAGTTTCTTGTACGACTAAACAAACATTAATAAGGTAAATATGCATAGATAGTATTTTCAAAAACTATTTATTCATTTATATTAAAAATATTCTTCATATGGAAACAGATGAAATTATGGAGCATGGAATATATGAAACAGGACTTCCTTTTTGAAAATCCTGAGGATCTGAATGAAAGCCTCTTTAGTCTGTAGCAACCTCCTGACTGACTGCTGTGTTCATTCTAATAGATTTTATTTTGGGGATTGTGTTTTCATGGATTTCTGGTTTGACCAACTATACCTTATAAATTATGATAATTGATTGAATATCATTGGGGTGATGGACAAGTGAGTGTATACCCAGATTTTTGTGAGTCAGGGGCCCTTGGCAAAATTCAAACATTCATAAATAAAAGAGAAGTTCAGATCTTGGGTTTTGGCTACAGCCCAAGTGTTATTTATATGGAGTTATCACATACAGAGAGCTGGACTTTGATCTCATGCTTAGAGGGGAAAGAGAGCAGGACTTCTTTTTTCCCTAAGGTAAGATCTGTATTCCCAACAAGAGTCACAGCTCATGCTTGACAGGAGGTTGGGCACCTTGAGTGCTGCATCCAGTTCTGGGCCTCTCCATTCAGGAAGGATGTTGAGATCTGGAGCATGGCCAGAGAAGGGCAAAAAGGCTGGTGAAAGGTCTGGAACACAAATCCTACGAGGAGTGGCTGAGTAGTTTATCCTGGAGAAAAAGAGAAAGGGAAGACCTTATCACTCTCTCCAGCTCCCTGAAAGGATGCTGTAGCCAGGTGGGATTGGTCTCTTCTCCCAGGCAGCAGTGACAAGAGGACACAGTCTTAAGATGCACCAGGGAAGGTTTAGGTTGGACATGAGGAAATTCTTCACAGAAAGGATGATTGGGTGTTGGATTGGGCTGCCCATGGAGGTGGTGGAGTCATTGTCCCTGGAAATTCTCTTTAAGAAAAGACCAGATGTAGCACTCAGTGCCATGGTCTGGTTGACAAGGTGGTGCTGGGTCATAGGTTGGACTTGATGACCCCACAGGTCTTTTCCAACCTAGCTGTGATTCTGTGAACAGCAGTCAGTGTGCTGTCACTGGAGAAAGATCCTCCTTCTCACAAATTAATATCCAAACCACTGAATGTCAGCACACTATCACCATACATTTTTTTTGTCCTTTATGAAAAGTGAGGCTTCCCCATCTATCCGTGAGTAGTTTTGAACAAAAGAATGTGGGCTAGGATGTACAGCTAGGGAGAGGCACAATCTATTCAGGGGGCTCCAAATCTAGCAAGAAGGAGGAATTGGATCCTTGTCTTTGCCCTTTGTTTTCTGTAACCAGCAGGTCTTTGTATGGGCTGCACCATGTTTTGTGGGTCACACTCAGAGCCCCACACACATACTGTATCCAGACATAGTCCCAAATTTTCCCATTACAGCTAGATGGTCAAAAATTGATATACAGTAAATTCACGAATACAAGCCGCACTGAGTATAAGCCGCATCTCTGGGTGTTGGCAAACATTTCGTTCTTTGTCCATAAATAAGCCGGACCTGAATATAAGCCGCTCTGTCACTCACAGCGAGGACCCGCGTGCAACAAAGTTGCCAAATACTAACAGAACCGCGGCATGGTGGGGGGTTTACTGGCTCAACTAAGGCTGTGCAGGCTCGGCCCGCTAGGGGCTGCTGACTGGGCCAGGTGGCCCAGTCTGGTGCTGCCGCTCAGGGCCGGCCGCCACCTCTGGGTTCGCTCGCCCCGGCCCCGCTCCCACCGTGGCGCCGGCCGGGCACGGAGAGCACGCCCCGCTCATGCCGCGGCGCCGGCCGGGCACAGAGCACCCCCTGCTCCCGCCACGGCAGCAGAGGGTGGGGGCAGAGCCCCCTCCCTCCTCCCCGAGCCGCGGCAATGGCAGCGCGGGCTCCCCCCGTCTCTCCCCCAGGCTGCGGCAGAGGAGGGAAGAAGAGAGCTCTCCCGCCTCTCTCCCCGCCCCCCGTGCTGCCTGCAGGGAGCCAGGGCAACAGAGTAACACTGTAACAATCGCGGAATGCCGGCTTTTACTGGCAGGTGCTTGGCTCGGCACCCTGGCTGGCACGTCTAGGGTTGTAAATGTCAGAAAATTATTCACATATTAGCCGCCCCCGACTATTAGCCGCACTTCCGGGTTTCCACCAAAATTTTTGTCAAATTGCTGCGGCTTGTATTCGTGAAATTACTGTAATCAGACTCAGAGCAGAAGCATGCTCAGAACACAACACCAGCCTGGAGATCAGCCTTTCACATTTTCTTTTAATTTTGACTTCTCTGGTTCCCTCTGTTTCTGTCTTGAAATAAGCTTTTTCTTATGGTTAACCTGGCTCTCAGTTCTGCTGCAGCATCCATCTCATTTTTTCTCCATAACAGAAAGCAAAATCATGTTCAGTGTTCTCTCAGTGTTTATTAGCAGACCTCCCAGTGCTGTCTTTGACTCACATCCCTGACAGAAAAGCTTTTCCTAGCAGCCTTGCCCTGCACACATAGTGCTATTTTATTATTCCTGATGGGTTTGCTCTTTTCTTGCTCCTTATGAATGTCACAACATCCCTGTGCTCATTTCTTTCATGTGTGGACTGGGGCCAAGGCTGGCTCAGGTGCAGCTCTCTCACAGGGCTTGCCCTTCCTCCTCCTCCAGCCTGATTCATTCAGATGTCACAATCCAATGTTTGTGAAACATCGCCATGGCAGTGAGTTAAACGTCACTGACACTGCATCATGGAGTGAGTCAGGCAGGAGGATTAAAAGGGGAGAGCTGCTATTTATATACAGGCATTATAGGAATCAGCAAAGATGAGAACACACATGGAAGGCACTCACTAGATACCTTATACATCACTTTGGTATTCTCCAGTGGGTACTCAGAGCAGCAGGAGAGCTCCCCTCCTGCTCACCAGACTCCCCATGCAGCTCTTTTCCAGGGAGTTTGTGAAAAAGTGAAAAAACAACTGACTCAAATCCACACAAAAGCCACCGAGTGTGACCGAGCAGCTCAGATAGAGGCAGGAGGTGGGAGCAAGAGGGAAATGTCCTGCTGGACTCCTGGCTGCCTTGTTTCATGTACCTGGCTCTGAGAGGTTTGTTTCAGTTTGGAGAGTTCGCTGATTGTGACAGAAACACTCTTCTCTCTTTTGTCATCAACATTGATGGTTAAAACATTTAAGTCTGTGGAGGAAGAGGGAATCAGACACCCCTTTCACAATTTGCTTTTCTCACTTCAACTGGTGTCATACTGGAGTAATGCCACCTGGCTCCATGAAATTATTACTGAATTATACCAGGACAAGCCAGAACCAGGCCAGTTGCCCGTAAAAGTGGTGTTTCAAATTTCATCCCTCATCTGTGATACACAGTATGTTTCTCTCACAGTATTTGTATGGAACACAGTGGATGGGATGTGACAGCCCAAAGGACCACCCCAGTTCCAGGTTTCCGTGCTTGTTACCAGGATTATTGATGAAAGAAAGGAGAAAAGTAAAGAGAAGAAACAACAGTCAGCATCTTACATAGCCAGTCTCATGTGCTCCTTTTGGGAACATCTTTATGCTCAGAACAATCTCTCCTCCAAAGCAACTTTGAAAGGCCTGATAAGTCTTGCTTGTCAAACAAGGGTTGTTGTTAGTTTAAAACATCAGTTATATAGATAAATGTTAACACTTTTTGAAAATTCAAATAGAAGGGGATTAAGACAGTCTTATGATGATGATTTTTCCTGATACAGACACTAAAGGAACCGGATTGAAATTAAGAATTTACTTGGTAATATCCTAAATCAGAAAAGAACACACTATGTAATTGTTCTTTGATTTAAAAAAAATAAACCACATGTGGCCACAAACATACAAGAAGAGTTTAGAACCTGAAAAGAAATAATATTTCAACTCTGACAAGTGCCAGCGAACATAGGAGTGGTCCATTCTAAATTCAAATCTTGTATTTATTTAAACAAAATCCTTTCGGATAAGTAATGCAACATTCATGTGTTCAGGCAAACAACCTTTGTCCTGAATTCCAGGCAGAAGACCTCACTGAGATACAGCACAAGCTGGAATTGTCTGGAGTGGAGTTTTCTTTTGTTTAGAATAGGACTATAAGGTCTGTCCCCTCAAATTATTTCAGGAAGAATAAATCAGTTGGGATAAAAAGTCCTTCCTCATCGAAGATAACAAAATTAGGCCTGCTATATTTAATGCCATTGGTTACCCCTTTTCCAGTCCCAAGTGTAATAAACTTGTGTTGTTCATCCCAACGTGGTACAGGAGGTTGGATGCCAAATGGAAAGAAATCTGCCAGCAGGCAATTAAAGTGCAGAATGAAGTGCCATAGATAGCTACAAACACCCAGCTGCACCTCCTGCTGTGAACAGAGCAGGAACAAAGCCATGCTGGTTCCCTTTGTAAGTGCAGCACTAAGAAAGCCACAAGGCACGGGCCAAAGCAGCTCTGGCACCTCTGCAGAGGTGTGGGACAGTCCCAGCTGCTCTGCCCATGCACCCAGACTGCACCAGGCAGCAGCACCCTGTGGGAGGGATGCTGAGGAGCTGGGCAGGTTCATGTCCATGGGCAGGATCTGCACTGTCAGCTTCAAGCTCCACAGTGGAGCTGCCAAGGTTCCTGCTGGGGTGTGCTTTGCCAGAGGGCAAAAACTGAAAGCAGACATCATGCTGCTTTTCATTCATCATCTGGCTCGTGTAAGGCAGAGTGATGCTTCTGTGAGCAGGTGTAAGATACATCCGATGGGAATTTGCTCTGTGGGTGAGTGTGAGCTCACATGGAAGCCATGGGCACAGCACAAGCCTGGTCAGTCCCCCTGCACACACCCGAGCTGGGCACCACCACTGCTCCCCTGCTGCTGGTGAAGCTGCCACACATGGCAGCTCTGGGGAACTCCTAACTCTGCTTTGGGGGGACTGCTTTTTGTCTCAGCTCTTCAGGCTTTCTCCCTGAACACAGGACAGCCTTGCTAGAGCAAGTGGGCAGGCAGCCAGGCAGAGTGACCCTGAGCCCATCCAGGTGTGGTTGAACACCTGGCTGCAGTGAGTCCTTTTGCCATCAGGATGCATCCGTCAGGTCTCCAACTCAAAAAGGGACACCAGTGGAATTCATGTCCCCCCTTCTAAGTCTGCAGCCTGTGGGTGTTTCCATGCACACACAAGAGCTTTCCTGTTTGCTGTGCAGCACAAGGAATGAAATCCTTCCTGGGAGCACTTCAGTGAAGGACATCCTACTTGACAGATTAGACAACAGAGGGCTGCAAACACTGGCAGGGATCTTGATCTTGGAGGAGGACTTGCAAGGTCAGCTCCAGAGAAGGAAGTGAACTAACTCTCCAGCACTCAGGAGATAAGGGACTTCAGAGTACTCAAAAAAAGTGGAAAGTGCACTCCAAAAAAAGTAGATATGGATATTCACATGTGTACAGTTCTTGTTCAATGCTTGCCTTAATGAGGAAATTCCTACTGACATCAAATAACCGGAGACAACAAATTTTATCAGTAAAAAAAAATCTGTATTTAAAATATTTGCATGGGGGGGGGTTCAACTTTCTACAATAAAACATCAAATGCTTCAGTAGGAAATTAATCACTCTCAGAAGCTGACAACAAACTGTAAAGGTTTTTCTCAGCTTCTGAGACTTGGTCACAGCTGCAGAGTATCTTCTGCAGCATCTCTGTCTTTCCACAGATCAGTTTGCTCCACAAGGAGAAACACAATCTGTCTTTCAGATCTCTGAAGGAAGATAACAATGAAGACTTTACTCAAAAGTGTATTACAGTTTTACCTGGGTGCTTTCTATATTGTTGATCTCAGTTTTCTAGGCATTTTTCTCCACCACATTCTGGGATTTTATACATTGCCCAATTTCATCAGTTCAGGTACATCAGCTGAATCATCAGCACTTACTCTGGTACTGACTTTCCACTTTTCAGCAGCCAAACAGAGCAGGTCCCCAGGAAACTGCTGATTTTCACTATGCATTTGCATTTCAGGAGATCAGTTTCAAGACTCACTTGATTTTCTCCAGCCTGACCTACCCCTGATTCTACAGTGAATCCTCCAAGTTACCAGAGAGTCTTGCTTCTTCTACACCTTTTTCAAACCTAAGCTTTTTGGGTTTTTGGGTTTGTATTTTATTTTAATGTGCTTTATATATCATTTTAGTGTTGTCTTCCTTTCATTTACCCGGAATCATTTTTCTCAGATATTGAAGAGAGATGCAACTCTAAACCATTTTAACTAATTGCATAGGATTTCCCCTTTTTTTCTCATGTAATAAATACTATGGTAGTTTAAATGAGAAACTATTTAAGTATCCACCAAGTTAGTGAATAAGTTATTATAATACAAAGGTAGTGAATATTTTGCCTTACTCAATTTCTCACTAAAATTCAGAATTTTTAAAGACTTTTATGAAAACCACAGCCATTATCACTTTTCTAAGCTGAAGACTTCAACTGCTTCCTATTTCAATTCTCCCAGTCTGGAAAACAATCCCTGCATCTGAATATCTGTTGCTACTTTGCTGAGTACCTCTTCAACATCTATGTCTTTCCTGGGGACAGAATAATTACAACCATTCTCTGATCTATTTTAGACTTGCAAACAATTTCAGGGTTTTTTAGCCATCCAATCTTAAATGCTTTTGAAGTCTATTTGTCTTTATAATTGCTTATGCTTTCAGAAAATGATCAACAATCCCATTTTAACTTCTTTGCCAAGCAATATTTGATGATCTCATGTTTGAATGTCAATGGTATTTTTCTAAATGTGGCTTACTTTGTTTTGACATTTCCTCTGCTTGCAGACACTTATAAATGTAAGATTATTCTGCATCTTTTGACACTTTGCTTTTGGTTTGTCTGTCCAAACCACTTCCTAAAGTGTTTGTGTAACCATAAAACTGAAAATTAGTGGAAAGACCTGCCATGCTGCTTGAGACAAGAAGGTCTCTGAATTCACAGAGAATGAGCACAACTGAGACATAGGTGTCACCTAAAAGCCAAACCATCAGCTTAAATTGCTACATAATAGCTATTATTTAAATCTATTTTGTTTTACCTGGTGTTTCTCGATTTATTTATTTTATATAGTTGTTCTTCCTTTCTCTTTCACGTAATTACTTTTGACTGCTTTTTGTTATATTAAATCCTTAACAGGTGTTACATTATAATGAATGCAATTTTCTATTGAAGATTTAATTATTTTATTGTAGCTGTTCTTCAGGAGTAATAGTGTATACAAACAACGGTAAGGAAAAACCGAAATTGTTATATTCTCCTCATGTGTGGCAGATCATAACTGTACCCATATAGCCTAATGTTTCAGCCAGATGATGTTTATCCACATGGAGCATTATATTATCCTGAGAGTATTTTCATATAAACACTGTTCAGTGGATATCCACTGCAAAATTGCCCACAGATAAGTACAGTATGTAAAATATTGTCATCATAATTTGGTGATCAGATAGATTCAGAATTTCTCCTACTGAGAAGCTCAGAAAAACAATGACTGTAACAGTACAAACCCTCCCTGTCTGTCATAAAGTGCCAGAGATTCTCTTGAAATTTGTCTATTTGCATGTTTTTCTCATTCTAACAAGCAAACTGTGAGCATCTTCTATCCATGACTGATGGAGGTGATCTTTGTCTTCCTAGCATTGCAACTTCAATTTACTCCAGTGATAAAGAATTTCTGAGAACTGCAGGTTCAGAGTCAATTGGAGAAGCTGGTATAATCTGCTGTGCTTAATTTTGGCAAGATTGGAGACATTATCCAGACTACCAACCTTTCCTTTACTTGTTCACTGAGCAATCACTCCCTTCAGTGCTGAAGGATCCAGAAGAGGCTGAATTTTTTTTCTATGCAAATCTGCATACAAATTTATCCCTATAGGATCAGGGTGGGGAGTATCCAGCACACAAACTTAGCTTCACAAGGAACATGGACTGGCATGCACTTTCCTTGAACCCCACTTGGAGAAAGGAAGAATTTCAAAGCTCAGCTAACAACTCAGAGGAGGTGATGTAATTTGTTTTGGTGATATTTCTCAGTTACCACCTATTTAAGGCTGGCAGTTTTAGATGATTTGTGGTGAACAAATGGGCTTTAATCAAACTTCCTTTTAAAAAAATAACAGAATCAGGTACAGCAAGTTGACAGGGAAAATATATAAGTTCAATTCTCTGTGTATAATGCTGGCTGGAACACTAATTCACTTCTAAGCAAAAGACTATCATTTGTGCACAATGGTTCAGCATATAGAAAAGCTGCCAGAAAAAGCACGTTTGAAAACATTCATTGGGGAGAAAAAAAAGATATACATGTCAAAATCAGTCAGCATTTACGCAACATAACTGGTTTTTATTTGTTTTTTTTTAAAGTTCGGAACCCACAAGCTGGTGGACTCAGAGCCTCAGCTGTGCCATCTCCGTATTTTGTCAACTATGAGGAAGACAAACTTATGAAAAACTAGTTGCTGAAGGCAACCCCTTTGCTGAACCACTTGTTGAAAATCAGGGTGGTTGTCTGTAGCTCTCTGCATCTCCCCAGGGAGCTGTACTGCGGGGCTCAGCTCAAAGGAAAGCTCCCTGCACACTTCCTCACCTCCCCTGCCTTGCTCCCCTTGCTCGCCTGGGGTCAGGTCATTGTGGAACCCCACCACTGCCTTGTCCCCACACCTTCCACTCCTGGCCCCTCCTTGGGACAGCTTCTTTTGGCAGGACACATCTGCCCTCAGCAGAGGAACATTTTCTGACTGAAGAACTCATGACCTCCTCATGACGTTTCAAGTCTCTGAAGAGGTGCACTCACAAAAGCACCTCTGTGCTCTACTATTTATTTAAGACGCGGTTGTGCAACATTTAGATCTTCAGCCTCTCACTTCCTCAACAGCTCCTCAATTCTGGAATTGCCTAAATTTCAGATGATTCTCCCAGTAAAATTCCCCAGATACTAAACTGTCTCTTGCCAGTCACACCCAGAATTGCTTAATTCTTGACACTGCTGAGAAGCCAGGCCCTGAATTCATGCCTGAATTTTGTCAGAATTTATAGTTTATATGCTTATCCCCATGTCCAGCAGCACAGCACTGCATTTTCTGGGTGCACACTGCCAGACAGGGCCTAACACAATGCACCAGGGTAGGAAGGTTCTACATCCCCTCTGCTTGACCCCAGCAGCCAGGTCACTCAGCTAAGAATGGGAAGATTTCTCAGCAAACAGAAGGAGCTGCAGTTTCCCCTGCTCTGCACAGGAATCCCCAGTGCTGCAGCACCACCCAGCACAGCTCCTGTAATACGTGATGCTGTCAGGGCTGAGCAGCCCCCCCAGCCACGCAGGTTGTGTCTGACTCAGTGGTGCAATGGGAATCCTTAACCCCAGACAGGGCACAAACTTTCCAAGGAACTTTCCAATTGCACAGGAAATTCTCCCACTGGCTGCCCTCGGCTTTTCTTGCCAAGACACTGGCACAGCTCCCTGCCCTTATGCCTGACAGCCACAAGGTTCTGGAGCACTTGTCACACTTGTGCTGCTCTCCTGTCCCATTACATATTTCATGGTTTTGCCTGACATTTAAACTGTGCAGTTATAAAACAGTACTCTGACTTTAGCAGGGCAGGAAGTGCCTGGGAGCTGGGTTCTCCAAAGTCTGTCCCCTTTCATGGGTCTAGGCCTCCATTTCAGTGCATTAATGAAGTTTGAAAAGGATGTTTCTGTCTTCACTGGTGCAGTTTAGAATTGGGAAATGGGGCTTACAGTAATTTCACGAATACAAGCCGCACCAATTTGACCAAAAGTTTGGTGGAAACCCGGAAGTGCGGCTAATACATGAACAAAATTCTAAAATCTGCCAACACGGAAGTGAGAGCCCGCAGCAGCCCCAAGCCAAGCTGGAGCCCGGCCGGCCCTGGCTGAGGTGGGAAAGCCTGGCAGAGGCGGGGCCAGCAGTGCGGGGGGCGGGCGGCAGAGCCTGGGCCAGCAGGGCGGGGCAGGGGGGGCGGCAGAGCCCGGGCCAGCAGGGCGGGGGAGCCCGGGAGAACTGGGGCTAGCAGTGCAGGGGAGCATGGCAGAAGCAGGAAGGCCGGCGGGTGGGGCTGCCTGGCAGCGGGGGAAGCCCAGCAGAATCGGGGCCAGCAGCGTGGGAGAGCCCGGCGGTGCGGGGGCCTGCAGTGCTGGCCAGGGCGAGGAAACGCGGTGGTGGTGCAGACGGGAGGGGGCGGCTGGCGAGCCTGGTGGCGGCGGGGGCCCTGCCGGCCGGGCAAGCTAACATGGCGCGGGGCGGCCGGCATGCCTGGCAGCGGCGGCAGTGGCTGGCCCGCTGGCAGGGCGAGTAAACTCAGCAGCAGGGTGGCCGGCGTGCCTCGCAGCGGCGGCGGCGGCTGGCCCGCCGGCAGGACGAGCAAACGCGGCAGCGAGGCAGTGCTGACGGGAGAGGGGGGCCAGTGAGCCCGGCGGCAGCTGCAGCACCACCCGGCCGGCCCTGTCGGCAACCATGAGTGGGCCGAGCCTTCCTGGCCCCGCCCCGAGCCAGTAGACCCCGCTATGCCGCGATCCTGTTACTAATTGGCCAATTTGTGAAAGCTGCGCACGGATTCTCGCTACAAACGAAAGTGCGGCTAATATTCGGGGTGCGGCTTATCTATTGACAAAGACAGCAACATTGTCGAGGCACCGGAAGTGCGGCTTATAATCCATGCGGCTTGTATTCGTGAAACTACTGTAATCTCCTTAGCTCTTTTTGGAAACCTGACTAGGCAGTCATTTGGATTTTTTGCTTTGCATTTTCACTCAGATTCTTTCAGAATCTGGCTAAGGGGCATTTTTGAACATGTTTTCCATGCAACTTTTCACCCTGTAGACCAATTCTCAAGCATGGTGCACCAGTAAAAAGTGCTCTTGTCTACCCAAGTGATTTAAAGTGCATAAAGATTGTCATATCTGGCTGGTTTCAGCAAGAAAGCTCTGCTTTCTGACACCATTATCTTACCAAGAAAGATGCCCCACAGGCATCTTGGCCATCAGTGCAGTTTCCTGCCTATTTCAGACAGACATGAGGTTGAGACATTAAGCCTCAAATGCAGTAAGGCTGCCACTCTGTTATGCAGACTTATGTGAAGACAAATGCATTAAATGCCAAATTACCATACTGAGTTTTATACATAAAGGCATGAAAATGAATGGAGGTGTTCAACTTTCACTTCCAGGGCTGCTGTGCAAGCTGACCTGTGGACCTTCACAAGAGAAGTGGTTCCTGCAATGATGCTGATGTTCTTAATTAACTGATTTATTGGAATTCTTCCCCCTGTTTCATGTAAATTCTTCCTCTGCCTTGTGTTATCTTCTTTTATCTGGGTTTCTCAAGATTTCTCATCAGCAGCAGAGGGTATATTTGTTTGCAGTATGAATGAAATTATAATCTTAGATTTATCTGTCTGTGTGTATTTGTTTCTGGGTTTTAATGTGTTTTTAGTGTTGTGATATCTGTAGTCATCACATTGTCATAGGAGTGTTGTTTGGAAGAAATGCCTGAAGTTCATAGTCCAACTTTCCACTTGCAGCAGGAGTATCACCAGTCTGATGAGGTCAGCTGTAGTTTTGCCTAACACAGCATTGAAGTCCTCCTAGAACAGATTTCACAACCTCCCTGGGTATCCTGTTCCACCTCTGCTCTACCCACACAGCAGAGGAGGACAGGAGCTTCCCTTGGTCTGCCTCCCAAGATCCTCATCACGTATCTCAATGTGAAGTTTTTCTCTGTTTGCAATGAGAAGTTTTCTCTGTTTGCACAGTGCAGCTGTGTCTCCTGTTCAACCTGACATCTGCCTCCTCAGTCTGTCATTGAGCCAGAACCACAGCTGAGCAGGGCTTGTTCCTCTGTGCTGAGCCTCACAGGGGTTTGCTGGTGCAGCCAGCTTTACTGAGGTGCCTGGCCCAGGGGGCTGTGTCCATGAGCCCCTGGGCTGAGCCCCAGCTCAGTTTGCTGTGGCTGTGCTCGCTGTGCAGGCTGCTGGGACATGGAACAGCCACGTGCCTCAGCAGCATCCCTGGCATGCTGTCCCCTTTCTGACACAACAAGATACACTGGGAGACTTCACCATGGGAACCCAACAAAAGAATCAAAGCCTGGCAAAGTAAGAGGGAATATTTTCAATGGTTCTGCCAGTTGTCCGGCATTTGGGATCCCCAGATATAATTAGGCTTTGTCTTGTGGTTCCAAGCTTCCTGAGCACAGGCAGAAGCAGTTTCAAGCAATTATTCTCATGATTGAGCCACAGACAACAGTGTATAAGATGTTGGGCCAGAGATTTTACTTCTCTGGGCTAAGGGCCAGGTATTTAGCCACTAGAGGCACCTTGTGCCAAAACACATCTCCACCTATTATGGAAGGTGATAGAACAAATATTGCACTAGAGCTTTGCTATTCCTGACTGAAGTGTGGAACACTCTAAGATTACATTTTGTTCATTACCAGATGAAGTTACAATCACCAACATCTGTAAGAGTTTTTTCTACTCAGTTAAAAGAGGGAGCAAGATCATATAATAAATTAATAAAGCAACAGTTAATGCCATCATATTCTAAACCGTCCTACTTTATTTTTTATAACAAGTTCATTTTGATTCTTCATATCTATAGATAAATCTGAACTAGTATGTTTTGCTTGAAGTGATAAAATTTTGCTATGAGGATATCATTTATACATTCCTTTATCTTTTCCTGGAAATAATTTTTTTGTGTGTTGTGAAAAACTTCATGCAATAGGAACAGCGCTGTGCTGTGGTAGGCACTATGAGTTAGTTGTTCCACTTCAACGTTCTCTACACTTAAGCTCATATGCTTTGACAGGATGCCCAAGCTTTGCTATTCTATACATGAAATAAATACTTATCTGTTACTCATTTGCCATTAGACAGAGCATGAGGTAGAATGCAGCAACTCAGCACAAAACTGTACCTGCCTGCTTCCATTGTGAACTCCATTTTCTGTGGCAATTGCTTGATGTCAGTAATAACAATTTTTCCTGTTCCCCTACAGGGGAAGAGAGGGGCACACCTGATAGTGGATTCTCAACATGAGTCCTATCAGGGCCACCTTGACACCAGGCCAGTGCTGAGGACAGTGATTTGTTGGGATGGGTCCATCTGGTGGCCGAAATTCAGCTGTTTGAAAGATCTGGGAAAAGATCAGCAAAACAGAGTTAAATTCAATAAGGGAATCTGTCTGATAAAAGAGAGCAACCAGGCCACATGCCAGAGGACCAACCTGGAGAAAGGAAAAAGAGAAGCAAACCTGCCAAGCCTAGGATAATCTCCAAGGAAAGACTCACAGGAAGAATGAGGTCAGAATTGGAGCAGGGAATGCAGAGTCTAGGAAAGGGGTCTGCAACTTTTCTAGCACTTTTAAAAAAATTATTAGTGAAAGTGAATGTGTTTCAGTGACTATTCTGGTAGTATTGTTGGCCTCATATATCTGGCACACAGCCACTGCTGATCAAGAACCAGGAGATAATGAACAAATCCATGGCCTTATGGTTTTAGAGTCACATTCCAAAAACACCTTAGAAACCTGGACTAAGCAAAACACTCCTGGCTTTTCCCAGGCCCACTTGGCTTGCAAGTACATGGGATTCAGAGCACTGATATTCATCCAGAGCCAAGCTGCAACTTCTGCACATCATGTTCCTTGGATGGATACACGATCTACTCCAGTCAGTTAACAAACTGAAAGCATCACTCCGCTCATTGTAACACTACAGCAAAGCTGGGTGAGGCTGCATGGACCCATGCCAGATCACAGCCAATGCATTCTGGCCCCTCTAAGTTCACAAACATGTAAAATTTTATCCTGTTGCTTAAAACCAGCTAAATTCTGATTATTTTCTTATTAGAAGTATTAATAACTGTGAACACTTGGTACTGAAGTTTAAAATTCTTAAAAATATAACTAAACCAGAATATTTCAAGCTGCTACATCAGACAACCAAAGACAGACACTAAGTACAGACAACCAGTACAGACAACCAACACTACACTAACATATGTTCTTCTCTCTATTCTGTCTTTTCTTGGAATCATCTCAGCCTAAAGAACTTAGAGTTTATCAAGGTTGCCCATAAATTGCTTCCTCAATACTTTGAAAATTTTGGTAGTGTGGTTAAAAGGGTCATGTTCTAGATCATAACCAATATCCTCACACCAGATTTTTTGATATGCAGTAAGGTTATCCACCCAGGAATGGACATTTCTCAGGAGCTGATCCAGGGTTAAAGAACACATCTTAGAACATGCACTAAGCTGCAGGTATTCTAAAGTCTTATTCTGTGGAGCCATTCATGGCACAAAGAATTTGAAACTGGATACAAGACTCCCAGATCAGCTTTATGAGAGACAGTGAAGTTGCTCAGTTGTGAAGTTTGGTTTTTCAGTTTTTATTTTGTCCACTTCCTTTGGAACACGATTGGCAAGGCTGCAAAACACTGCTCATATGCCACACATGGAAAAATTATTCTGCTCTCAACATATTTTTTTCCATATTTAAACCATCAGCAACAAGTATGTCTATGGCATTCAGGTGTTTCCTACAGCAACACATACCTGATACAGATCTCTGGTCCCACGGGCTGCCACTTTTACATCCAGAATGCAGGGGAAGGATCTGGACCAACAATACCATTTTGTGCAGTGCTAAAATCTATGCTCTGGAGAAAAAACAGCTGCAATGTAAACATCAAACAGCTGGCTCTACTTGTTGAAACACGAGCAAATCCCTTCCAATGCAATCTTCACCTCAGGAAGGGTGGAAAAGAGAGACACAACTAACACAAACATTGTGATGTACCCCTGCATTGTACTTTCCAGCTAGCCAGAGAACAGCAATGTAAAGCTGGTTATCAACATTTCAGATTTAAATACACACTAAATTATAGGAATACGAGCATGGGGAAAAATACTTTTCCATATTTTTTCTCTTGTCTCTCAAAGGAGTGATTGCCCTTTTTATTCAGAAATAACCTGCAAGGGGCAATTCCTTACACATAGCAAAAACATCATGTTTCACAGGTGGATTTGGAAGGGTCTGAGGATGTTTTTAAGAGAGATGAGTAGCTGAAAATGAGGGCATGAGTGCTGAATATATTTAATGGACTTTCACTCCAGTGAGCTCCAGGCTGCCTGTGATAGCTGAAGCTCACCAGGTGTGCCCTCCATTGCCTCCCACCTGGAGCCCACTCTGTGATGGGAAGCAGGGCTTGGTTTGCTGGGGCAAGCTGGAGACAGCTCTGGAACCTGCACTCCTGAACCAAACACACACACTGCCGTGGAACATGGCACACAAACACTCTCATTTACAGAGGAAGAATTTGCAAGAAAATTTGGAAGTGTATCTGTTGCAAATCAATGAAAATATTGATAAGAGGAAGCCTTTCATAATATTTCTAACAGCAAAATTAAGGGTGTTCTCCTTTTCCTTAGCAAAGAATTTTTTTTTTTAACACAGGAAAGGACTGTGAAATAAAACATTAACAGATAGCAAGGCCTTCTTTTTGTACAATAGAGACACATGGCTAGGTGTGATTTTTAAACAAAAACTACAGCAATTTCATGATTACAAACCACACCATTTTGACCAAAATTTTGCTCCCACACCGGAAATGCAGCTTACACTCAGGAGCGGCCAATATGTGAATAATTTTCTGACATTTCCAACCCCGGAAGTGGAAACCGAGGTGCAGAGTTGAGCACCTGGCAGTAAAACCCGGAATTGTGCGATTGTTACAAATTGGTTACTCTGTTGCGTGGCAGGTGGAGCCGGGCTCCGTGCTGGCAGCACGGGCAGAGGGAGAGGTGGGGGACCTCCCTCCTTCAGGCAGCGCAGCCCGGGGGAGAGACGGGGGGCCCCGTGCTGCCATCCCCGTGGCCCGGGGGGAGGCGAGGGGCTTCTGTCCCCGCCTGCCACTGCCGCGGGAGCAGGGGAGCTCCTTTCCCTCCTGCTGCCGCCACCGTGGGTGCCGGTGGGCTCCATCCCTGCCTGCCGCCGCGGGGCAGCGCCAGGCTGGGGCGAGCGAGCCCAGTGGCAGTGGCGGCTGGCCCGGAGCGGCCCCACCGAGTGGCAGCGGTGAGCTGGGCCACCCAGCCCTGTCGGCAGCCCCGAGCCCTCACGGCCCGAGCCGAACCAGTAAACCTCGCCATGCCGTGATTCTGTTACTATTTGGCAACTTTGTTGCACGCGGGTCCTCGCTGCGAACGACAGAGCTTCTTATAATTGGGTGTGGCTTGTGTATGGACAAAGAACAAAATGTTTGCCAACACCCGGAGATGCGGCTTATAGTCAGTGCAGTTTGTAATCGTGAAATTACTGTAATTTTAAAGATTGTATGCAAAGGGGGAAGGAAAACACTTTCTTTGAATTAAACAGTATTTTCTTTTCAGGTATTTGATTTCTCTTAGTTTTTAGCAGAGAAGAACTATTCATGTCTTTGCAAGATCCTATACAGGCCATTTAGAGCTGACCAGTGGTGAAACCAAGCAGAGCAACACCAACTTTAATCTGTAATTGCTCAGGGTCTGACACCTCTGCTGCTTCTCTTTTTCTGTATATTTGTGATATAATTTTCACCTTTCAAGGTTTTTATTACTTGGAAGTTTCCCCCACCTTGGTGAGAATTAATGCATAATAGTTATCCCAAAATAATGAACGCAAATAAAAAAAGAAGATGACACTTTTCAGTTATGTTCAAAACAAATTGAAGATTCATGTCTGATACCTATAGCTTGCCAACATTTTCAGTGGATCCTCAGAATAATTCAAAAAGAAGACTCCTGACAAGGTTTTGTTGCTGAATGTATTCATCAGCAATGCCAGCTTAAGGAATTTCATTTTGGTTCTCACAAAATTTCTCACAACTTTCCTGATTTCAAAATAGTTTTGGAAGACATGGAAATGTCAGAAATAGATTCCATTCTGAATTGTAACCCAAATTGTAACCTGTTAAAAGTGATTAACTTACTTAATGTAAAATAGCCTGCCATATACAGTGTTGGATACATTCCACTATATATTCATGCATCACACCAGTTAATTTTTGGAAAGCAATTTTTCTCACAGTACTAACTGGTCAGTCAGCCACAGGGCTTGGGTAAGGAAGTCTTTAATGTATTTAAACATTTAAACAAAATTAAATTTAGACTAACGCAATTTAAAACAGAAAAGGGAAGAAAGAAAAATAGGAATTTGCCACCAATGCCTGAAAGCTTTTGTTTGGTGCAACCTCATTGAAGTTATTTTTACTCTGTTTTCATCAAGTTGCCTGACAGGGCTCTCTCTGCAGTATGGAGCTGGCTTTTTAACAGGCTGTGTGGCACAGTTTGCCAAAATTTTAAATGCCATAACTATCATTAGTTCAATTGTGAGTGGGTGAGGTTGTGGTTATGAACTCACAGCCCTTCCACCCTCTAATACAATTCAGATGTTTGTTTTAAGGAGATTCATTTCACCCTCTTGCAGCTTTATCCCTATCTGAGCAGACAGAAGTAAGGTCCTCTTTCCTTTAGCCTTTTAGTGCTATTATATTGACCAAAACATATATATATATATTTAACAGAATATAAAAAATGGACAAAATATAAATAAAACTTTGCATGACTCAGATCATTTCCATCCCCTCATAATTCCTGGCCACCGAATCACACTGATTTCTTTCAGTCCATATGCTCACACCCAAAAATCTGCAGAGTTCAGTAAGGCCTGAGGTAGATGTGGATGTGACATCTCTGCTCCAGGAGAGCCAAGGTGACTCTGACCATCAAAGATCATGACAAAATCAACTTATGCCTTGGAATTATAAACAAATTTATAGTTTCTATTGATTTGTTGTTTGAGTTTTTTGTTTTGGTTTGGTTTGTGGGTTTTTTTGGGGGGTAGTATTTAGGGTCTACAGAAAAAAACCCCAAAACCTGCATTTAAGAAACTTTGGAAGGTTATTCAATGGCTGTTTCCTGCTGAGAACTTTCATCTGATTGAAAATGTGAAGCAATAAAAAAATAACACGCATCTATGGAAAAATGGCAGAATCATGGAATTCGTGACTTTTCTGCTCTTATCTGATTGTGGCCACTGAAAAGCAATGGTACAAAGATGTCTTACTGGAAAAACATGACTATGACCTCAGTGTTCTTACAGAACATAGAACCATTTACAGTAATTTCACGACCATAAGGCGCACCGGACTATAAGGCGCACCCCCTAGGAGTTGGCAAATTTCACAACTTTGTAGATCATATAAGGCACACCGGACTATAAGGCGCACTTTTTTTTTGCAGCGAGGAGCTGCGCCGTGTGCAACAAAGTAACGAATTAGTAGCAGGGGCTGCCCACCATCTGGGGCGGCTCAGGGCTGCTGTGGTGCGGCTGCAGCTCGCACTTCTGAGTTGGCTCGGGGGGGCCACCGGCTCCCTCCCTCCCTCCCCACGCGGCGGCTGGGGCCGCCCACCTCCCTCCCCATGCGCTGCCCCTGCCTCGCTGTCCTGCTCCTGCTGGGCTGGGGCCACCGGCTCCCTGTTTACCCTCCCCGCTCCTGCTGGGCTGGGGCCGCCGTCTTCCTGCCCTCCCCTGCCTCCTCGCCCCACCCCTGTCTCCCCGCCCTGCTCCAGCTGGGCTGGGGCCGCTGGTTCCCTGCCCCACCGTGTGGCTCGGCGCTCCCACTGCACCACCCCCGCTCGCAGCTCTCGCTTCCGCATTGGAAAATTTTGCAACTTTGTCCATCATATAAGGTGCACCAGACTGTAAGACGCACTTCCGGGTTCGGGGGAAAATTTTAGTCAAAAGGGTGCGCCTTATAGTCATGAAACTACTGTAAGTTGGAAAAGACCCTGAATCTCATCAAGTATAACTGTGAACCCAGCACTGCCAAATCCACCACTAAACCATGTCCAGAAGTACCACATCTGCACTCTTTTTAAACACCTCCAGGGATGTGATTCCACTACTTGCCTGAACAGCCTGTTCCAGTGCTTGACAAATCTTTCAGTGAAGAAATTTTCCCTAATATCCAATCTGAACCTCCCCTGGTGCAATCTGAGGTGATTTCCTCTGATCCTGTCACTTGCTAACTTGGCAGAAGAGCCTGACCCACCTTGCTCCAGCCTCCTTTCAGGGAGCTGTAGAGAGTGACAAGGTCTCCCCTGAGCCTCCTTTTCTCCAGGATAAACAATCCCAGCTCCCTCAGCTCCTCCTCATCAGACTTGTGCTCCAGACCCTTCCCCTGGACACACTCCAGCCTCTCAAAATAGCTGAGGCAGCCAAGTCAGCTGGGCAGTTCTCATCACCCACAACAGTGCTGTTTCCTCCCATTGAGCCTTTGCACCTTTGCTTACAGACGTTCAAATGGATTTCAAATTTCAACATGCAATGCTGGAATTCGATGTGCTGTGACTTATGAGCAGAAAAAAAAAAAATGAACAAAAGTTGAATTTTAAGGGCATTTAAAAAAAAAAGATGTAACAGGAAGAAAGAACTACCAGGAAATCTGCACTGAGGAAGCTTATGTTCTCTAGTCCTGAGAGCTTTGGGGGAAATCAGAAATTGTGAGCACATTTATGAGTTCTTTTCTTGCATAATTTAGCTACATCTCACCTCTGCTTGCAAAGGCTAGCCTCACTTGTCCCCCACACTGTGCTCTTACCCCTCCTGCAGCATCCATATGCTGATGAGCACCCTGGGGCCATGCCCTGAGGCAGAGCTGTGGTGTCTCACTGCCATGCAGTCACCCTCAGAGCAGCTGCTCCCTGCTCCTGACTCTGCTGCATGCACAGGAATGGATGAGGCAAGCAGGCAAAACGATGCTCACAGCTGCTCCAGGGCCAACATCTGTGCAGGTGATGGTTGACTGCCATAACATTGTGCTCCACAAGCACAGGGAAAAATATTGGGGAAACTCCCAGCATGATACATGCTTATACATGTATGAGGAGACAGCATCTTCTGACTTTTCAATGGCATCTGGGAGCCTTTGGGGTTAAACTGGCAGTAATTTCATGTTCCTTATGGACTTCCCATAGCTGTAAAAGTGTTTAGATTATCTAAGGTAGTAAAAAACTTCCATCTGTACAAACTTGATGCTCACTATCTTTCACTGGTGGGATACACTTTGGAATTTCAAGGTGTGATTTATGCTCTGCAAATTCATGGGGCTATTCACTAGTCAACAACAATTTATTGTACTCCCATATGGAAAAATATAATTTGGAAAGAGAAAAGAGAAGGATGATCTCAGAATGGAGCCTATTAGAAGATAAGGATCATGATTCCCCATCATCCTCCAGAGAGATTTCATTCAGACCTGCATTTTGTACATAACTCACAGAATAAGCATGAAATTAGGGCCAGTCTCACTGAAGGAGAGGAAGAGGGAATTGGAGTTATATCCCTGGAGTAAAATTCAGTCGCTCTGGGCTTGTATAGCTACATTGTACATAGCAGCCCCAGCCATCATTGATCCCAGCAGGAAGGGGAGGATGAGTATTTCAGAGCAAAAGGGGAAAGAAATCAAATCCAGATAGAACAAGATCACACATTTCAATTTGCATCTGTATCATCTTTGAAGTTGTGGTTGCAATTATTGAACGGAGATGACTGGAAATGTCTTTCATACCAAAATGTCTTGGTTGCACTGGGTTTCTCTTTTAGCATGTCAAATCAATTAGCTGGTGTTTGGACAATGCTTTGAAAAGAGGAAGTGAGATATTACATACACACACACATGCACATGTGTAGCCCCACAACCTTCTGTGCAATTAGTATTTGTAAGAAATGGAAATTGATGTTTTAATTAGAAGAAGAAAGATACAAAACAGATATTTAAAGCTTAAGTTACTTTGCAGATCTTATTAAACTTAACAGAACAAAGAAATCATGTTGCTTGGGGGGAAAAACAGCAAAAGGATTGAGAACAATAAACTAAAAATAAAGGATTTTCATAGTTTTCATTTTAAACCAAGTTTAAAACTGTGTTGATACTAAACTAAATCTGCAGCTCACTACAGCATTACTGGCATTGGAAAGTAATGTTTCTGTCCCTTATTTCACCACTCCACTGTGTTCTATCAATTTACTAGTTTGATAGTACCAAGGCAAATGTATCATTTTCCTCCAATTACCATGTCATAATAAAAAAAGTAAATGGCAGTGTGAATAGCTATTAATCCATGTCATCACAAATCAAATAATAAAATAAGATATATGTAACAGTTCTTGATGACACCTGTGTAGATATTTCTTTTTTTTCTTTCACTGTTCTCCCCAGTTTCATTACCATTCATGACTGACTATGTAAGTGTCAGAATTTATCTAGGTGAAAAATTTGGTGAAATTTTAAGATAATTAAACATTGTAGTTCCAGATTGCTACAAAATACCCTATAATTCAAGAAGACTGGGCAAATATTTGAGATCTGTTGCATTCAAGGAGTTCTTGGTTGGCACACTTTAATGTCTTCTATTGTAGGTTTAAACTAAACCTCTGACTCCAGTGTTGTTCTGTCAGTTTTTCCATAATGCTCCAGTCACTGGACTCTACAAAGTTACCCCATCAGTGGGGTATGCAGAAGGAAATAATTTGTCTCTTCTGACAAATCTCTCCAGACTGATAAACATGAATTTATAATTCGCATCTCAATTAGAAAAAATAGTACCTTGGAGTAATATAAATACATTTTGATAATTTGATGTCATAACAAAAAGATAGTGCTAAAGATACTCTGACAATGAGGGTGTGCTTACACAAGCACTTTGGTTTAGCTCAGAGGGACACATGTGATGTTAGCATACCAATGCCCCCAACACCCCTGGTGTTTCATCTGATAGAGCAGTCTCAGAGCACACACTGAAACAAAACCCAAATGACACAAAAACAGGCGGTGAGCTCCAGCTGTTAATGAGCTCCCAGACAGTGGGGCCAGACCAGAGCTGTCTGGAACAGGCCCCCCAGCTGGTGCACACCTCATGCAGCAGATCCACAGCACCAATTCTCTGCTTATCAGCTCCTGCTAGGCATCACTAACAGTGGATGTGGAAAGCCCCAGGGTATTGCTTAAATGCCTCTCACTTCCCCATCCTTCTGCGTAAGACTGTATTTACTAATTCATATTTTATTTATTTATATTTTTGAAGAGCCTGGGATCCCCAGTGGAATCCAGTATATAACTGCATTAACTGCCAGCAGAGCAACAAGAGCTGCTCCTTGGAGAGCTTCTCATGGGCTAAATAGAGGACATGGGATTGGATGGAGATGGACAGACCAGTGACTGTGAAGTGCAAGAACATGAGAAAGAAGACACCTTCTCAGCACTGAAAATCAGATAGGTGATAGCGATTAGGTCAAGAAAAATTCTGAGAACAAAGAAAACTTGCATTGGATGTGACAGAGAAGTTGCAGCAGAGAGGAGAGAAAGAGGGGTCAAAGCTATGCTTTAGAAAAATGCATTTTACAGCACTAGTCCTCAGGGATATAAATGGTCCAAAGCTAAAAAAAAACCAAACGCTGTACCCAAAATGCTATCCAAGTTCTGCATGACCTGAACTAAGGCACCAACCTTCAGCACGTGATAACAATTCTTTCTTCTATCCAGAATCACTTCAGACATGGAAACATCCCCTTTAACACTTCCATTACCACATATATTCCATGTCAACAGCGGAAACATAATCTTAAAATAAAAATAGAAATTTCCCTTTTCACTTGAAATACTTGGACAGTGGTGCTTTCAGCTGGAGAAATCTTGTGACAAAAAGGGACCTGTGAGTACTAAAACAAAAAAAGACTATGTAGCAGACAAGTGAAAGAGGATATTGATAGTGCTGTTATCACCACAGTGAAGTGATTTAGAAGGCATGAATTTAAAGTGCCAGCTGTTCCATTTACTTTTCCTGCTTTCAACACAGCACATATTAGTGAGGACACTGGGGAGCTGTCTTCTCCTGCCCAGAACAGGAACATGTCCTGATCTAAGAGCAAGGGAAAACAAGAACTCTGAAGACAATGAGCTAGCTTGGGCTTCTTGTGGTGACTGAGCCTCTTTTTAACTCACAGCTATTCAACTAAGGAGATCTTTAGCAAAATGAGCACTTGCTTGAAGTGCTCAGTATACTTCGAGACTCACACAAAAGAGCTTCAGTACAAACAAGAATCAAGACTGTAAGTGCAAAGCACTTTACTTGGTAGAGTATTCCTTATTTTCAGTGCACATAAATGAAGAACCATATTATACATATTCAGCACAGGAAACATTCTTCAGCTGGCCAGACAGCTGCCAAAAGGAAGTCACATCATTCCCCACTTTGAATCCAGACAATATATATGTTCTATGTTTTACATCTGCAGAAGATCATCAGCTTTATCAAACTCTGTTTATTGCTTTGGTTTTTGATTTGCACTTTGTGGTAAGAACTATTGAATTTAATTTATGAGTTAAGGATGAAATTCAAGCTCGTCCTGTAGCAAAAGCAGTGCTGCAGCTGGTGTCAGGATGCACACTTAGGCATTAGCTCCCTGGAAGGTCCCAGAACTAGTTTCTGTAGAGGTGTCATAAGGGACTGAACTGAGACACAATGATTGATCTTTCTGCCAGCCTCAAAGCAAACCCTTTGCCTGATTTCTGCAGGAGGTGTCCAGGTGGAAATTTTGGACAGCCACAGAGATTTCACCTGACAGTCCCTGCTGTGTTTAGACTGATTGACATGCACTACTCGTGTGCTGCAATGTGCTAGCCTCCAGGATGGAGAATCTGGCCAGGCTGAGGGACACCTCCATGCAAATCCTGCTGTAGAATTAAGAAAAGTGTACACAGATATTTGTAAATAGTCAATAGAAACCATTCCTGTAGGTGCAGAAAGGCTCCCCAGGGAAGTGGTCACAGCACCAAGCCTGACAGAGTCAAGAAAAGTTTGGGCAGTGCTCTCAGACACGTGGTGTGATCCTTGGGGCTATCCCTGGGCTGGGATTTGGGCTCCAATTATCCTTGTGGGTCCTTCTAGCTCAGGATATTCTGTGTTTCTCTGTAGCCCAGCATGCTCACATGAGTGGAGCAAGAGGGGCAGAGAATCTCACTCTGTCTAGCTGAAGATACCCTCCCAGCAGAGACTTTCATCATCACCCAGGCAGGGACTGGCCTTCCTGTTCAACAGATTTGACTTTTTGGGTGAAGGCTACCCTGTGCAAAGGTCCCAGCAAGCCACTTTAGCAAATGCTTTGCCCCTGGGTGTCTGTGTAGCAGCTTAGTCTCTCTGGCTGTGCCCCCTCTCCTCCTGGCAGCTCCAGTGATTCACAAGAAGAATTGCCTTCCCTGGCCTTCAACTTCACACAGACAGGCTCTACAAGACATATCCAGAATATGGGGAAAAAATCAGATATCTTTCTTTTGATACACCCATAGGAATTAGAAATTCTTTTGTATGTACACAAAGTGAGCCACCAGTCAACTCACTGACCTTAAATTCACATTGATAACCACAGAAAGACATACATAGCCTGAAACTGAACTTTTAGCTCTAGTTCTGTGTTTTGGGCAAAGATAAATATTTCTCTTACTGATATTTGATGAAGGTGTTTATCTACTTTATGTTGGCATGCTGAATGAAAAGGTACAGGATTACCAAGCAAGTTTCACCCAGTTCCATCACATAAGTTTAATGAAAAATCCAATAGAGGATTTCTTAGCCAAAGTCTAATTAACATTATGCTGGTTTACATCACTGCATAATTATGATTGACAAAGTATAATGGAACAAGTTTTAAAATTAATGAGTAATCTTGACTTTCTTTGGCAACTTTAGCTGGAACATACCAAAGGTGTTTGTTGTAAACATTAGAATCACTAAGGATTGTTACTCAGGTTAGATACAGATTAACTCATTGACTCTATTTTATAGGATATGATTGTCCAAAGCAGTATTTTACCTAAACTGGTGCAGTAAGAGCCAGTTTGCCTATGGAATTTGTAAAGCAATAGGATAAAAGGCATTCTTTTGTGAAGCTGTCTGTGTATGGGAGGATTATGTTCACTGTACAAAAATTATTCCTCTCCACAGCTCCTACCAGTCCTCAAGAGTATGAAAAACATAAAACTTTCCCAGAAACGCCTTTTTGCCATCAGCCCTAGCCATAGTATCACAGTAGCAGTTTCACAGTTAACAGCTGTGTGTCTATTGTCCCGGCAGCTCGCATCACTAGAAATGGTTCTGGTTTCATGTTACATTGTCCAGCACGAGAAATCACCAATTTTAAATGCCAGTGTCATTAAAAACAAAACAAAACAAAACAAAACAAGACAAAACAAAACAAACCCAAAAACCCCAAAAAACAAACAACTCACAAGTTTCACTAATGTTAAATCTTAAAGCACAAGCATTTGAAAACACAGTACACTAACATGATACAAGAAGCACAGAAATTCCACTCTGATGGCTGAATTCATTCTGAAATGAAGTTCACAAGACCTTTATTTACCATCTGATACAAAAATGACAGACTTAATTATTCTTTTGGAAGCCGTCTAATTTGCTGCTGTGCTATTTTATATTTTAGAAGGTATTCATGCAAAAAATTGTCAATTAATAAGATGCAACATAAACTTTTCCTGATATCTCTGTACAGAATATGTATCTTATCCTTCTGAGCACTGTGCATTTATTATATCCATATGTCTCCAGAAGATCCATTCGTATGTCAGTGTAAAGTTTCCATCTATTCCAAAAGGAAAGTAAAAAGAACGGGGATCTGATAGAAAAGCAGGAACCATAGAAGAGCTTAAGCTCTGCCCTGTGAAAAAGGCAGGATTGATATCAGCACAACTGCCACCACCACCCACGTACTAAGGGAGTGCTCATACTTTTGTAACAATACCACTAATTGCTGGAACAGCCACTTGACCAACAATACTGTAATTAATAACAGATGATCACACAAAACAGCTATCACAAACAAACAAAAACTCCAGTGTGCTTTGTAGCTTTAAGAAGTTTTAGAATAGCTAGCAACATGTCACAGTTTGTTTACCATTGGATTTTTAACCCTTAAGAGACACCAAGCCAAAATAAAATCTAGAAGTCATCTGACTTTTCTTCTTCTTCCTACATTTCTGTAGTAATTTAACCACTTTGAAAAACTAGTGACATTTTTAATAAGAAATGCATGCATTCTGAAAGGTGATAAAACCAGGATCTTCCACAGTGATTGATGAGAACATAAATATCTGCCTAAATAGCAGGTTACAAAGGAATTCACATTGGATTTAAATTAGCAAAAAAATTCAAAACATGAACTTTGTTCAATTTCTCATATTTTCCCCAAGGGTCCTATCTTCACTGGACCATGCTTTGTCCTATTGTCCTTATGTTACAGTCATCTCTGGTTTGGACCAGAAATTTCATCCTGAAAACAACCACCTTTTCTCCCAAAATCACATCTACATATTGGTCTATTCCCACACACAGAGAGGAAAAAAGGAAAAGAGTACTGACTTTATTGATTTCACATTGCAAAGCAATTTCCTCAGAAAAATCTGACTAGTTCCTAGAATTAGTTCACAGCAGGTGATAAAATAGCGTCATCATCATTAACTCAGGGTCTTCCTCTGGGCTTAGCAAGCAGTCTGGCAGAAGTACACCCTTTTATAACTAAGCTATAAATCATCAAGGCAGGCAGCTTAGTAATTGTTTACAGCTGGTCATAGAAACTAGCTATTGCTCTGGAGGAATAGTAGTTTTGTCTTACTAGAGAAACAAGGAAAATGGATTTTTTCTACATGTAAGACACATGGCGTGATCCTCTATGACTTTACAACAGTTTCATCTTGGCCTAATTGTTGATGTCAGCTAGCTGACAGTGGTAGAAAACCAGTGTGCTCAGACAGGGAATGGCTTGATGGAAAGGTCAACACTAAATATGGGAGAAATGATATTTCTGATAATGTAAATCAGCAAGACAAACAGTGGTAGGTACGGGAGCTGATGTGGGCTCTACCTTCACCCATTACTGGTTTCCAACCAGAAATCACATGATTATTTATTACAGTCAGATTTTATTATGGATACAGAGGGAGAAGGAGGGAAAGGAGGACCTCTTTCACTTTGTGAACCAGGGTGCAGTGTGTTCTTGTCTCTGATGGTCACTTCCAGGCTGGAGTGTTGGTGCTGTCATTCTGGCCATTGTAACAGAGGATGGCAGCACAGTAATGAGCTTGAAGCACAGGCACCCCTGCTTATGGTGCAATTCCAAGCATCACTCAGCCCCAGATGAGATGCCTCTGCACAGTCTTCATCTTCAGTTTCTCCAGCCCAGAGGTGTGCATCTCCTCTCTAAAGGTGCTTTCCACACCTTCGTGCTCCACCACTGTTTTTTGCAAGTGAAGGTTCAGAAGTGTCAGCCTGGGAAGTGTTCAGTCAGACGTGCCTGAGTGTGTATCCTTGGAGTCTCAGCTATCTCACTCCTTCACTGCATGGGAAGTACAAAACAAACAGCTCTCAGAAGCCAAACAATAAACTTTAAGGAGCTCATCAGTCACTCCACCAACTCTTACTTTGTTTCCAATACAGGTCAAGGTCCTGTACCAAAAGGTGCCTTTGTTTGCAGTGCAATCTCATTTAAGAAAGAGGGAACGCAGAGGGATATCTGGACTGTGAATGTATGTTGCTGAAGAAAAGCTCTTGAATTAACTCACTGAAGATTCAAACATTCCCAGTCTCCAGTATGAGGTATTGCTAGTACAAAGAAAATTTAAATTGGTAAGGATAAGAAGTTCTAGATAATATGTTAAATAAAGAATGTGAAATCCAATCTTTCTTGCTCATTGTGCCCCTGTAGGGTAGAATCTTTACTCATCTTTGCTCTGCACTCCCATATTTTTTTGATACTATTTTAGCTTAGATAAGAGTTGCGCAATCCACTCTGTGTCCCTAAGAAAATTTCCTTGTCAAAATCCATTTTCCCAGAAAGTTCTAGGCCCTTTTCCTGAAGGGTTTCCACTGCTCTAGGCAGACTAAGGAAACAGGTGAGGCCTGGAAAGGGTGACCTAGAACAGAGACTAGGTGGAGCAAAAGCAATAAAATAGGTATCTGTTGAAAGGATGTTCTTTGGGCAGTGTAAGAGCCTGGCTGGGGCTACACCCAAATCAAATCCAAGATGGATCCTGGTCATGAGTCTTTACACTTTTATAAGTTTTGGTTTATCTATGTATCAATTATCCAGCCACAGCCCCAGGCTATGAAGTCTCAGTCCCCTGGCTTGCCCCCTTTCCCTCGCCGTTGTTTCTGCTTTTTGGGTACCAGTTGTCCTTGATTCTCTAGCTAGGAAGGGATTGTTTTGTCTAACTACCCTGTGAAGAGAACTTACTAACACCTAATATGAAGTTTCAGAGTTACACACTAAGCAGCGGAGAATCTGAAAAATATAAAAGCTAAAACCCAAGGCATCACAGGTAAAAGAAAACTCCACCAATGTATCTTTACTAGAGCATCCAGAACAGGGTAGCTGCACAGCAGGCTGCAAAACAACACACAAAACAGCTACAGCAAACCTTCTGCCTAATGCATCCTCTGTGTCATTTAAAGGCTATAGCCAAATACTTCAGTGGACCCACTTTCCTGGGCCCAGTGCAGAAACTGAGATAATCCTACATTTTACACAAAGATGAAGCTCAGGTATGTTGCCCATTTGCAGTGATTTAGAGATCATTGCAAATGACACTATGGAAACACCTTAGATGTGCATGTCCAGGCTTGTCATATACAAAATAATTTGAAAAAAGTTTTTTATGCAAATCACGTAACTTCATAGTAATTTGTGCTATATATGCAAGAATTATGACTTCTCAGTTGACCTGTAGTAACTTTTTAGACCTGGTAACTTGATCATGTGTCTACACAGCATAAGAAGTATGCAGAGGCTTTATAAAAATGTGAGGGAAAACTACAGAAGTCACTAATATAAACATTCAGGAGTCATACTGAAATTTTATTCACTCTCCCATTGTTCTCCAAGCAGAAGCATTGCAATGACTACATCAGGATGAAATTAGGAATTTGGAATTCATACAGTAAGCTTTTCAGGGCAAAAATAAGATGACGAGAGAGATGGATAAGATCCAGTGCTATTAGACAGTAAAATAAGATCTGCAAACATATAGCTCTGTAAAATAAACTTTAAGGGTGTCTACAAATATATGTAGCCAAATTAGACCTGATGACTAAGCACTAGAGGAAGTTTAATACAGATAAATCACTCTTTTAGAAGACAGGCTTTAGTAAACATATATTTACAATGAGTTGAAAATTCAGTTACACAAGCGAAAAAAACAAATTAAGCCCCCTGCCCCACACACACTGTTCATTCAGGCAGGCTTTGCAGTGCTGAGAAGATGTCCATTCATTTTGGAGACTATCTGAATGCTGCCAGTGTAAGCAGTGTCTGTGTCCTAGAACAGATCCTACTGCTCCTCAGCTCCTCCTGCTTTCCAGATGTTTCCCCGACTGCTCCTTCTGGCAAACTCCAAGGCAACACCCACCCTCTGCACTCTGTCTGGTGTGCAGCAGCCCAGGTACCCCTCCAGCTCCCCCAGTCACCCAGCCAGGGCCAGGGGGCTGGAAGATCAGCTTGCAGGAGGAAGCTCCATGGGCAGGGCTTAGTGAAGCAGCACTGTGTTAGCAGAATAATATTGCTCCTGGTAAATGGGCTGGCAGGTAATTCAGAGTTGTCTGGGGTGTTTATGGGTGACATTGCACAGGGCCATGTCACTCAGGGGTCACAGCATGCAGGTTCATCCCCATCTCTAAAGAGCTTTTTCTGAACAAGTCTAAATGAAACTGGTAATGTCCAAGCAGAAAAGTCAACATGGATGTAGGAAAAGTGGCTACCTTTTCAGGTTACTCTTCAGGTTACTCTGAACCAAAAATGAAAACATCTACTTGTGGCAGGTTGGAAACCGCTTACAGAGAAGTTTTCAAATAGAATAGATATAGTTTAACAGCAAGGAGAACTAACACCTGCTACAACATATCAAGGCTGCTGGTGCAATGTGTGATACATCACATGTGCAATGGTTTTAAATCTAGGTTTGGTGAAGGCAGCAAGGCACTCTCTGTAGAAAGGCAGGTGGGTTCAGGCTGACAGGGGGAGTGGCAGAAATATTGCTTTGATCCCCAAAACTCCATACAAAAGATCAAGTTTTAATCCACTCTTTCCAGCAACTCACATCACTCTGGCATTTGAGATACAGTTTTTGCTTTTCTAGGGAAATTATGACGTTAACCTTCTCCTTTCCCCTCCTTTCCTAGTTTTGTCTCTCTCTCTCTCTCTCTTTTTTTTTTTTTTTTTTTTTTTTCTCTTGGTAATTAGAAGTTCCATTTTGAGATTTTCTTTTCTCCAGTACAATGGACTGCTCCATCTGGCTGTGCCTTTTGACTACACTTCAAAATGAAACATAGTAGGCTGAAAATTACTTCCAGGCTGTCCAAGAATCAGGTGGCCCCAGAGCATTCAGGGGACTCTGGCTAGGACTGAGTCAGCAGAAGCACCCCCACGTGTCTTCCTGGGGGGAATGCAGCTGCAAAGCAGAACACAAAAACAAAAACACCAACAAATGAGAGCCTCCATGTCAGCCAGCTGAGTAATAGGAACATTTCCATAGCACACAGGACACTCTGCTCTTATTCACAGTGTCCAAGAAACACAATATTCAACAGGTCTCTGTAATTACCATGTAGTATTTTTCCTGCTTGATGACATTTTAAAGACAACGTAGAAGGTTTCTGCTGTTCGGATTAAAAAGAGTTCCTTAAAAGTGTGGGGGAAATTGTATGTTTTTCTTTAGCATGTTAAGACCTTGAAAGCCAGCCTGTGAAAGTTACAGGCAGCTCCTTTTTAGTTAACTCAGATACCTTGATAAGTCTTCAAGGGACTTCTCAATCCCTGAGGGGAATAATGTGATGAAGAACAAACACTAGTGAACACCATTTGGGCCTGATGCCTTGAGCTTAGGAAACCTGTGTAAAACTTCTTCTTTGTGAAACTTTCTTCCCCTGAGCCCTGCTACTCTTGCCAGCAGAGTATTGCTTCCAGCCTTGCCACAGGACAGCTCCTGCCTCCAGAGACATCAGATGACACCTAGAAGTTCCTCCAATCTGAATCCATGCTGCAGTGTGAACAGACTGACTTTCCTTGACAAAGGCCAACCTTGCTTCTTTGTCCTCATTTGTTTTGCTTGTTACCTTGCTGCCCCTTTTCTTTTCTTGAGGAATTTTGGGGGAAATGTGTATGCTTAGCTGTTTGTCTCTTTCCAGAAGCAGAATAACTCCCCTAAGGCATCCCCATTTGCTTCCTCCTTCTTGGTCTTCACAAACCTGGCCAGACAGGCAATCTCCAAGCACACAGATTCACCTGGGACCACCGTGACAGCAAGTATTTCATTCTCCAATGACAAGTCAGTAAATACTCATATAAATGCAATTCTTTTTCCTCTAAAACATCTGAAAGTCCCACAACTTATTTATCAGACTAAAATTTTATATATATTTCATATTTCCACAGTGAGAAATAAAAATTTCTGTCATAATTCCTTTAATTTCTAGTGAAGATCATTAGTAAATCAGTGAAACTTATGAAAAATTGCCTGTTAACAAAATCATTTTTCTGACCAGGCTTTCTGCTTAGACAAAAAGAGATTTCTGTGTCTGTCTTGTCACAAAAGAAGTTTGGTTAATCTGCTATCATAATGCACTAGTTAAAGTCAGTACAGCAATGAGAATACAAACCAGTAAATCTAAAGGACTTATGACTGAGAATATTTTGACTGCCCTGTGTATTGCTAAAAACAAAAGAATTTCTGAAAGTGTTAGTGCTTTTATTGTGTAATTATCAGAACTAATATTTATTGACTGGCATAGCAATATCTGCTATTCTGCATGTTCTGTGCAATAGAACCGAAAATAGTTAAAATGTATGTGGATTACATTAGTTGTAAAGTATTTCAGTAAGAAAATTGAAACATTTACTGTTTGTGCTATATTCTTTATGTTGTTGGCAGAATAATGGCACATATTCAGGCTCCCATGAGCTACATGTGTCCCTAAACTCCACTGATATGTGGTGACAGAACCGGACAATAAATTGCTTGCTTGTAGAAATGAAGCAAGTTAGCCTTCCGTGTAAGTTTGAAGTGCCTGAGAAAAAAAACAAGACTGCAGCACAAATGTTTGTTCAGCTCCCATGGTTTTCAAAAACATTGACCTAAAAATGAGGCGTTTGCGCTGGGAACAGCAGCCAAGCCCCACAAGAGAGCACAGCAAACGCAGCGGTCGGAGCGCGCTGCCTTCGCAGAGCTGCAGGCTGGGGAAGCCAACAGCTGGGAGGCAAGAGATCCCTGGAACAAAAATGGTTTGGGCTTATTTTAGGAAGAGGGAGACATCTCCTGGACAAACCATGAATATGCTACTCACTCCTCTCCATCCTTAATAACACATAAAAAAGTTACAACTATGTGTAATATAGTTATATATATCAGATAAGAGGAGTTCTCCTCGTTCCAGATCTTTTTTTTATTTCAAATGGATTTCAAAGTACTGTGTGTTTGATATCAAGGAGAAAGTAACAGTGTGTCAACAAAGAAAAGGTAATGGGTTTTAGAATCCCGTATGGATCCTTGGAAAGAAACACTAGGTCCATGTCTGAATTACCTTGTCTCATGGCCAGCATTACTGCAGAACAGGAGGCAAACATTAATATTGGGTCTGGAGACAGCTAAGGAGCAACCATGAGAAGTGATTCTGCTGTGTGTGGCAATTCCTGCAGAATTTCCAGACATTTACAATGAACAAAAATGAACAGGCAAAGACACAAGAAAGATGAATTCAGAGTCATTGCTGATCGATTGTGCATATCAAGGACTTGCACCCAGATCCCTCCCATCAGGATTTAACAGAATTAAGTTACTGCACTTTAAGGCCCCTCAAAATTCAAGCTATCAAGGGAGACAGAGAGGCACATCAGCCTGCCTGTGCACCAGCCTGTTTCCCTGAGGTGCACCAGTGTGCTCAGCCATCCTCCACTGACACCACCTCATCTGCACGACAGCTATGGGAATCCTCTCTCTGCATTAGGATATTTGGTCAAACATCTAAATAGCAGTGTGAAAAATCACAGCTTTTTTGCAGTCCAAAAACAAAATCCTATGAAACAACTGCAGACAGCAAGTTATTGCACTTTTCTTTGATGTTTAGGTTTATAATAATGTTTATTTATATTCCCTAAGTCCAATGATTAGATAAAAACACAGTAAGACTAAGGCAGTGCAGTGCTATTCATATCATTCATCTGACCCAAGTGAATATGGAGTGTAAATGAAATTGTTTGGAGTGAGTTCAGAATATTAGAGTGGGAAAAACTTATTAAGTAACACCTTGTTTTTCCAAGAGCTTTCAAATTCATGTGTAGTCTCAAGAAATTCTCTGTCCCTCATCAAACTTCCAAACAGACTTCACAGCCTTGATTTATCACAATGTTCTTCAATGTGTTTCACAGATACATGATGGGCTCAGTGCCTTGGATATCAGTGGCCTACTTGTGGCTCAAATGTCTCCAGTTTACTCACCCAATATGCTTTGATCTCGGCACACACTGATATTTGTCAAAAGACTACTTAAAAAGTCACAAATGTATTAGCTGCAGAAGATGCCTTTCCAGTATCTCTTGCCATAAAATGACATAACAGAATCAAGGCAATTTGTGAGGGACTGATCTCAAGGTGGTGTGCTGCAGCCTCTGAAAATTATATCTGTGTTGACAGAGCAATTCCTGCCTTGCCTCTATCAGCATCCTTGAAAATTCCTCTCTGGGATACATCTAAGTTGGTACACCCAAGCAAGGGACTCTGGCCAGACCCTGCTGCCTGGTTGTGACCCAGACTCATGAAAATCCCATTTCTTACCTCCTTGTATGCAAAACCAGCCTGTGCTGGGGAACACAAATGAGACAATCTTTTTAAGAATCAGTCACAGGATGGAACACTGAAACAGTTTACCCAGAGAAGTGGTCAAGCACCAAGCCTGACAAAGTTCAAGAAGTGTTTGGACAATATTCTTGGACACATGGTCTCTTAGGGATGCTCCTGTGCAAGGCCAGGAGTAGGCCTCAATGATCCTTGTGGGTCCTTTCCAACTCACCATAATCTGTGATTCTGTGATTCTGTGACAACAGTGAGGGACAGTTCTTTGTGGGCACAATAAAAATGAAATTTTATATGTGTATATCTCCTACATGACAGAGAAGGCACTACCTACTACTAGACCTTCTTGCCTTCCACTTTAGCATACCTCCAATCCTTCCCAAAGCCAAGATTCACAGCTCTGCAGTGCTCATTTTCCTCCTGCTGTAGAGGTCCCCATTCCTGAAACGTGTTGCACAAATCTTCCTGCACCTTTCCTGTTGCTGTTATTTATCAGTCAACAAAGAAAAATAAAGGTCTCATTCCTTATCCTCTCTCTAGCACTTCAGTCCTTTTAGATCTGTTTAATAGTAACAGTCCTAACAGCAGTTTTGCTAACTGCAGTAATTGTCAGTTTGGGACTCCTTCGCTAGAAGAATAGAAGTGTGAAGGATATTGTAGAGATGTCTGTGGTTTGCTTTCTTACATAACCATTTATCATTTGAATTTTATGATCTTTTTGATTAATGATTTATTCTATTTGGCTTGTAAAAAGTTGCAGCAGTTTCCAGATTTCATTCTCTATATGCCATTAAATGTCATGCTGGCTTTCCATTTCTCTGCCTGATAATGATGGATTACTGTAGCAAAGCCTCATAGTGAATTAATGCATTGGCCATATTGGCTTGTAATTCTTAACAGGCCTGTAAATGAAACAATCTTGGGTTTCAGGACTTTATGAGTGACAGGATATTTTTAAACGTCATGTAGTCTATGAGATAGTATGTATGTGATTTAATAAAGCCATTATACTGGACTGCAACATTTTCCTGATGGGTCCCTTCCAGCTCAGCATATTCTATGATCCTTATTCTAACTAGTCAATTCCTTTTCTTCTCTCCAGGAATATACAATAAAAACTCATGTTCTGAAGATTTCAGAGTCAGTCCCCAATATCAGAGGAACTTTGCTTTCAGTGATCATGAAGTGTGTTCATTATTGCACAGAATAGAGAGAAGCAAGCAGAACTCCTTCCTCAAAATGCCGTCAGATCTTATCCAGATGTGATAGAAATCCAGTTATCTGAAAACCACAGTCCTTACCACCATTACTACAGTAATGGCCTCATAGCATTTTTCTGCAAGGAAAAACATTATTCTCACTGTGTGGCTGTGACCCCAGTCTTTCACTCAGGTCTGTACACTGGACTGACTGGGTTCCTGTGCACACCTCATCTCACCTGGTACAGCACCAAATACCAGGGTTAGGTATCCTCAATGCTTTCTTATTTTAATCCAGTTCCCACCCAAACCTCTTTGTCCAAGTGTCCTCTTGGAGAGCAGGTAGATGCTAACTACCTTTAAACTAGAGTTTTGAGTTCCCACTAGTTCTCTCATTGTACCTCACTTGGAGCATCTGTCACTAGGTCTGGCAGACCAGGACAAGGGTCAGCCCACTAAGAGACACGGGCTGTACAGGGTGGTGACAGTTTCTGCACAGTGTCACCTTGCACAGGCAGGTGACACTCCAGGGGCACTGCTGCAATTTGTCACCCACCCAGCAGCAGCAGGAACAGCAATGCTGTTAGACCCTCCTGTCTCCCTGGCAGGAGTGGCTAGCCCCAGCCCCTTGTCCTTGTTAAACTCAGGAGTCTGAAGCCAGCTTCATTCTCCATGACTCATTATGTATAATTGGAACCATTCTAAGAACTATAGAGTTGCCATGAGAAGTAGCCTGAAATATTTTACCAGTCACACTGAAAGCACTTTTTTGAAGTGGTCCACCCAGTAATTTTGAAATGGTGTTTGCTCTAACCAAGCTGATTCTTGGGCAAAGGTTGTTCTCAAGGCCTGGTTCATTAATTTAATTTCATGGGAAAAAATTGCATATCACATATCAGAAAAAGAGAAAATAGCTTTCAAATCTACTTTTGAACCTATTGCTTAACTAAGGAAATATTTTGTGGGAAAGTATTTCTTGAGACCTAGCACTTTCCCTCTAGGCCCAAAAATCCCATCAGAGCTGATGTCACTCTGAATTGATAAAGAGCATGTTCAGTCATGTGGCTACAGACCCATCACTGAGGCATTCCTATCGCTGGGCAGATCTCTGCACCATCTTCTTTAATCCTGCCTCATTGGAGTGAAATCTGCTTTCCAGGGAGCACTTCATTTCTAATGGCTTTTTTTTGCTTGGTGTTAGATACAAAGCATAAAGAAGAAGGGACACCATGGAGGAATACTGCCCAAATCCTGCTCTGGCCAAGCACGATCTGAGAATCTGACAGGTTTTCTGGTAGATGCTAACTACTCCTATTCATTGCAAACTGAGAGAAACTGAAATAACACTCTTCTACTTTTAAAATGGTCTCAGGGGGCAGTGAAGAACAGTGTCCATATCTGTGTGTCAGTCAGTGGCTCTCTGTAATGCCTCTCCAATATCAGAATCAATGGGCTATTTCAGAGCTGCAGAAGCACGCTCGTGCAACAGCCCAGATGTGGGCTCACATTTCCCCAGCTACTGTGCCAAGGCAATCTTGAATTTCAGGCACAATGTATCAAGAGCTTATTTCTGGGTTGAAAACTCTTAGTTGTTTTTTATAACTTAGCATCACCTTGGAGCAGGAGTTTCTGAATACCCTTGACAAAATCTAAATAAAACCATGTGATAAAATATAGACGAACAAATGTGATAGAAAGAAAAAGAAATTACTACAACCTGGAATTTGATACACAGAAAAAATGCCAGACAATACTTAATACATCACCAGGAGTAGGAAATAAGAAGATATTTCTTTATATATTTGACATGTTTCCATATATGTTTATCTCTGTTATACATAAAAGGATTCAAGATGTCCAAGTCATGGAATAACCAAGCATACAGCAGTTACAAAAACATACACAGAGAATCACATTGCAGAGTTGTATTTGTTTCTGTGCTCCCCAGTGCTCCAGGCTTTTGACTGTGTTCTAGTTCAGTTGAATGCTATATCCACACACAGCCAAAGCAAATAAATCAAGCTGGGCCCAAGCTGCCTGTACAGAACCATCTGGAAGTCTCTTGAAGGTGTTCCCTTGTGGTCCTTTTCTGCTCTGGCTGTGTGCCAGGATATAAAGGATTACTGGACAGATCACCTGCACTTCATGACAGGGCACCTGAGTACAGACCTCCTGCAGACCACACCTGACCCTGCACAAAGCCAATTCATGTTTTGTCATCTGCAGAAAATTGAGCTGAAGACTGGGTAAACTGTCTGTTAGTAATCATATCTGAACTGTATGAGAAAATGCAATTACATCTTCTCTACTGATAGCCACCAGAGGCAGAGATGGAGCTATTTGGAAGGTTTAGGTTTCAAAAATGTTGGTACTTGCTAATAAGAATTTTATTGCTTACTTTCCCATGCTTGCCTCTGTCAACACAAAAGTCAAAATATAACCTTGAACTCCTGGTAGCCTGTCTTTTTCAAGGATATTGAATATAAAGAAGCACATACTAATTCTCAGAGGTAATGTAGCTCTAGCCCAGGTCCTAATCTTCCAAAGAATCAAATAGTTTTGAGATGAGAAATGCCAATTTCTAACTGAGCATGAAACTGCAGGTTTGAGTCCTTGATAAAATGTGACTACCCAGGTGTGTCAACATTTCCCCTCTGCCTGAGGCAGGACCTATCAGTTCACAGTATCACAGCTGCCTGACTCACTTGCCTAGACAATAATATGTGTCATATCTGATTTAGCTGACATTCACAGTCACGTTTCTGCTTCAATGCCTTGGACAGGAAACAGGATACCTTTGAATAGAAATTATGACTTGTAGTAATACATCTTTGCAGTTATTTGGCAATTTTAATACACAGTGTCAACAAAATTCTGTAATGTACAGGAGAGAAAAAATAATTTCTTGTTCTCTCAAGGTTTGAACTACATGAAATGAATCTTTCATGAGAGTTTCTAAGGTATCTCTCAGTATGGTGTGTCAGTATAATTTAGGAATTATGACATAGGAATGAACTAAACTAAAATCATCTCACAAACAGACAACCAATGCCTTCACATTGGCAATACCATCAGACATGTCAGACATTTAATATCATCACCAGAACAGTCTCAACCAAGTTTACTGGAAACATTGCAAACTCTCCATCCTGCCATCTGGAGTTTCTCAAATAAAAAAAAAAAAAAGACCTGAGCATGCAATAATTCAATAGGGTGAATTTACATCTCATTATGAGTCAAATCTGGGTGTATTTCAGCAGTTTTCTTTAAAGGAGGCACTGGTATTAATGTCCACACCATGAAAGATTTGCTCCCTCTATCCCTTACAGAAAGAATTATGTCCACAGGATGTTAGGAACTCTGACCACTACAGAAACCAGTTAAATAATCCTATTTATAAAATTACAAAGAAGATAGCAAAAGACTTTCAATTTCTTTTTCAGGTGAACACAAATCTGAGAGCACAGGAATACTCAGATTAGATTGATCTCAAGATACCTCAGAACATTTGGTTTAGAAATCTTATTCATCATAGAATGGTTTAGATTGGAAAGGCCCCTAAGGAGCACCTAGCTCCAACTCCCCTGCCATAAGCAGGGACACCTTCTATAAGACCAGGTTGTTCAAACCCCATCCAGCCTGGTCTTGAACACTGGCAGGGATGGAACATCCATAGCTTCTCTGGGTAACTTGTTCCAGTGACTCATCACCCTCAGGGCAAAGAATTTCTTGCTACTATCTAATGTAGACCCACTTTCTTTCAGTGTGAAGACATTACTCCTTAATACTACATGTGCCTTAAGAAAGTCCCTGTCCATCCTCCTTGTAGGCCTCTTTAGGTACAGGAAGGTGCTCAAAGGTGTCCCTGGAGCCTTCTCTTCTCCAGGCTGAACAGCCCCAAGTTTCTCAGCCTGTCCTCATAGGAGAGGTGCTCCAGTCCTCTGTTCATCTTCAGTTCTTCCTCTGGACTCTGTCCAACAGGTTCATGTCCTTCTGGGGACCCCAGAGCTGGACACAGCACCGCAGGTGGGGTGCACAAGGGCAGAGTAGAGGGGCAGAGTCCCCTCCCTGCCCTGCTGCTCACGCTGCTTTGGATGCAGCCCAGGACAGGTTTGGGTGTCAGGACTGCAGGAGCACACTGCCTGCTCATGTTGTGCTTCTAATCCACCAACACTCCAATCCTTCTGCTCAGGGCTGCTTTCAATCCATGCTCCACCCAGTCTGTATTTGTACTCAGGGTTGCCCCAAGCCAGGTGCAGGACCTTGTACTCAGCATTTTTGAACTTGATGAGGTTTGCACGGGCTCACCTCTCAGGTGCCTTGGTGTCTATGGCAAACGAGCTGTGGGTGCACTGGATCCCTCTGTCCACACCACCAACAGAGATGTTGAACAGTGCCAGTCCCAACACCAACTGCTGAGAGCACCACTTGCCACTATGTCTACTTGGACATTTAGTAGCTTCTATCTTGTTTTTAATGTTAAGTGAACAAAACATTCTGAGGAGAAAGGATGGGAATGAAGGTCTCTTTGTTCCTGATACTGTCGGCAACATTTCAGCATGACTTAAGCAAGACTGAATATCTAACATGCTCATTTGATTTTAGATGATATCTGCATATTCAAACTTCTAAAGGTTGAACAAAGAATAGAAGTCTTCCTCCTCTGGGGTGTGTACCACTAGGTCAGTGCATCAGTGTCAGGCACAACCCAGCATTTTAAAAACAGTGAGTCATTCATTTAAATCCAAATCCCCAATTTAGACCTCAAAGTGCAGGAAATGCATTGGATTTACCAGTGACAGTTTCATTGAGACACGTAATCTGTAATCCAGGGGACAGATGGACAACCTCTTTCCTGTCTGTTAGCCAGTTAAGATATCTGCCCACCAACTGAATCTACTGAGAACTGTTTTAGACAATTAATTTCCCAGCTGTGACATCAACATAGACGCTTGGCACTGGACAATGTGAAAGTGGAACAGATACAATTCAGGGAGATCTTAGTTAAGCCAACAAACATTAGCAGAAAAAAAATGAAAGCTGCTTGGCTACTCCTATGCAGATCTTAATGCTAAGGTTTCTTCAACCAGAAGTCACACTTAGGTCCCTGGAACACATCTCAAACTTGCTGTCAAGATATATGGGGGCTTTTCAATTCTCCCTATACTTCTGCTCAACATCCAAACTTGGATGCAGATGTGTTTTCATTATTCGGGATTTCTTTCCATTTGCTTTCCAACTTTTGTCTTCTTTTTTGCATTGAGCTCAGCCAAAATCCACCATAAGTTACAGTGTTATCAGCTGGGGAAAAGTCGCATGGTGTAAATGTGTTGATGGTTCTGGTGACTGTATCACATTACAAATCAATTTGCTTCACTCATGGAGTTGAAAAATTATAGCATCAAGTCTAAAACCACTACTGTCAAACACATCCTTGAGAGGCACATAAATTTCCTACGCACTTTTACAATGTTCTTAGACACAAAATTATTTCTAACAATGGTAAGTACATTTTGCATATTATATGACTCTTCTGTGAGATGGTATTTATTTGTCACAAACTCAGTCTTCAGACTTTTGTACCATTTTTTGTTCACAGCTGCAAACCTGATCGCAGTCCACCAGCAGAGGGGCTGTGGCAGAGAATGTCACTGTAGTAAACTCATCCTTTTCTATTTTTCTTCAATCTGTGAGGTTCTTACCTATCATCTCCCAGTAACCCATTCCCTGTCTACAGAAGCAAGGAACTCTCTGCTTTGGGATCATCCTATGGTTTTATTACTTTGTATTTCTTCACAGTGCCTAAATTTGCTCTTGGTTGTAGACTAGGTCCTTCTCATTTTCCCACATTCTACCCAAGTTTCAGTGTCAGAAACAAACGCCCACAGTGCTTTTTCTGTTTCTTTGAATTTAAGCATGTTCTGAACAAAAATACTTATACTGTGTGCCTTAGGTTACAATACAGGATGTGATAAAAGGTATCTGTTCTATCACCATCTGTTGAGGGTGGGGACAGTGATCCTTATCTCCGTGGGAGATATTCTGCTAATGGGCCATCCATTGAAACCAGGCAGGGCATTGTTCTTTATCTTTTCACAACCCATCCTTCCTCCAGAGAGTCATTTTTTGCTAATGGCCATTGAGTCCCACTGTGTGACTGATAAAATTGCTGCATCCCATTGGAAGTTGCTCCAGCCAGGGGGAAGAGCCCAACATTTCTTACCAAGATAAAAACAGAGGTTTTGGGACACTAAGGGAGCCCCTTTCTCCACTGGACTCCAGAGGAAAACTGGATTTCTCCACATCACCACTGGACCTCCGGAGGGAAACTGCACCTTGTACAGGAGCACTGCTCCAACTGAATCACATCTGTCACTGCAGGAGGATGCAGCCACCATTTAATGGGACTGCTACCAACACCCTGCCTGACGGGGTGTCAGGTTGTACTCTGACTTTGTCAGGGTTTGGAGTTTGTTTCTTTGTAGTACTGTATTTCTATTTTAATTTCCCTAGTAAAGAACTGTTATTCCTAATTCCCGTATCTTTGCCTGAGAGCTGCTTGATTTCAAAATTATAATAATTTGGAAAGAAGGAGTTTACATTCTCCATTTTGAAAAAAAGCTCCTACCTTTCTTAGCAGACACCTGTCCTCCAAACTAAGACACTGTGCCTTAGAAAGTTTTGTACCTGGCACTTAGATCTGGCTTCCTCTATAAATTTCAATGGCACCTAGGGCTGCTGGAGCTGCAGAACCAGGAAAGGGCAACATGCATTTAGCCTGGTGTGGCTGCAGTGCTGAGTAGAAGAGCTAAACAAGCTGCTTAAGACAGCTGCCACTACTTGACACTAATATATGGAACCTCATGAAGGTTGCCTTTGCTAAAATTGTGCCTTTGTTTCCCTAACACCATGCTGTAAAGGAACATGAACCTTCTGAAATACCAACAATGCAAGTTGCTAGGTCTCTCCTTGCACCCCCATGGCAAATAAGGGACAGGGAATCATTAAAACAGATTTCCAATGAATTATTTTAATAAAATCTCTTACATGCTTTAGAAATTCTCTTTCCACCCGGGACAATATGACAAACTGACTGAAGTTTACTTCTCCCTGTTCCTATTTCTCTGCCAAATGTAAGCTGTGTGAGATGTACTAAGGACGTCTGAGAAAAGCTTAGCAGTAATATCATATGTTTGCATGATCTCTTAGGAAAAAAACAGAAAAATATGTTACAATGTAGTCCTTTACAATTTCAGCATATTCTTCAGGAAAGCACACATCAGTATGTTCATTCATTTCACTTTTTTTATTCCTACACCATTTAACACAGTTAAAAGCACCACTGTTTCTTGCAGCAACCCTATCAGGATATATGTGCAAACTTATCCCCCATGTTTCCCCACAACACAAGTGGTGAAACAGCCCTAACAAAATTTTGTTCCCTTTCCAGCTATGTCTATAAAAGCTCCCTACAGGCAGGATTAACAGAACTGACTCAAGTTCTCCCACTTAAATCTGCCCTTCGTGCTTTGGCATACACTTGCAATTTGGGTCTGGGTTTGTCAGACAAAGAGGTTTTACATATTCTGGCCCTTTATGTGAGCCTGGTACGCCTGGCCTGGAAATCACATGAGAAATTAATGTCTAAATTCTTATGAAGAAATTGTGACATTTTGGGCAAAGTTTTTCTCCCATCCTGTCTTGTCAGTTTATCTGATACAACCAAATGAAGAACTGCATAAAGAAGCTTGTATAATTTCCAAATGAGGGAAAAAACCATCAAAGTCCAGGATAAATTTGGAATATCTGCAACAAAACAAACAGGCCAGGCATAAACTGAAAGGAAGGCCATGGAATGACTTGTACTGTCACATTGCTGCTGCAGAGGACAAAGAAACCATGTCCTAGCAGCTGGAATTATGAAGACAGGAGGTCACAGATTTCTGCTGGTGTTTTGCTGGACTTCAGGAAGGGATTTTCTAACACTCCATGTCAAACAGCAGATCCCAGGCAGGTCACAGAGCCTGAAATGGAAGCTTAGCAGCATGCCTGCACTTTGAGGAATCACAAGAGAAACAGAGCCCTTTATAAAAGCTCTGCCCCAGCTTGGCAGTGAGTTAGCTGGACTCAGGATTTGCTGTTCCTGCTGACAGCAGCCATTCTCCAAGCAGCAGTGGGTTGAGTGTGGGAGCTCACTCATGCTCCCCTGGTGGCCCTCTGAGCTCTTTGTGCTGAAGCATCAGGTAATCTTCAAGCTATGGCACTTCCCACTCGTGGAAGGTCAGGCAGGGACTCTTTAGGGGATTCAGAAACCCATTTGCTAACTACATTTATCAGGAACTTCTAGGGTGCAAATTTCTCACGAGACATGTTTTTTAAAAATGACACAACTTTACAAGAAGTGATAAAGTTATCATCAAACCCAGCTGCAATGGATGCCCAGAGGTGTAGCACAGCATGGGCTGCAGGCACCAAACACAAGCAAAACACTTGGACCTGGGTACCATTATAGCAGTATAGTCAATAGTATAAATGAACATAAATTAACAGCTGCAGCCATTTGTCCTAAACAAATGGATATTCCACTGAATTATTAGCTCAATTTAAGCATGTTCTCAACAAAAACACTTATATTGTGCCTTAGAAAACTGTTCAGGTGGAAAAGCTACAGCAGCTACAAGGACAAGATGAGAGTGATATGAAAAATAGGCTGGAAGAAGAAGACTATCAGGATGTGGATTTTACCCTTTCCTTTATAAACAGGGTTGTGCTAGAACAGGAAAAGTGAGAATGAACAGGAAAATTGAGACCGGCACCCTCATATAGGGAGTCCCTTTTAGTATATGTGAGATGGGAGTGATGTTTTTTTATAGCAGTACTGCAAGTCAAAAATTTAATTTGGTGGGGAAATTACAGGAAATTACTAAAAGTTTTCTTTTTTTATGGGTAATTATGTTTTAGTCCTAACTTCGTGATTTGGAGTAGATTTTACTTTTCGCTGGAATCTCTGCAGTTAATGTTCCCACTCCGATCAAAAAAAATTACATTGCAAAGTAAATAAATAAGTGGAGTCTTGTTTAACTGTACACTGAAGTATCACAGAGAGACTGTTCCCTGTGATTAATGCGTTTTGGCCTGCTGAATAATTCCATTAAACCACTTATCAGCACAATTCACTGTCACTTTTCTCATACTGGTTTCAGATGCATATGCAAACTAATTGCCATGTAGAACAATAGCCTGTGGTGCAGAAACTGAGACTGTCTAAACCAATTCAGAAATTTCCATCTAGTTTTTACATCTAACTTCTAAAGAAAAATCTCTCAGTCATGAAAACTCCTTAGGTCCTACGGAAAATGTGTTTAGAGAACTATAAAGAACTTTTTAACCCATATTTTGCACAAGAAACAGAAAAAGTTTTAGAAGTATCCTGTACCCACTATATGGAAAGCAGGAAATTAAATATTGGCCACAAGATATTTTTTACAGTTTTATTGAAGTAAGGGTTTTAACAATGTGTTTAACTATGTGACACATTCAGCAATTGTTAGCATGAAGCTCCTGCTTTTCTGCACAGCCTTTGTTACCCCCACTTTAGAAGTCTCCACATCACAGGGGGTGTAAATGTTCTTTTTAAATTTAAATTATCCTTATTAAAAGCTTCGGAATTGCCAGGAGAGCCACTGTGATGAAAACCCCCTTATATATTTTTCCAAGAAGATTTACAACCTGCATTAGACACAGCACTCAGCCATAAAATCAAGAGAAATGTGCAGACCTGACACACTTCCTCTGTGCAACAGAAATTAAAATATATATCCCATGAATGTTGTCATAGCAACATGTGGGAAACATTAAAAGAAGTTAACATGATGAACAGGTATAATTTATATTTCTCTAAAATCTTACCCCACACATTGCTCATAAATCATCCAGCGTGACTCTGTGTTACAGAGTTGTTCAACTTTCCATCCTCTACTCATATTGTTCCAACTCACAAAACAAGTGCTGGAAAAAAAAGGCTCTGCATCAACTGGGTATTACAATCTGCTCAGTAATAGAGATTTACAAACTTAAAAGCAAAACCAAAAAGGCTGATACCAGTTTTATGGTATTCATGTGTGTCTGCAAGGGAGCTCCTGCAAGAGGGGAACTCAAAACCTGCAGCTCTTGAAGCCTAGGTGAGCAAATTTTTCCTAAATTGCTTAGCTAAACGATTGGTTCATTTAGAAAGCCTTGGTCTAATTAGCTGTTCAAGACTTTCCTATTTCATAAAAGCCCTGTGGTTCATCCCCCTGGTAAAATGAAAATAAAAAATTAGTCAAATGACCTGTAGCCTCACCTTATAGGGAGTTCCATATGGTCCTGTAAGTTCAAAATCAGTACACTGACAAGATCAAGCTGGGGTCTGTAATGGTCCCCCTTGAAAATAAAAGTCTACTTCCTATTTTTGTGCCCAAAATAATTTAGTCCCATTTAATTTCAATGTATTTTATAGTCTATATTGATAGCAAAATAACTTCATACAGTTATTTTACATAAAAACTACTTCCTAGACTATCAAGTGAATAAAACTTTTAAAAATACCCAGCCATTATTTCCCAGGCTGTAACAGTTCTTTAAGAACAGTCAAGCACTTTTCATGTATACAGAAGTATTTGAACTGCTTTGTAGAGGATACTTTGCATATTATGGCATGTGTAATAATAGCTAGGACTTTTTTTCCAGTTTTTAAATCATTGTGGGGCTAAAGAAATGAAGAAATTAATACCACCAGAGATACAGGGAAGTATTATAAAAGGTCTTCCTTAATCCAGCTGAAGTCTGGCTGTTCAAAGCTGAGCATGAGAATCCCATCTCAACACAACCTGTTTGAGTTAAGGTCATTTTTCAGAAACAGAAGGGATGTGGGCAGTGGGAAAGGCTCTGGGTGAGTGGCACAGCTGTGGAACAGCTGCAATCCATAATTTCCAATATATGGAAACGTTGTGGAGCTACTGACAGGCAACAGCCCAAGGGAAGGTGAGGACAGCCTGGGCAGATACGGGGTCAGGACAGGTTGGTAGTGGAGTCATACCAGTTTTGGCCCAGTGGTATCTGGGGGATTTACAGCAAGCTGTGTGTGAGCTCAGGTATGATTGTGCAAGGAAAGGAGACACCCCTGAATTTCATTTAAAATGGGAGAGGACTCTGCAGTCCTTTGTCCAGAGCAGCACAGGGCATGTTGCTGCTTGCTCGTGGTGCCTGCGCCATCCAGTGCACCCTGAATGCACAGATGCCCCAAAAGCCATCCCAGGGGTTTCTGAGGGTTCACCTAAATTGGGTGGGAATTTAAACACTGACCTCAGCAAGACCAGGAGATCTTGTGTGCACAAATCCACAGTGGTCAGATCAAGACCTATTTCATGTAATGTCCTTTCTACAATAGTGGCATTCAGCAAATATTAAGAAATGTCTATGGATATAAGAGTTTAGGAGTATAAGAAGGGTACTCATGCTCCCTACATTGCAGTGATCAATTTTCTGAGTAAAACCTTAGTATTCTTTAAGACATTTTAGCTTAAAGTTGTAATATTTAATGTGACTGAATATCTTTAGACTACCTTAAAAGCCATTTTCTCATACAATACAGGGATAGCAAGAAGTCAAGGAATACTTTTGAAAAAATCCTGAGCAAGGTATCTCAGGCTTTTAAACCTAAGTGTAATATAACTTTGGTCTTTCCAAAAAAAGCCTGTACTAAAATAATCTCTAAAGTAATTTTGTCATTAAATTGCTGCACTTCCCTACAGAGAGACCAGTATTTATCTTCCCTATATTCTTTTGAAGTTTACGATATAAATTACTTCTATGGCCTCAGTGTATTAAAAAAAATAAAATTAAAGTAACTATAAACCTTCCTTATGCTTTTCAGTAGCATCTAATATGACTTTGATTTTGTGTAGAGTCTTTCATACAGGATTACTTGTGCTGTGGACAGAGTTCTGCTGGGTTTTTGTCTCTTTTTTTAATGAGTTCTGCTGGGATTTTGCAGTTTTTCCAAATGAGTTCTTTATGCAAATGTCTCTGAAGAATATAGCACTTCACACAATGTCTTACACAAAAATACAAGCTTTAAATGTGTAACTTGACCTATGCTCTCCAAAAGAGACCCATCTTTTCCTGGCAATCCATACTGAAATAAAATTATTTCCTGTGAATTTAATTATGTTGAAAGCAATTAACCACAAAACTTTTCTACCTATAAAGATGAAAATCTTAGAAAACCACATCACATATACATGATGTAAACCATTAAGCTATACTGATTTAGATCATCTAAACTGCTGTGCTCTATTTTGAATATTTGTGTCCATTTTCAACAGGTTTGAAGTTCTCTTTTGTTTTTCCATCAGAAAGAAACAGAATTATGAAATTCTAATTTTCATTCAACTGGATATGTTAGAAAAAATAGTGAAATGTAAGCCACCTAATCGCTGGGATCTTACCCCTTGTTGCAAAGAAACCACAGAGTTTGGAGAATGTCCAGCCTTAAAATTAATGACTGAGTGTGATCCACAGAGAAATAACTTTAACCACAATTTGGCTAGACCTTAAAGTCTGCATTTTTATTGGTTTTGGCATCTGAAACCTTGCTTCTAATGGAATCACATCCCTCGAGATAAGCAGTGAAAGAAAGGTGGCTGGTCCTAAACTTTCTTTTCTGAGATTTCAATAGCATTAATTACAGTGTGAGCAGAAAAGTCAATTGTCTTACAGTCTGACAGGTCTTGGTTTGTTCCCAAGACATGAGTCCTTGTGCTAAGAAGAAATTATATTCAAACGGGACTTGTTCCAACACTGACAACAGCTGTGGGATCAACACTGTAATGGCTTTTGGCTCTCCCTTCCCTTGAGTGTGGCTTGTGAGAGCACAAAGGACCTGCTGAGCACAAGACAATCAGAACCTTCAGCAGCCATGAAAATTAATCAGATGTAAATGAAGAAATCAGACTAGTATAGAACAAGTAATCTGGTGAAGCCTTGACCTTCTATTCCAGATGGACAGCACTGCTGAGAAGGTCATAACTGCAGGTAACAACCATGCTTTGCTTTCTACATCATTTTACATAGCAACATGACCAGGAAAAGATCAAGGAGACCTTTGAGACCAGGACCTGAACCATGAGAAATGGACTGCAAACACTGAACCAACACACAGGGAGATCCATGCATCTCTTTGGCAAACCTGGCACTGGATGGATGAAGTTTTTAAATTTCTCTACAGCAGAGACATGCAAAACACAAGGCTTGGTGCTAGTGTGACTTTTCCCCAGGCGTATGTGTGTCATTCTCACTCTTAAGGTGGGAATGCTGAAGATTCCTAGATGCTTGCGGTCAAAAAAATTACAAAATTAGAAAGAGGGTCAACAAAAGCTTTCAAAGGTTTATTAGTAAATTATATATATATATATATATATATATATATAAATTGGCATGGAAATTGGTATGTTAGTCCCTTATCTCCTAAAATAAGTAAATAACATAATGAACTAGCAACTCATGGTTTGCCTTGTACCTTCTGGTAAGAAACGGGCACTTTTAGGGCATCATTCATTGATTCAGATGCCAGTTTACGATAGGATGTAAAAAAAATACTATTTATAAGTGCTGCTTACTAGAAATTCCTATTTAATCCTGCTTCTAATACATAAATACACAAAGAAAATCAGACTGTGATCTGTGCTTACATTCATTTACTCACATACATCTCTGTCAGGTTTGAAGAATCTCCCCCAGATTTCCCAGCAGGTATTGTGGGTAAATTTTAGAAAATACACCTGGAAAACAGGCTCTTATAGATCTGTTTTTCACCAGCAGGAAAGTAATGAAAGTTGTAGGCAGAGGTTTAGAGTGGCTGGGAAGGGTTGGGGGTTCTCATGTAGAAGATGCATAGAATAAAATCCTTCAGGAAAAATCAGCAGAATAAATTCAGGAAGCTGGAAATACCTGTAAAAGAGAGAAAATTAGAAGCATTGGACTTAAGTATCCTGAAGCAAAGACAAAAGCAAAAGAAGCAAAGGAAACAAAAGAGACACTCAGCTGAATCAGTTCTCAATAACTTTTAGTATAAAGAGGAACCAAACAGCAAAGCATAGTTCAAACAGCTAAAGACAAGTACAAGGCAGAAGCACACAAAGACATGAAAATCAACACAGATGCAATTAGCAACTAGGGTAAGAAGAAATCTGTTTCTGTTAGATAGTCCAAGGAAGGTCACAGGAATGGTCCCTCAGTAAAAAGGAAAAGCCAGGAACAGGAGCTATCAGAACCAATATCTGTATGGCATGGCCTGCACAGCTGGCTCTCTGCAGACAGCAAACCCATGGTAAACCACTGCAACCCACCTGGTGACAGATTAAAGAGAGAGCAAATCTGAGAGAGCCCAGGTAACTGGAGATCACCTAGATGAATTATGTTCATTAAGTTCTGAGTGATCAGGGAGGAACACACGTGTCTCACCTGTGCTCTGAGCTGGCACAGGACCTGCAGCCTCAGAGACTCCATGGGTGGATCAGCTTGAGCTGTGAGCCCAAGACTTCAAAGACCTAATTGAGAAACACACAGACCCTCCTGCCTCCTCTTATCAAACACCCAAGAGGAAAAGTATGAATACCTCTCTTCTGGTTACTTTTACCTTGCTCCAAAAATTCAAAGTCAAGTAGTGCTTAAAATACAAAACATCTCTAAACATCTTTAATTTCTAGAAAGCTAATAAACTATTTATACCATCATATACTTTCTAGAAAAGCTGTCTTCAAGACATTTGTGTTAACTATCAATTTCAATATTGTTTATTGTTTAGAAATGCTTGGTCTTTGTGCATGTTGTCATTAAACAGGAAGCACTTTGCCTGTAACAGGTTCCTATTTCAAAAAACACAATACTTCACCCTTGCTAACTTGATATAGTGGGGGTTTTAAAAATTATATTCTTTTCTTTTTTCTAGAATGTATTTTCTGAGACTGCACTAGCCTTCTATCACATGCCCTTGTTAGAACAGGTCAGAAAAATTTTGCTGAAATTCATTTGAAAAGCTCAGGTCTGACTGAAATCCTCCAATGAAAACACCTCAATGCCCTTGGCAGGCCTCAGGCATCTCTCCCACAGAAAGCTGCATGGTTTCAGAAAGGAATGGCAAGTGCTGCATCTGGTTCTTGCTTGGGGTGGTAAAGAGGCAGGAACGGCCTTTGCAGGGGTTTCACAGAGGTGTTTATTTCAGCCACGTGTGCACTGCCCATGGTTCAGAGAACAAAGGAAAAGGAATTTGAGAGGGGCCAGGTGAAGTACAGTAATTTCATGATTATAAGCCGCAGCATTTTGACTAAAATTTTGGTCCGACCCCAAAGAGCGGCTTATAATCAGGTGCGGCTTATATACGGACAAAGAACAAAAAGTTGCTGTTTTAGTTTGGAGGACAGGTGTCTGCTGAGAAAGGCAGGAACTTCTCTTTGAAATGGAGAATGTAAACCCCCTCCCTCCAAATTATTATAAATTTGAAATCAAGGGGCTTTCACGCAAAGATATGGGAATTAGGAATAACAGTTCTTTACTAGGGAAATTAAAATAGAAATACAGTACTACAAAGAAACAAACTCCAAACCCTGACAAAGTCAGAGTACAACCTGACACCCTGTCAGGCAGGGTGTTGGCAGCAGTCCCATTAAATGGTGGCTGCATCCTCCTGCAGTGACAGACGTGATTCAGTTGGAGCAGTGCTCCTGCAGAAGGTGCAGTTTCCCTCCGGAGGTCCAGTGGTGATGTGGAGAAATCCAGTTTTCCTCTGGAGTCCAGTGGAGAAAGGGGCTCCCTTAGTGTCCCAAAACCTCTGTTTTTATCTTGGTAAGAAATGTTGGGCTCTTCCCCCTGGTTGGAGCAACTTCCAATGGGATGCAGTAATTTTATCAGTCCCACAGTGGGACTCAATGGGCCATTAGCAGACAATGACTGGCTGGAGGAAGGATGGGGTGTGAAAAGATAAAGAACAATGCCCTGCCTGGTTTCAATGGATGGGCCATTAGCAGAATATCTGCCGTTGAGATAAGGATCACTGTCCCCACCCTCAACAGATGGTGATAGAACAGATACCTTTTATCACACTCTGTATTGTAACGTGCGGCTTATAATCAGGTGTGGCTTGTGTATGGACAAAGAATGAAAAGTTGCTGGCACCCGGAAGCGCAGCTTATACTCATTGCGGCTTATAATCGTGAAATTACTGTACATGGGATGAGCAAGGTGGGGAAGAAGCATCAGAGACCAATTACCCGGGGACATGGGGGTGTCACAAGGGTGGGGTTAGGGCAAAGGGCCAACAGGGAAACAGGGTGGGAGTGACCAGAGACTGAGGGACAGGGACAGGGCACAGGGCTGACCCAGGGAACAGAACAGGAGTTGCTTTGGCCAGATAGAGCAGGATTGTTATCACGAGAAGGCAGAGAGAGGCCTCTCATTTTCCCTAATTGGGAATGCCTTTCAGAGTTTCCACAACTCCCCATTTCTTGATTAATTAAGAAGGATTATTTTAAGAATTTTAAAATTAAATGGTTGAGGCAACTAAATGAACACAAAATCACAAAAACAATCAAAAGCATTCATGAAACAATTTTCAAAATGCAAGCCATTTCCTGAGTCCCCAGTGTCTGGACAGATTTTTTAAAGCATCTTGGAGCTGGTAGGAAGGGTGGTGAGGTTTGTCAGGAAACTGAGTCAGGAAAGGGATTCTTCAGCATGGACTGGTACTCTGGTGGCTGTTAGCAGTGTGGTTAACTGTGATTGAGCCTGTAGGTAGAATGGGGATGGTGTACCTGTTGAACTCCAAATAGAAATTGTTCATTTTGAAGAAAAAAGGTTGTTTTCTTAGGAGACTTTCCTTTCTTTCCCCCCTCGTATCAGGCAAGGGCTCCAGGCTTCTGCAGGAAGCTGGAGAGACTCAGGCACATTTATCTTCCCAGGCTGTCCTCCAGAGCCAAGGCACGGCTCTGTTTGTCCTTGGACACCTTGGGGACCCCCAGGGCAGGTGGGAGCCCCTTGGCCATGGCTCCCTGGGGCAGGATGAGAGAGGGCAGTGCTGGGAATTTGGCTCCTGAGAGCCAGGAGTTCCTGGCTCCAGCCATCCACGTTCCCACCTTCACATTGCAGAACCAGGGTGCTGAAGATGGAAATAGCTGCACAAGCTCTGCTGATCCTTTCCAGGAAAGAAAATCAATGTCTTGGTCTTTAAAGCTTCACAGCCTACCATACCAGCCCTAAAATCAGAAGATGGTGTTCCAGGAACCAAGGGTTTTTTTATCCTGCCCAGGGAATTTGGAGGATAGTCAATCTGGAGACTTTTGGAGCCTGTGCATTCAACCAACACTCCTCTCTTGGCTGTTGGAAAAGAACCAGAAACTCCACTTTCTTTCACACCACAGGACCTCTGTGAGCAATTTTTGGTTTCAAAGTTCCAGGTCATTTGATATTTTCAAGTAATGATTATTATTGTCTGCCAACTTGAAATTCTGTAATTTGTCCAACTCTGAATAAACCCGAATTGATGCAATACCTGATGGCTGAAAATATGTAAGTGACAAAACAAATCTAGGCAATGCTGGACTCATTGTGAAGGCAATGGACAATGTGTATGGTGACAATCATGCCTACTAATTTTCATGAAGCAATGGATGGCTGGTAACAATAAATTGGGGTCTTCAAAGGGCACTGAAATAATTTAGATGCGTTTTTTCCACCCCTCTTTCACTTTGAACATCTATTCACAATATTAAGTGTCTGAATGGAAGCAGAAACCAAATTATGTGCCAGAGTTCATCTGTAGCACAAGCAGCAGGCAATTTAGATTACCAGTTTGGTTATTACTAACAGTGCAAAATTGCTGTAAATGAGGCAAAGTAAAAATACTCTCACAGACTTTTCCATTTTATTCCATTTCCTGCATTTATTTTGGAGATGAATTCTGCTGTGTTTATAGCTGAATCTTATGGATAATTATATACTGCCAGCATTTAGTTTCATTATTCAGGCACAAATCCTTCTAGCACTTATGCATAAGCATAACTTTATTCATTTTGAAGTTCTGTGGGATAATCCATTGTACATGAAAGCAGGCATATGAATAAATCTTCATAAGATCAGAGCCTTAAGTTGTACAAGAAGAATTAGATGTTAGAGTAATCTATTGCTGGTTCAGTGAATGTGAAGTTCTTCCCAAAATGCCAGATGTGAGGAAGAATGCCCAAAGAACAAAGCAGACATGACATCACCTAATTGTCTTTGTAGAAATAACAGCATGCATGGAACATAATCCAAAACGTGGGAGATATAGACAATTTGATTTAATATTTTTGCAAAACCAAAGTAAAATGAATGTAAACTGTAGCTAAATAGACAAGTCATTAGCCAGTGCACCAAGTCCACTCTTAAACAATGGCAGATTGTCTAAAATCAAAATTTCTTCTCTTAAAAGTGAGTTTCAATTTTCCAAATAAAAGCAGTTTATTTCAAACCAGAATGCTGACCTCATCCAGAGCAGGTCATACATGCTTTAGTGAACTAGCAGCCCAATTGCCCCCAGACAGCACCACTTCACCCTCCTCACTAGGGGCAAAGGAAAATTTAGAAGTCATGGGGCCACCTTGGACCCCTCTACAACCTGCCTCAAGTTCCTCTTTTTAATTTTTTCCCCATCTAGTAATCATTGGAAGCACCAGCTTTTCCTGAAGACTGAGCTGAGTCCAGCACAGGAGCTGAGCCCTGGATGCCTAAGAGAGTTAGCCATGCTGCAAGTCTATCTCTCTGAAGAAACAGTACTGGAAAATGCTTCATCTATTTCTGAATCCTAATTGGAATGAAAATATTTTTATTATATATAATTTTTTATATTTATAGCCTCATCAGAGGAGCCTGAGCAGGTTTCATCCTATTTGCACTGAACAAATGGCAAAGTTGCCACTGCATTAGTGAGTGCAGGACCTGGCCTGAGGAACTTCTGTGCTGTGAATTACAGCAGAACAATGTAGCTATTACCTGTTGCTTTTTGATTTTTTTTTCCAAATGCTTCTTTTTTCCTATTTTAATTAACGAGCTGACCAAATTGTTTGGTGTACTTTCTTAAATCCATTATTTAAACACTTGGTTGTATACCAAAAAGGTGAATAGTGACTGGTATTTCCCAGCTGAGATTTCAGCTCAACTTTCTTCTTTTTAAATTTTTCATAATTTGGCAATATTTCATAGCATTTCGGAATTGAGAAATACAAAATACTGCATTGCTGTGATAAGGAAAATATCTGTTGAAGCCTTATAGGCATCCAAAGTTGTTTGTAGCTCTTTTAAGTTTTAAATAACAGGCTGCAGTAAAAGTAGAGATTTAAATTATTCATATAATTAAGGCATCAAGAGTTTAGTAATAGTCAGAATAAATTCCCCCAATAAACTGTGAGCAATGCAGAAGAGGTTTAAAGCTTTTAAATAAAAGATGCATTTTAAAAGATTCATTCATACCTGAAAGTTCAACCTCTACCATATTGATGCAGTTAATTTTTTTTCACTTTGGAAAACCATTTATTCACTGCAATAAACAGTTAGAGGCTCATATGTATATGTATGTGGTTACACTGAGGGCAAAGCAAAGGTGGCTGGAGCTGGAATTACAGTCCCAGCCCATAACCTGCTGGGCAGATCTGCAGTGAGTTTGTGGTGGAAGCTTATTATAATTCTGGCTGAGGGATTGCACCTGTATCGAGAGAAATATTTTTTCCCAGAGGTAGAGATAACCCAGGGACACCATCCCAAAACCTGGTCCCAGTTTGCATCCTCCTTGGACACCTGGGTGTCTGAGTCTGAGTCCTGATGGTCACCTTTCCTGCAAAAACACAACTGAGCGTTAGGGAAACTTCTTCTCAATGTGAAAGCCAAATTTTGTCCATTATTCTAATTCTTTATGTAATCCCAGATGAATATTTTGCAGTGCCTCCCTCCTCTGAGCACACTTGGCCATAGACAAGTGGGTGCACTGCACACATGCCCACAAAAAAGTGTTGCAATAAACAGCTTTCACAGAGTTCCTGTGCTGTCTGTCCTAGTCAAGGGCTGTCTAAAACAGCTGCCTCCCATTCTGAGAATCATCTTCATTTCTTTTTGGCTTGTTTTCTAATTTCCAAAAGCTTGCAGAGATGTTTCTGTCCTTTGGGGAGGAGCTCTGTGCACATGCAGCTGCTGTGAACCCATTACACCTGTAAAGCATTTGTTACCTCTGTTTAAATGAGCAATTTGATTATTTTGGGGATTCTCTGAAGTTAATGGGTGATTAATAGTTACTTCAACAGCGTCAGGATCAGGCCCTTGTCTTCATCAGGCATGTCATCCATCTTCACATGAGCAGGCTGACAGGAGAGGAATTGAAATTTCACAGTCTGTGATATATTTAGAGATTGTTTAGATTGCATTAGGCTATGGAAAATACTGTGCTGACCAAGATAATAATCCTTCAGATATTGATCTAACCCCTGTCTGCTCAAATTTGTTCTTCCAAATCACACTGCCTGCAGCTACCTACCAGTATCTTAAAGTTATATTGCAGTGACACTGCTGGGATCCTTGGTTTTTCCCCAGTGCAAATCAACCCTGAAACATGAGTTAATTTCAGCAGTGAAGGATTACATGTTCTAAGATGAAATGCTGAAAATCAGACAGAAATATCCCACCTTAGCTCAATATACATACTTTAGGTTTGGGGTGTAGGAAGGAGAATACATCCACAGAAATCATACCTACAGGCTACATAAGACTACCTAGACTAGCTCAGAACAAATTAGTGGGAATGATCAGGGAATGTGCCAAAAACACTGTAAGAAGGGCAACATACATGTCCCCAACAGAGCTAAGATGTGCCCAGGAGACACTGCACTACCATGGCATCCTGCCTCCAGCACCCCCTTCACTTGTTCCAAGACAGCTCCAGAACCTCTGGGTGGTGCTGCCTTGCCATATTTTGATTTAGACACACTTTTAGACCTTTGCTGTGCTGGCTCTAAATATATACAAATATATGGAACAGCTCCATCACTTGGATCTTCATTACAACCATGGATTTGGAATGCAACTCTAAACACTTGAGGTGGCTGAAAAGGTCACACAAAGTGAATGACTACCAACAGCCTGGAAAACTGGGGCTTTGCCAGCAAGGTATAAGGTGGAATAAGACCAACAGGACTCTTAAAGCTTTGCCATTGCCTTTTAGGTGTAAAGCAGGTCTAGGAAACAACTAATGGCAGAAAGAAATAGCAAGATATTTTGTCAGGTCTATAAGTGCACTTTCTTCAGCAACAAAGAGATACAAGACATGGAGCCAGAACAGGACCTCAATTAAAAATTCCAAGGATGTTTCAAAAATGAAATTATTTTTGAGTTCTACAGTGTGCTTTGATTAAAATCATGTGAATTCAAAGTACCCTTTTTCCTGAAGAGAGAGAATGGAATTAAGGTGAAATGAGTTTCTTCTTCTAAAACCTTGCACATCACACAAAACAAATACAAGACTCTACAAAAACTATGCAGATTTGGGATTTTGCAGTATTGTAAATTATTACCCCCAGAGCAATGGGCTGCCTGATTCTTTCTTCCTACAGTTTTCTGCTAATTCAAACAGCACTAGTCTCCTTTTTTTAGAATCTAAGATTTTATATTTAGCAGACCACATAAGAAACTAAGCATTCTTTTTTTTTAATTTAGTTTGTGGTAATCTCACAAACCAGATAATTCAGAAAGGCAGCCAGGCAGCAAGAGGATTTGGTGTAATATTACTAGGTTTTTTACCAGAGTCCTGTGCTAGCTCCAAATCTTGTGATCTGTATTTCTTTGTGGCTGGAGGTGATGAAGCCTTTGCTGTCTTTTGGCCTCTTATTCCAGTTGGTGAAGTTCAGGGTCCACATGAGCAACACACACAGTGCAGTTCATTGCTCTGTGTTCAACAGGCTTCATCAATAGATCATCAATACCTTTTATTCCAAAAGCAGCAATATTCCCGTCAAAACTCCCAGCATAATCCTACCCAGCCTTACTTTAAACTATAAAACCTTGTGTTCAGAGTTTCTGTTTTCATGGATTCCATGGCAAGGATAACACATTCTGCCAAAACACAGAGTTTTCTCCTAAAAGCCTTGTAAATCCATATAAAGCTGTCAAATTTTCTTATAATAAATAATCTTATCTCTCAAACCATTGCTCTCCAAATTATCAATGGCTTGCCAATTTGCATCAATTCTTTTAAGAGACATCTCTTTAGCTTCTCCATCCTCCCAAAACAGTGGAAAGAAGGGAATATTCAGACAATCCTTTATCTAGAAAAAGCAGCAAGCTGTCTGTTTTAGGGTGAAGTAGATTTTAGAACACATTAATAACATTTTTAATAAACTAATAAAAGATTTAACTACAACACTGGCCCACACTCACTTATGGGTCTGACTATTTCTGCACGAAAAATTAATCCAAATCAGTCATTTTGACATCAGAAAAAAATTAAAATAGAAGTACAGAAAGTAATCTTAGAAGGATAAAAATTCATATTGTATCAATTATTCTGAAATAGGGGTTTAATTACATGCTATATTTTCCAAGTATACTCACAGTATCTCACTTCTGAAATTTTTGGGTTCTTAGATTTTGCAGTAATGTAACTAATTCCAAGAATTTTCTTCATTGGTTTATGTATTGCTAAGTTACATATTTGAGATAACTGTAACACAAAGTTTTAATTGTATGTACTAAAGAAAGTGTGTTATTGCAATGTAATTTAGGAGTTTGTTACTGCTAAATACATGGGATGCCTGAGGTCATAAAGCTGTGACAGGAGAGGCAGATGCAGACTGAGATGAGAAGCTGAAAATATCCAAATATCTATTAATTTAGCAATAAAAATGACATAAAATGACAATTATCTTTCTCCTAACTTGAGCTTTAGATGGGTTGGTTGCTCTTTTGCTTTGCTCTTGTATCATTCAGCTGTCAGAGTGCTGAATAGCAAACAAGAACTATCCTTCCTCAAAGTGTTTGATGTCATAAATGGATCTTGGTCTGTAGGAAAAAGTCCAGAGCTCCTGCATGTGACTGAAAGACAGAGTAGTTCAAATACTCTTGGGATGATCAGCATGAAAGTTTTGTGCTGGGGAGCTCTGCAAGGCTTGGGTCAAAGATTTTGGAATTGCAGTCACTCCCTGCCTGTCACCGCTCCATCGGCTGAATGTGGCTCCATACAAAGGATCCAGCACCAGCTCCTGCCACTGCCTGTCCAGAGCGAAACCAGACCCAGCTCCTCTCACTGACCCTTCAGGCATGCTCAGGAGCTGAACCCTGACATGTCCTGTCCCCAGATCTGACAGAAAGCAGGTGCCTGCCTAATTCTGCCTAATTCTGCCTCCCAGCTCCAGCATCCTTCACAGCTCACAGCCAGCTCACAGCTCCTCTAAACACAGGCATAACAAACACAGGGATAACACTCCATGCCATGGTGAGGCTCCCTTTCCTTCCAGCAAGCACCAAGACACAAAAAGTGTTTAAAGCCTGCAGGAAGTCACACCAGAATCTTTTTGAGGCCTGACCTAGGTTGGAGAGAGGTCATTGTAAGTAAGGCTTAGAGCGACACTCATCCTCGGTGGGAGAACAGCTGGGCCAGGGGCTGAGGAACTGTGAGCAGAAGCTGGAAGAGAGAAGGGGTTGTGGCAGTTTCTTGGCATGACCCTGTCAGAGAATCAACTCATCCACATATGGGTAAAGTGCCACCCTGCAAGGCCTAGCTGAATGGAGAAGAGAGGTTGGGTTTAGGAGTTGGCATCCTTGGCTAGGGTAAAGAAAGAAGCACTCTGAAAAATCAGGGACAGAGCTGCAGAGGTCAGCAGCCACGGGCTGAAGTTTATAAATACAACCATATCTCATTTCCAGGTTTGCAGGTCGGAGACAGATGTGAGCACTGAAGTTGCTCATGCTGTGACACAACACATCCAAAAGGTGACAGCAGCCACAGAACACAGAATTTCACAACAAGCAGGACTGCTGCTCTCTTCCCACAAGAGGGCCCTACAGCCTTGCTTTCCAGACTAAGGATCTGGGATGCTCAAGGCTGGTGCACACCTAGTCCCACCCTGCCTGTCAGAGGCCACCATGGGCTATGGATTGTCATTTACTCAGCACAAAAAGAGTCCTGCCTGCTCTGAATGTGTAAGTCACCTCTGTGACTCCTTCTAAGTCATAGGGGCAGTATGTAGGCCACAGCAGGAAAGTAAGCCTTGAGTAAAGATAAAGAATTCTTTTCAGGGACCCCCATCAGAGTTGAAGAGTGCAATTACACAGCAGCCATTCCCCACGATGTGAAAGGGATCTGTCCCAGCTTGTTTTGTAGAGCTACAAACACAAGAAACCACAAGCTGGAGATAAAACAGACAGTACAAGCAGGACTGATTTCAGCAAGGTGTGTTGCAGAAATGCAACATTCATCCCACTGGTGGGATGGAAACCAGAAATGTCAGCCATGAACAGATGGCAGCAGCCAGCACACGGGCAGGTTTCCTCAGCTGGCAGTGCTGATGTTGTCTCTGAGTGAAAAATGACTGGAGGAGTCACAGACTGTGCCTGGTCCCTGTCAGCCTCTCAGGGCCTCCTGGGGAGAGCTTGGCTGGGAGGATTCCTGACAAGGTTTACAGAGAAGAGCAGCCAGGCAGGGTGAGACACCCAGAAGGGCCCCCATGGAAACCTCAGTCCTGGGTCCTTGAGAACCACAGACACAAAACTTGGCTGCTGCTGCAGATCCTAGAGGCACCACATAGGAGCAATGTCTTCAGCAGCCTAATGCTGGTAAAAGCTTTCCATTTCCCCAAGTGTTTCTGGAAACCAAGAGCTGAGTCCAGGCCTTCCCACAGTGAGCTGTAAGTGAAACCCAGCATGACGTATTTTCACCCTGACACTTCTCATTGGTGTGTTCTGGTCTTGGTTTATCTAAAAGGAAGCAGGATCAAACTTCAAAAATTAGCTCCAAAACATGTCACTAAACTTATTTTTTTCCTCCCCAAGTGCACTATTTTTACTACTTTTAATACCAGCCTAGTGATTCTCCTACAATTACTTTTTTCTCTGCTGGAAGGAAATTATTTTTTACAGAAAATGTGTCAAAAACACATTTTGTACTTTATATGTCAGGTTTTTCAGCTAGATTTTTTTTTTCTCCCTTAACTTCAGTAAATCATTAAAAATAATTTCAAGGATGACTACCACAACTGGAGTCATATGCAACCACCTGACATAAAACACCAAACACAGTCACACCATTGACTCCCTGAGCCCCTTGAGCCTCCTCAGTAACTCCTTTTCAGAAAACCAGTGGGATGGCACAGCCTCAATCACACTATTAAATTTCTCTTGTTGCCTAACAGTTACAAAGAAGATATGAAGGGAGCAACAACTGTGCAATGGAGAGCTTTGGGGAGTTGCAGCAACTCTTAGGAGCACAGATCAAAAGAGATACTTAAAGGTGTTTGCACAACACATGAACAAGAGACTCTTGAGGAGTAAAACAAGCAAGAGAGCAGAACAGTCAGCCACGTTCAATACACATCAGTCACTGGGAAAATAAATGTTTGTACAAAGCTGCACAACCAGCACGGTCAGTAAGAGGTTTTTTCATGAAGTGTTTTGATTATTGACTAATTCCAAACATATTTTTCTGGGGTTCACTTCCAGGTGCAAGGATGAACATTAACTTACCTCAAAAACAGGTAAGGGCCCACCTAGGCATGGTTGAAAATGGTCCCAATTATCTGCTTGTTCAAAGCTTGCAGAAGTAATATTGATGCCAGACTATTTGTGGGGTGCATTTGCCAACCATTTGCTGCTGCATTGCTGCATATCAAGTATTTATTTTGATTCTAAATATTTTTTTGTTTTTCAATCGATGAAATGTTATTGCGGAGACACACTCTGGAAAGAAGTAGGCTAACAACAGCTCATAATGAAGTTATTTTAATGCACCATTTGCTCCAGATTCAGGTTCCTGTTTCTATATAGTTCCTTTTACATTAGCTACCTTCACAAATCCTTGCCAAAGGCAAATGGAAAAAAAAGTTGCAGTTTCCTCTTTGCATTGTAGTCCAGATTTAGGAACCCACATTTGAACTACCTCTAGCTAGCAATGAATTTAAGACAGCATTTGAATCCAAATGCTTGTTAAAATCCCACTGAAAGAAAAACAAAATATATAGTTATGCACTGAAGTGGATCATCTATATTGCTGCAGAGGGATTTGGCCATTTAAAATATAATGTTGAGTTTAAATTAGAGATTTCCTCAGTCATGAGGAAGAGACATTAAACAGTTCCCTTGACTACTCATCTGATCCACCTGCATTGGGAGGGCTGAGGACTCCCTGGATGTCCCTGCACATCCCTGGGAGACAGGCAAGCCAAGGCTGTCCCCTGTCCCAGCTGCTGTCTGCAGTGTGGGGTTGTGCAGCAGCACACGTGCTGCCCAAAGCCTGCACATGGCTGTTCTGCTCCAGACACTCCTCCTCCTAAAACCAGAGCACCATAGAAGAACAGAAGTAGCAGCTTGTTCAGTGAAAATGTCAAAGTGATTGCTATGCCAAGTCGTGCCACTCTCAGCATCCTCTGGAATTTGGGCATGGGGTCATTCCCACTCAGGCAGTGCCTGCCACAGCCCCTTCCAGCTCTCCTCTATCAGCTTTTCATAGAAATAACATGGTACAAATGATGTTACATTTGCCAGTACCTAACTGATAATGTAACAGGGCAGTTTTGAGGCCACGATTTTAGTTCAGAACTTTCCTCCAGTTCCAATTTAGTCTTCAGCTCCTACTGCTTTGACTTAGATTCAGAATCCTACTGGAATAAATGTGTTGAAAAGAGAGATTTCCCTGGCCCATGCTGATAGATTCAGAAGGTTGTTAGAAGAAGTAGAATTTATTGGTATTTAGAATAAGTTTGCAAGCAATTCTGCCTACTTTGTTACCCCTAGACATTTTCTGCCTACTTTAAGGTTCACTGTTGGTTATTTAGGTCAGGTTTATCAGCTAGTCTCATTTCCAGCTAGTCTCATTTCGTGCTTCTCTTAAGCATTCTGTGAATTCTGTGCAGGATTCAATTTGTTAAAGATTTATGAGTCCTTCCCATTCCAGAGTCATATACATCATATGGAAAATATTGTGCAATGGAGAGCTTTGAGGAAGTCTCTCCCTGGCTGTCTCCAGAAAGGTGTTCCAAACTAATAGCTTCTGGAAAGAACCAGCATAACAGTGCCATAGTCTTTTTCTTTTGGGGTTTTTAAAATTTAATTTAGGCCCATTTCGTCTTTGTATCTGAATGTTTTCTAACCCAGTCCTTGTACATTAACCAGGAAGAAGGAGAGGGGAAAAAAAAGATAGAAACTGTTCCATGGTTTCAGCACTGGCTCCCAGTTAGAGTAAATGGACTGAAATGTCCAAAAATGGAACCCCCTGAGGTGGTAGTCAGAATACTGGGATGTGTATTCCAGCACATTGTCTCTTTGAAAAGGCACAGTACAAACATGGCTTTTCAATTATCTAACTTCTTCTAACCAAGCTGTTACCTTGTCTATAAAGCATTTACAGTGCAAAAAAAGCAGTAGATGAACTGCATTCAAGTGGAGTTTTTCCAGCACACAGGTATAAATACAGACACCCCCTGTACTCAGAAAACAGACCCACCTGTTCAGCAGCCAGCAGTGATCACGAGCAGAAAGCACATTAGAAAACAGGATGTATATAAAGTGCTTATTGCCTGCTCTGCATTACAGCTTAAAGCATTCAAAAGGGTGATACTGAAACCATTATTTTTACTAACTGCACACTGGTGTTTAATAACAGTGTAAAATCCTCCTTAAATTTGTCTTTACCCATCTACAGCTTACACAAACATCTGACCTAAAGAAATGCATTTTCAAAGCACACTAAAATGTACATAAAATTCTATAGTAAGCTACATTAAAAAGGTTGAAATGTTGATTTTTCACAAGATCTGAGTTATTTTGTGTATTAGAGTACAAGTATGACTCTTGTAAGATTCAGATTTTTTTGAAGCACAACAGTATCTCCTTGCAATATTTTACCAGAATATTTCAGAACCTCTTTAAAAAGCAGAATTAAACCTTGTGAAATCACTGCATTTTTTTATGTAGATAAAATTGGTTTTTCTCATTGCCATCTCATTCAAAGGTAAAGCAATGATTCATGCAAAAGCACAAGAGTCAGTGTCAGAGCCAGGAATAAATATAGACATCCCATCACTCAGGACCTTGCACTAGACATTAGGCTGCATTTACTTTCCCAATTTATTACACTGCAAGATGGAAAAAAACCTGGAAAGCCTTTAAATGCATCCCTGTTTTACAACCCAATGTCTTATGAACTCTTCCTTCTATTCATGGCTGTAGTCATTCAAACTACACCACAAAAAAAACCTGAACCACCAATTATTTTAATTTCTCATGCACAAGACAGTCTTAATGAAATAAGCCCCCATCTAGGAATTGCTTTCTTTCCTAATACCTAACATTTTTTAGTTAGGCTGACCAAAGTTTACCTCCAGTGATATCCACTGGCATACGGTTAATACTTCCAGCAAAGTTGCTTTTTGACTGAGACAAGGTGTGAGCTTTTTTTGTCCCAGACAAAAGAAGATATGTACCTAACCTAAAAAGTCTGGCACAAAATGGGAGACTCCCTGAGAATTAATAAATGGACTAGCAGCTCTGATTCTAATCTCAGTGCAAGAAGGCTTCTGATTAATCTCTCTCTTAACCTGGTCAGAAATGTGTTCTTACATGTGTTTGATGCAAAAAGTTTATAACAAGAATTCTCTATTTGCTGAACAAGGATATTTGGCATTCTCTTGGTAATGATGCAGAACATGTGAAACAAGAAGTAAATCAGACTGTGCATTTTTATAGGATTCTTCTCAGTTTGACATCAATGAACTGCTTACAAAATTTCCTTTGGTTTTCTTCATTTGTAATTTACCCTGGAATTTCCAGATGCCCCCTCTTTTGTGACAGAAAGCTACAGGTGCTTTGCTGAGAGCTCAGTTCTTCTAACCAAGTAGGAGGTATTTACAGCACACAGTCAAAATGGTAATTTCATATTTCCCAGTTTAACATGCTGACCCTTTTCCAAATGGTGCAACAGCACAAATACATTTCATTTCAGATTTATGGTTTGCCCACTTTTTACATTATTAACTGTCAAAGTATTTTTGCCAGGAATAACAGACCGCAAGTAGCACTTGTGCAAGATTTCACATGCAATAACTTGATCCACAGTAATTCTGTATGGGTTATTTTTCTTTATGGGATATTTTCCTACTGTTCAGAGTACCAGAGGAGCTATTGCCTGTTTAATCATTACTACAGAAAGCCTTTCTCACCAAGAGAAGTGAAGCAAAGGTGGGATAGAGCACAAAAAAAGGAAATTATTACTAAAATAGTTCTGTCTGTGTACATGCTGTACCCTGCTCCTAAAGGCTTGTATTTGAAGGTCAAGAGCTGGTATGTCAAAACCTTTTGGCTTTTTCAATAGTTGTAAACACTGCTCTGGTGTCCCTGTAATATTTACAAGCAAAGGTTGCCAACTTTTGCAATTCTATATCCAGTCTCATCCTATTCTATAATTTCTTGCCCAAAGGCCCCAGTGGTAGAACAGAGATCTTCCCCAAAGCTTCAGTTTCATTTCTAAGGTAAATTTCCATCCCTCATGACTAGAGAAAAAAAAAAAAACTTTAAATGGAGAAAGAAATGCCACCAAAGAGAGATTGGCAGCTAAACAGAATTCAGAATATGCTGTTATAAAATAATTGTGTGACTTTGCCAAGCTGAGTTTGCTCATGCACATCTGCAGAGCCCACTTGACACCTGTCAGAGTGTGCCTCAAAACATGAACAGCCCAGAGGTGTCCATACTCCCCTTTTCACCAAGGAAATTTATCTTTAAATTTATGGGGAGATAAAGAGGTTATCTAAAATATCATATCACTTCAGACAAAATTTAAAGAGTATTAAATTACTGGAGATAGATAAGGAACTACCTTCAAATGCCCCTTGTCACTTTAGGATTTTGGTTCATGGCTATCATCTAGCTGGAAAACAAGCTTTTCACTCACTCCTATTTACTGCCTGTTGGCTCAGTTGTTTTGGCACACATGAATTAGATTCCTTCCAGGACAGATTAAACCACACACGAATCAGAGTTCTCCAGCCCTTCATGGAGGTGGGAAGTGTGACCAGCCCTGCAGAGAGAAACAATTCTGCACCCATCAGTCCAGACCACAAGACTGAGCCTAGTCCCAAACAAAAGCCCAGAACGGCACAAAGTGCAGATGAAAAGCCTCAGCATCCACTGCTTTATACACTGAACCTCTCTCACTGCTTTCAATTATCCTCCACCACTAAGAATTACTGATTTAAAAATCCAACATATTATTCCATTGATTATTTAACTCAAGGAAGGCAAATGAGCTGACCAATAAACCCACAAAACCATGCTGATCCCAATCAAGCTTGCTCCCTTGCCCACCTGCTCCTGCCCTGGGGTCAGCAGTCTGGCAAGGGCAGCACTGGGGCACTCTCAGAAAATTATCCAAGAAACACAAATTCATCACTTGGGAACCTCCAACTACTTTAGACATCTGTCTTTAGATAGCTGAGTCCAGCCCTGCCTGACTACTGTGACAACATTAAAGCCTTCTGGAAAGAAATACAACTGAGTTCTTTCTTCCTCACTTGGGACTATTAAAAGAGTAGTTAATATTTTGCTTCAAAGCTCCCACAGCATGAGGAGTCATCTGTCCCTCTGTGCTGTGCACCCCAAAGTCCCACTCTGCCCTCCTGCTGCTTTATCCCTGCTCTGTGCAGATGCACCAGGTGCAAGGTGGGGGACATTAGAGAGCCAGGCAGGAGAGCATCTGAGCCATTAACTCAGATTTTCTCTTCCAACGTCAGAAGATTCAGCCAAATAATTACACCCCACAGCTGGTACCTGCTAATACACTTTAAATTTGATAATCTGTCCAGAAGCAAAGAACATTTTTATTCAGCACAGGTTGGAAAGACAAGACAAGAGAATTGAATGAGACAAGGTATTTTCAACATGATCTTTTTCATTACTGAGCTTCAGCTCTTTTGACTTTAAGACTAGAGCACCAACTAGGCAAACAAAAGACTTCTCTTTCTTCTTTAGAAGTTACATAATTTAGCAATACTGTCTCTTTTTTCTTTCCTCCAGACTGGCAGAGTATTAGCAATTATTTGTCAAAACAGTGTCTGCTCTCAACACCAAATTTTCTTAATTGCCCCACCTGAAGCAGAAATGTGCCAATTACATTCTTGTCCTGATTATCAGACAACTCACTGGAATACGTTGTACCAAGAGAAACTAACTTCTGAAGACAAGCCTATGTGATGAACATTTGAAAGATATATAGATATACATAGATATATAGGTATATAGACATAAGAAAAAGTGTAAAATCAACATTCATAGGAGAAGCTGAGAAAGAGAAGACAAAGCAGCTCTGTTCTGGCATGGAGCCTGGTGCTCAAGGAGGATGATATGGGCCTCTCTGCCCTTGTGGAACCTCACCAGATCCATACCCTGCCCTCACAGCTACCAAAGACTTCAGCCCTTAGAGAGCACACGTGAACTAGAGATCCAAAAAGCCTTTGCACAAATGTTTATGCAGTGTCCTGGCATTGCTGAGAGATACAAACAGGTGCCCATTGCCACTGCAGTGATGGGCAAGCACAGTCAGAGAAACAGAACCAAGAAACAGAAAAGGCAGAATTTCCCATGAGGGCAAAGACTCACACCTGCACACTGTGTCCCTCACTGTGTGACAAACCCCACAGGATGGAGGTGCCCCTGGTGGGGCTGAGAGGGATCTCCTTGTTCTGAGCTTTCACATTTTCACAGTTTGGATGAATGCTGCAAAGGGAGTTTTGCAACCTATTGGCAAGCTCCAAAATTCTTTTGTACACTGTGTGAATAAACCTTCCAGGATCCTTTTCCTCATAAAATCAGGATCATGTAGCTGTAGTTGCATGCATAGAGAGTGAACTATGTGTGGAGAGAGCAGAATTTACTATCCCATTATTAAGGCAGTGCTGTTAAACAGCATAGTCCATATGAGAACACATGTCTAAAACTATGGAGAAGAACTAATCTGTATTTGGATATCCAGATGCAAATGAAATGTATTAATATCTCCACTTAATATGAAGTGTCATGGGGTCATGCTGGGAGCAGCCCAGTGCAGGGTCACTCTCATGGGAGGAACAAAGCAGTATTTCCTGGTGCTGATCCTCCCCAGGCTGACCTGCCATGTCTTCAGCTGTTCCTGCTCAAAATGCTACAGGATGAGATGAAGCTGAGGGTGAAGGGTGGGCAGGAAGTGCCAGCATGGCATCTGAGCCATCTGAACATCCAGCAGACACACAGAGGTCACAGCAGCCCCTTCACCAAGGCAGAGGATCTGATCATACTGAGCATTGCCTTGCCTGGCAAGATGTTCATTCACTGGGAACAGTGAAAAAGCATTGTAAAGTATTATCCTTTGTGTTCAGGCTTAGGAAATGTTTTAAAATAGATCAACAGGATATTAAATGAAAGTAGAAAATCCTACTAAAATGCATATAGTAAAATTGAATCTTTGCATGAGAAAATGATTTGTGAAGTTGCAGCTATTTAAAAATAGGCAATTTTATAGCTGCATGAAAATGCTTCAATCTACTAAGGAAAAATAAAATAAAGATATTTTATTTAATTTCATTGTATGATATATTAAAAGGTTTATTATTAAACAGTTATTTTAACTAGCCATGCAAAAGCACAGGATATCAGATGTTATCAGGTACAGACAATCTGTAGAGAAGTAAAAGACACCTTGAAGCTGCCTAGTTTTGTTGTAACTGTCCAAGCCCCAGAACTGTTCCCAACTCGAGAGAACTGCTGATCCAGTGTTTCCATCTTTGGAGGGTGAACCCCTCCTTAGATGAGACAGTTTTTTTCCAAACACTTTTTTATAATTCTTCTCTGCAGCACCTATGTTCCTAAAGCATTTGCCAGAGACAGCCCATGTAAGGGGGCACAAACCAGCTGAGAATGTTTGTGGCACAAACCAGGTTAGATGTGAAGCAGCTCAAGCTGCTATTGCTCTGATCTGGGACATAAAGCTCAGTGGAGCACAGACACTCCCTGTCCTTCCTTTGGCATTTCTGCATTCGGCCCCAGTGAACCTGCCCTGCACCTGCCATGTGTCTCCCACACCATACAAACTCCCAGACACACACACAGAGTTCTCATTCCTCCTGCATTACAGAACTTCCATTAACAGCAGGAGCCTCAAAAAAAAAAAAAAAAAAACCAAAAAAAAAAAAAAACCCAAAAAACAAACAAACAAACAACAAAAACAAACAACAACAACAAAAAAGAAAGAAACAAAAAAGAAAAAGAAAATTTACAATAGCAAACACATATGCACAAAAAAGGGATAAGCAGACATGGAAAAATATTTTTCTACAAAGAGTGGTGATACCATTTGAAACCTGGGGTAATAAAGTAGTCAAAAAATGTGAAGCAAAACTGGGGAAGTCATCTTTGCAAGGAAGGAGAAGTCAGGCTAACTTCTCTGATCCTACATGGCATGCAGAGACTAGAAAACCCCAGAAGAAATAAATATATTTTAAAAACAACTTATTTCAGATCACTTGTTCCTTTGCTTATCTGTCATGATCAGAGAATGGACCTAAGGCTATCTATCATAGAACATAATATCTTTGTCAGTGTCTGAAGTAGCTCCACAGGCTCTGGAAGAGAACACTGCACTGCTTTAAGTGTTAGTGATGGACATGACACAGATCTTGGCAACTAACAGAAACTTTAGTTTGCTTTCAAGACGTGCTTAGAAGTGAAGTCAAATGCCATTTATCCTGCTAAACAAGCCTCAGCTCTCTTGATGGTTTCTCTGCTCCACTTTCATTATTTATTTGTATATATTACTGGGATATAGGAATGCTTAACAACTTGAACCAAGAAGGAATTCTCATTATAAGAGGTGTTGTACAAGCACACAGCAACAGACAGCTCCTGCTCAGAGAGTTCCTGATCTGACCAGAAAAAACTGGCATGTCCTAGGAAAGGCAAATTGACACAGGGAAGGACAGAAGTTTGTTTTGCAGCAAAGCCAGGAATGGTGACTGAACAGTAAGCATTATTTCTACATTTAGGCTAAGGGTTTTCTGCCTTTCCGAACAAATTTTCATGCAAAAGATCCCACCTTTGTTTTCCTACCTGAGACCAACCATGACAATGATCATTAGTGAGTTGGCTAAATGTTTCAGCACTCCTCAGTGCATTTTTGGGCCAATATCCAGCTGAATTATGTCATTAACTTGTGCCTATTGAACAGTCAGCTCCTCCCAAATATTTTTTGAATCTTTTGGTTCACAACAGTCAAATTTAGTAGAGGGATAAAGGTCTCAACATTACTAAACTTCTGATGAGTTCTGTAAAAGTACTAAGCAATCAGCTAGAGGGGAGAGACCTCATTAATATCCCCACCAAGACAAAGACAATACTGTGACTTCAGTTACCTCCAGAAACTGGGTAATTCCCAAAGAAGTTCAGCCTCAGAAGACAAACCCTTAGAAAATGTTTTGCCATTAGTTCTGCTTGGAGCAATCAGGTTGTTCAAATGCTGATATTTGTATGACTGGGCTGACTAAAGCATAAGAACAGAAAAAGCACATCATTCTTGTTGCAAAGATGTCATTTTGTCTTCTCTTCTAAGGGCCCCACCCTTTGTCGAAGAAGCCACCATAACAACTCCTTCTTTGGCTGCTCAGGGACAGTGACAGCTGTCTAAAGGCTTTCCAGCCATGTATCTATAGCTGATTTTTTCCCAGCCATAAAGATAAATATACACAGTCTGTATCCTCAAGAAAGCCCTCTAATTCCCAGGCCGGGAAGGGAAAGGGAGACTGTGGAGAAGGTAGTTGGGTATTGCAGAGCTGGGGTGGTTTAGGGTTTCCATCCTTCCCTGCTCCCCAGTGAGCTCTTCCTGATCCACCCCTAGATCTGGAGCCAGCCCCCACTGCCCACATCCTCCCCCCAAATCTGGCCCCTTTGCTGCTGTGCAGAGGTGGTGGTGGGACAGCTGTGCCTTCCCACATCCCTGTCTCATGCCTGCACCATTTCCCTTGCAGGGCTTGCTTTGCTGAAATCTGAACTGCTCCTGGGTGCAGCCCCTGTAAGAACCAAAGTATTTCAAAGTATAATTCAGCCCAATGTGGGAATAGCTGCTCATATGGATTTATGGCCTGAATTTTGATTATTCAATGCCAGGGCTTGCTGCCTTAGAGAGCACCCCAAAACACATCCTCTGGAGCGGCAGTGGATGCATCCCTGAAAGAATGATGTAAACACCACATGCAAACCACCTGCCTCCTCCTCCACAGCCAGAAGTGCTGGATACTGGTACCAAGGCTGAGGAACATCTGTTCAGTACTTCCACTATTTCCTCAGATGCTTCATGTGCAGTGGTGAAGCAGAAGAGGAATGTTTTAAAGATGAGCCAGCTACGGATGGAAACTCCTGAGGGTCACAGAGTTTTCAGCATTTCTCCTCACGGATGACTGCACAGAGCATTTGGTGTAGGAAAGCAACAGCTCATCTTAGCCAGAAAAAGTCATGCCTTGTGGGTGAGGTACAGAAAAACTTCATATATGGGAGACTTTGGGAGGGAAACTGAAGGGTTGATGTGGCTCAGCAGAGCAATAGAAACAGACATGATTAAAATATGCTGATTTGTTTAAAGCTACAGCCTTAGTGATAAAGGAAACTTCAGAATAAAGGCACCTTCTTGTTGCTTCACTGTCCCACAATGCTCATTCCTCTCTGTGCAACTGGGAACCTGAGGTCTCTGTGACACCAGGAAGATTTTGTGCCTGTGTTTCAGGAGAGTGGGACATATCCTGCACACTTCTGAGTGCAAAATTCAGTACACAGCATCACCTTTTCAGCTCAATTGACCTTCCTCAGCAAAGTATTGTCCTCAGCAAGCAAACAACAAGTTTCATTTCTGAAAAATAATGGATTACATCTAGGGAAAGGATTATGAAAAAATGAAAGGTAGATGGATTTACTTGTACAAAATCTGCTCAGATGGGTATTATTTTTGCTCTTTTTTTTTTCATTTATTTTTGACAGAGTTTACTTTAGCTCCAGCATTTGGGCCAATCAGAGGGGCTCTCTGGTAACTGAGGGATTTGGAGTGAGAAGTTCTGACCTTTCTCCCAAAGGCAGCCAACAGCAAGTGAATCAGCCACTATACCAACAAAAATGACCAAGAATAGAAAGTAGATTTCCAGCCGTCCTGCTTTGCAGCAGTTTTGTTTCTCCTTGCAGTGGCAGTGGTGATTACCTTATCTGCACATACCAGCCAGCCTCACAATACAGGAAAACCACCATCCAAGAAATACCCATTTAATAAGCCTTGGCATCTTACAGACCTGGGAAGGCAGGATGCTGCACAAGAGTATCTCCCTTCAGACAGGCTCCATGGTGACAAACACAAATCTGCAGATATGAGGTAAACCACATTCCCAGGAAGGGAACATAGTGTAGGAAATCTATCCTCTCTGGCTGAGCTCTGCAGAAGTCCTCATTTCTCCAGTTGTGGAAGTTTCTTTCCAGTCACTGTCACAGGATTTTTGTCTCCAAAACCCTATCCCAAGGTTGTGGAATATTTTTGAGTACCTTTGGAAGCTCAGTAGATGGGTGTGTGATCTGTATCCTCCTTTCCATGTCCCAGCTCATCAGAGGTTCCCATGGCATGGGGTAAGGGCCCTGAGGGATGTGTTCCCCTATAGGACCTTCAACTCTTTTATATATAAAATTTAACTGTACCAAGGGACCTAGAAAAGCTTGGCCAAATAAAGACAGATATTACATGATTGTGCTGTATAAATGCATCAGCAAGTTAATTGCCAGTGGAGGGAAAAACCTATTTAATGGGAAGAGTATGTTGTTGGTAGGAGAGGAAACGGTTATGAACTGTGTACCCATTAATAGATTTAGGCTGGAAATTAGATGAAGGATTCCACTCATTAGGAAATAGGGATCCAAAACAACCTCAAAAAGGGAAGACCGAGATGAAAATCCCAAGACAGTATTCAATCCATTAATGAGAGGATTACCTAAAATGAAATCCTAAAAAGGGCTTAGCCCAGAAGCACACAAGGTCCCTCCCTTTCCTGTGCTATTGTGCTCTTGATTCCATTTTTCAGGGAAAAAACATACACTCCTAACTTTCTAATGTCAGTGCTATGTATATGCTGTGAAATGCACAGACAGGACTTGCATCTCAACAAGGAAAGCAGAGAAACACAGAGGAGTGTTGTCACAGTCCAAGGATGTGCTGAACCTTCTCCTCTTGCTGGTTGCAGCCCAAATGCACTTTGTAGTGGTCCAGGACCACTGTAAAAAGACAATAGTATGAGCACTCTGGTTCCTGACTACTCTGTTGTACAAGTGAGTACCTATTTATGGAGCTACAGTGCCTGTATTTCACAAGGGGCTATTATCATATCATTGAAGTGGTCATTTTCCTTAATTACTATTAATCTTGGTAGGACATTGCATTTATACTACTTATCATTTATGTTGCAGAGGTATCTAAATATCCCCATTATGTCAGAATCCCCTGTGCTGAGCTCTATATGAACACGAGCAACATTTTTCCCTCTCCCCACAAATGTCTAAAGCCTCTAGGATTTCCCATCCCTAACATTGTACCAGTGAAAGCTCAACCCTTGCAAGCAGCTCTACATCTGTGAAAACAGAAATACACCTATTTTCCAGAATTGTAGAATGGTTGGAAGGGATATCTAATGCATTTCATTGTGGTATGGCCAAGCAGTCACTTCTGCTCAGACCGTTCAGTGCTGAACAGCTCTTGAGTTTCCATCTTTGGCGCTGCTGGTCCCAGCAAAGCCTTCAGCAAAGGCACCTTATTCTGCAGTGGCTTAGCAGTATGGTGCTGTCTCTCAGCAGAGCACAGCTCACAGGCAGGACCATCCCAGTTTCCAAACTGTTCACCAGACCTCACCACTGGAGCTGGAGCCTTCCTGAGCTAAGGCACCTGGTACCTGAGAGCTCAGTGCATGCACAGGGCTCCCACCTCTGCATTCATGTTTGCATTGATAAGAGTTGAACTAGCACAACTTAATTTCTGGTTAGATCAGAAAAGACAGAATCAACAAATGCACAAATGCTGAGAGAGCAGTGTAAAGGTACTGCTGGAAGTGAGATTCTCTGTCACCTTGTGTCTTGCTGAGTGTCCCAGGTGAAGACTTTCCCATTCGGCACTGTTCGGGACAGAACTTTGCCCTGGAGAAAATGCCTGCATGAGTGGAGATCTGAACCCACAATCCTGTGGCCTAGCAGAGTGTGTCTGAAGCCTTTAATAAAGCCACCTAATCCCACCTGCTATCTGCCTGCAGCAGGTTTCCTCCCCACTTGCTACAGAGGTGAACTTTAAATCCAAGCTAAAGCTTTACTGTATTTTTACCAGTGGTGATTATACCAGGAGCCACTGTCACCATAAATTGGCTGCCTAAAGAGAGCATCTTTGAGGAACAGTGTCTGAGGCTGAAACAAAAAGCACAGATTTCTCAGAGAAAAAACCTTAATGCAGCTCGTCAGGGAGACAGATGGCAGCTTCCCTCCCGACAGGCACCGTGGGGGCTGAGTTTGCTCAACTCCCTCTTGCTGCACTTTGATGTATTCCAGCAGCTGTATGAAATTAATTCCAATAAATTAAACCTCTTTCAGTAACAAATGATCTGGATGAAAACTATAGTGCTAGGGGCAATCAGCCATTTGGAACTTGGTGATCTCAGAGACAGGGAAGCAGCACCCTTGCTGTCTGTATCATAGGCACTTGCTGAGGCAGCCAGAAAAGGCTCTTTCAGCAAAAGAAACCAAATCAGGATCCAAAGCTCCTTCTCTATAGCCACAGCAGTGCCAAGCCAATCATTTATGGTGATAAAAAATTATCCCAGCACTTGTAGACCCTAAGAGCTAACCATTCCTCAGCACCTTGGGAAGGCTCGGTGCCATAAATTCACCCAACCCTTCAAGAGCCACTCCAAGACAAACCTCAGCAGGAGAAAGAGCAGCTCAACCTAGTTGGAAAACACATGCCTAAGGCTGATAGTAATCTTAAATATTGCTAATTTAACTTGGAGCCCACCATTGTCTTTACTGGGCTTATCCAGTTGGTTATGGCAGTTGTTTGCTCCAGTTTAGGACCTCCCCAGCGAACACGACAATGTACAAAGGCTCTGGGTGTTGAACAATGAAAGAAGAGCATCTGGAGCAGGTGCCTATGTGCTGTAATTTCTGTGCTGTCAGCAGCAATCTTTCCTAAGCCATGCAGCAGGCAACCCTTACACTCTACAGGGATATTGCTGGACAGCTTTTCTCCTAAACTTTAGGAGTAGACAATTTCTCAAGAAGATTGTGCCCACTAATTTCAAACTTGTTTTTTGTGAACATCATGGTAATGTGCCCAAGGATACCAATTCTTCAAAACAAGCATGAATTTCTATAGATTTTTTCCTGGTATTACTTAATATCAGTCTGCATATTTAAACATCCTTTCATTTTTCACCTACATGACCCTTCACAACTATAGAATTTTTTATACTCTACTGCATGAATTGCCTCAAATGGAGAATATATAAATTTCTCAGAGCAAAAATACTAATATAATGACAGCACACAAGGACTGAAAAACTTGGGTACAGGTTGTGTTTCACCCCAGCCCTGATTCAGTTTGCCTGGCTATTAACTGGGAGCAAAAACCTCGAGCATCCGCCATGGTATGTTCTGTTCCTGGTTACACGATATCCTAAGGTTCTTTGACTGCTACCAAGAACTTATTACTCTTTCCTGTTCCTTTCCAAGAAAAGTGAGTCAAATATGCAAATTACTCCTTATATCCTCTTCTCTATGGAGGATATTTTAACTCTTTCCTTTCCTGTAAGAACTAAAACATAGAGGTGCTGGGAAAGCTTGAGGGATGTGCATCTCAGGGCCAAATGGCCAAATAAAGTAACCTGCCAGAGACAAATTTAGCCTAACAGACCCTTACAGAAGCACCTAAATATAAACTCATAAGCTATTTTTGTTTTAATTTATCATCAAACATGGCAGGAATCATAAACACAAACCTTTAAGAGATAGAAAAAGGGAGTTTGTGTACGTTAATGTGAAACAGCATTGAACCTGAGACCCTGATGGGATCTATCTCTGCTTATAGGACCCTGGCCCACATTTTTACAAAAATCTAGACTGCAAATTACCAATGTTTTTAAATAGGTCATCATTTTAAGCACCAAACTCTAGATTTTCTACATGGGTAGAAATTATGTGCTTTTAATCATCTGCTTCTGTAACTCACTCACCTACTGATGGAAGATTTTATTTATTGGTATAAAGTGGATGTAACAATCTTGTTCTCATTTAGGTGGTCAGAAATGACACCCTGAAATGACAATCTGAACAAGTATCAGAATAGTTAACTGTGTGAGAAATGAGGCCCCTGGGTTTTGAAGCTTGATTATAACCCATTTTAAGCTCTCCAGGCTGCTCACTGGAGTAGATTCTTCAGGTCCCAAAGGAAATGACCACCCTTGGTGCTGTCAAGTGACACAGTGGATGCAGACACAGCAGAAGAAATATGAGTCAGAGGGACAGCAAACATGACACGTGACGGGAAATAGCCCTCTCCAATGACCCCATCAACAAATGAGTGCACAGAGATCAGTGGGTAGAGTGTACTTGTGCAAACAGCCACAAATTACACAACTAATTGTAGTGCCACACAGGAAAGCTCTTGGCAGCACCTAGTCCTGTTCTACTTGTCCCCTGCCCAGCAGGGAAGTGGTATCGAGCTGCAAGGGATCACACACTGTGTCCCAATGAGCTGTGGGCAAGTCTTCCTTTCAAATCTTGCCTATCATCTCACCATTCCTCTCCAAAAAAGAGAGGAAAAGGTATAACTCTCCTTTTTTCCTTTCCATTCTGTTTCTTTCTTTTATCCAAGGAGACACTAGAATGATACCACTCCAGCAGTGGGAGATTTGCTTACTGTGGGACAGATGTTTAGGGAAACATTATTTCTGCCAGGCAAATCTGAAATTTGGAGCTCTCCTCAGCTCCTTTCCCTGAGAGTGTGAGTGCCTCTCAGAAGTTATTTGACAACCCATATCTCCTAGCCATGCTGAAATACATTAAAAATCCAGTTATTTCATATCCATAACATGGAGTGGGATCACCTGGTGTGCCAATCTGAGCTGCATTTGACCCTAAATCTTAAAGGAATTGCTACTCCACCAAATCTTGACCCAGCCAGGGTATTTTAATGTTGTCACCATACTTGTGTATGGACAGTAAATCAACCCAGAATGCTAATGTTCCTTTTTTCATCACTTCAAACACCACTGATGCAATGCACTTTTCCATAAATGTTCACAAAATCTTAATCTCCTATAATTTGTAACTGATTTTATTAATTATCCATCTTCTCAGGAACCTGCTAGGACCAAGTTCAATAACTGAGTCTACAGGAGTGAGATGTGAGGAGAAATTCAGAGATGGGATCCACAGCACTAGTCCCAAAGGCCCAGCTGATATCTCCTCTTAAGTTTGCACCTGGATGGGATTTCACTGTCCTGGGCAGCCTGCTCTCACCACCAACCAGGAATGTCTCCAAGAAAACACCCCTGGCTGTTCTGCCATTTGTCAGTCTGAATGCACACAAAGCTGGCAGTCACTGCTCCCTTCTAACAGCTGGAGAAGATTGTGTCCCCTGTAACTCACAGCAGCCAGGTGGGCTCACCAGAAAATCCTCACCAGGATGCCACACAACAGTCACATTACCCATGAAACCTGTCTGCATCTTGGTTTTCAGATAAACCCCAACATGAGACCTCAGTTATTTTATGAATTGTGAGTTTTGGAAAGGAACCGTGAAGATTCTGGCAACAACACTGGGGTAATTTATCCTCTGAAAAACATCACCCTTTTCTACCAATAATTCCAGCTATCTTTGAGGGGAGAGGTCTGAGAAAGAAATTGAATTGTTTGATAGGTTAATCACACATGAAAACAGGGAGATAGGTGGATATTGAGCAAGAAAAATTAAATCTGTATTTGCCTTTATTCCATTTAATTACTTTTGGGGTGTAGGGCTATGAATATTCTTAATTTGGTCTCAATTTGCTGAATTAAGTTAAACAATGAATACTCACTCGGAGGGGTACTGTGAATGATGAATCAGGGAAAGAAAGACAGGGGAAGGGAGGAGGAAAAAAAGTCAGTTTTCAAAAACTTACAAGGGTTCTGTAAGTCTATTATTAATCCTCCTGCCTCTTTCTTGTGTTTTGGTACCCAAATTTACCAAACCCTAAGCACTGGGTGCTGGGTGGGATTTAGGGCTAAGCAAGCCCCAGTGATGGATATGGGGGAGGCAGAGGCAGAGACAAAATAAGTACAGAAAGTAGAGCCCAGTGATCTTTAAAAGGCAAGTGAAGTACGAACAGGAAACTTTAGTCCACTAAATAGTTGATACAAGATTCCAGGACCTATCATTGAGATGCAGTACTAAAAAAATTTAATAATAACCATTAGGATTATGGAACAAATAGTGTGGTCAAGGGTTTGTAAATGAACCCAAATTTAATATTCTTTTATTTCTAACAGTTCATCATTGACCCTGTGAAAATTGCAAAATATTATCCAATTTACCAACTTCTAAAATAATTTTTACTCATGTCTCATTCCTATACCTATATTACTTTGTCCTCCTCTACTAGAAATACTACAACATTCAACTTACTGACATTATCACAGAAAATTTAGTGCAATTTTTATTCTATTGGAATAAAATCCTCAGGATTTAGCCATTTTGATAGTTTGACTGTGGCATTCTAAGTTTGACGTAAAAACTAAAATTATGTGGATGTAATCCATATAAATGATGTAATAACAGATGCAGAGAAAATAAAGGCAGAAGAAGAAACAGAAAAATCTCTGGGCTGTTCTCCAAGAGAATTCACTGTGGATGAAGCTATTACAGGAAAATAGAATTAAATGTGACAAATACATACTTTAAAACACTAGGAAATGGGAAGAACAGAAATGCCAAGAAAAATAACCAGGAGATGAAAACAGAGAGAAGGACCTGATAAAACTGCCTGTGCTTTGCTGCAAGGGTGTCTCTTTGGTCTCCCTGCACCTATTGCAACACAGAGGATAATGTTTGCTCCCTGGATGGGAGTTGCAGAAGACACAGGCATGTGTGGAATTCCCAGGCCATCCTCAGGGCATCAGCCTGCCTCACTGCTTCTTTTTATTTTTTATAGACAAAGTGTGGATTAGTAACTTTGCATGCTTGAAATTGCCAAATTTAATCCACAGGGCCCTAAATCCATACATATTACACAGCCTTACAAAGCCCTTCTTCTCTATAAGAGTATCATGGTGTTTTCATTCCAGATGACTTACAGCAAGTAATTAAAGGGATCATTAGCAAGACGTGTACAAAAATCCTTAAGCCTCTCATGAGCAGTCTGCTTTCTTAATAAATGCAATTGATGCTTCAACTGCCCCATTTAATGTAGACTGTTTTGAGCATGTGCCATATTTTCTTCCTAGACTCAAAACCAAAACATCTGATTAGATCTGAGTGTCTCCACCTCGCTTGAGTAATGAGTCTGTCCTTAAAAAAAATGACAGCTCCATCAAGGACTTCCTGAGTTACAACTTTGGGTAAATCATGCTTTTCATCATTGTTGCAGTGAAGTATGATCAGCTTTTTCTCTTCAGAAGCTCTTCCTGGCAGGGATGGTCTCCCTAAAAGTATGTCCTGCACATAGCAAATATGAGTTTTGTCACAGTTTGGGCTTCAGGATGCTTCTGCAGTGCAAACAGTAGTAACTGAATGATCTGCTGATGTCATAATAACAGCGTCTGCCATTTGCCTAAAAATAGAAAATTACGTCTTTGTCCTGTGTTAATGAGAAAGAAATGAATAATCACACTGTCCTTGTCCTGCAACAGTGCTGCCATGTGTCCCCATGCAATGTTTCTCAGTAGTTTTCCTGACTTCTAAGGAGCCCAAAATGAATAATTGGAATTTACAAAAGTTATAAACCCTCTACTATTAGTACTTTGTTCAGGGTAGTCTCTTCCAAGGAGCTGAACTGTGGAAGCAGCCACATCTCTCCACCACTCTTCACCCCCTCAGCTGGTGACATTCACATTGTCACCAAAGCTACCAAGGTCAGGCATGATCAAGAGCCAGGCTGCAAGAGGCTTTCTGGGCACAGTCCTGACCATAGCAAGATCTCTATTCAGGATTTATCCCTCTCTTTGAGCCAGAGCACCCCCAGCCTTGCTTTTGCTCCTGTCCTCTGCTCTAGGATCATCTCTAGTGAGCCTGTCTCATCTCCTTCCCCTTCAAACCTAATTTAAAGCCTCTCAACCAGCCCTGTCCAGCTATGGGGCTAGAATTGTTTTGCCTCAATTAAACAGGGGAAGCCCATCTGTCTCCAGCATGCCTCATGCCATATAAACCACCCCTGCCTGAAAACCCCAAAACTCCACAATGGCACCACTCCTGGGTTTTCCAGTTCCTTTTGGCATTCACCCCTGCTTACCAAAGGAATCAAGAAGAACACCACCAGTGCTCCTGCCTGCAGGTTCCTTTTGCCTGTCCTGGTACTTCTCTCATCAGCCTCATCATTGCCAACCTGGACAACCAGTAGTAGGCAATAAACACAACAGGGGAGCTGGAAGTCAAACCCCTATTCCAAACTGAACTCTCCTATGCAGAGGGGATCTTCCCTGGAGGGGGTGCAAAGGCAGAAAGGTCTGTTGCTGACTGCATGAGAGAAGGGACATCTTGCCCATGGAAACTGTCCTGTGTGGTTATAATCCAGTGCTCATTGGGACAATTTCAATGGCCACACTGCAAAATCTCCCTGCAGCAGCAAGGTCTGACCTGATGGGATTTTGTACAGTGTTGAGGGGAAGTGAAAACTGAACCATGACAAAGTGCACTTATTTCTTAACTCAGGCAAAACACTTACCCACTTCCACTTGACCCTATCTGGCAAAGTCCATGTTGTCCTCACTGAGGGTTTCGGCTGAGTAAGGACTCCCTGCAAGTTTTAGCTCACAAACAGAGAGGAATTAATGGCAGGCTCTTTTCAGTGATTAACTCATACAGTTAATACAGTTGATAGTCATCTCCCATTCCTGTAATTAAGGAGATAAAGGTGATATGGTTAATGAGTGCTTTAGCATGAGCTTAATTGCAAATCCTCTCATCAATGAAGTGATTTATTGAAACATTTGTGGAGCAGTGAATAACTTGTCTTCCATTTGGAAGTAAAAACTCTGAGACATAAAAGAGTTTGGAAAATTCACAACCACTGTCAATATTCCCGTGCAGCCACTCCACGTCCTATGTCTTGCACAGCTACCCATTGAGAACTGAATACATCTCTGCAATTATCAGACTTTGCATAATGAGGAGAAGGAGAAAAAAAGAAAATAACTGATATTAAATTACTAGTGTTATTTCATTCCTATTACTGTCTTTCTACTCTTCAGTCTGAAAAAACATGGTTCAAACAAATTCAGAACAAACCTTTGAAAAATCACTATCAGCTGTGTATAAGCCTTTGGGAGAAAAACTAATTTTTTTCCCCCCAATTTTCACAGAACTCATGAGCTTCCTTAGCTGTCATATCTTCAGAATATCTTCTAGAAGCCTTAAAAGGTCATTTGAATGATCTCTGGTCTGATGTACATTTGAAGTAACCAATAAAGTATACATTTTTCATAAAGAAAATCTGAAAATTAAGGAAAAATGTCTCCTGGTGAACACTTCACAATAAAATCTAAGCAGGAAAGTTTAGAAACATTTCTTTTCTGCAAACTGGCAGCAGTGTTTATATTTGTTGTCTAAAAAAAGGCCATTTAAATAGCTTGTCTATGAAATTTGTTTGAGCACATTCAAGCCTGTGAGCTGTTTGCAGACTGAACATTTATTTCTGGTATTCAAGCTCTGTCCTTGGTCACCAAAGATACATGATATTGATTCCTTTCCTGACTGGAAAACCTAAAACCCACAAACTCTCACTATGTTTATTCAAAACAGATTTGGTTTTTTTCAGCAGAGTGAATAAGTACCAGGATTAAACAAGTCTGTGAGCTCAGGCTGCAGGCTTTGTCATGCACCCATCCAGACACAAAAGTCTGTTCACAGAAATGGCCATGAAAAGTACATGGTCTGAGTGATAGCAGCCACCTGGAGCCTCCCATTAACCCTGGCCAAAGACAGGCTTCCAAAGCCTACTGAGAAATCACAGAAATGCCAGCGATTAAACTTGTATCCCTCACATGGGAAATCAGGATGGCACTTACACAGAGGAGTTCAACTCAGGGTGGACTAGAATTTCTGAGAAAAAACTGAATATATTCAGTACAGACACTGGAGCAGTTTAAGGCTGTTGCAGCATAAACTGCAATACAAAACTCTGCTGTACAAAATTCCAACTGAGCCAATATCCTTAACCCTCCTGAAACCATTATAGAAGATACATATGCCAAATGTCTTTTTTTCTAAAGAGAAAGGAAAGGGAATATGACTGAACTGAGCAGTGGATGCTGATCTGAAATGGAAGAAAGAAAAAAGTTTTAAAGTAAAAAAATATTTAAAACAAAGCAAGGGAAAGCTTCACCGAAAAGTTTCATCAGTTGCAAGCAGCAGAAGCAGAGCCTGCGGTCCCCAGCATCAGGGGATGGGGTTGGCCTTGACCAGACTGAACAGTGAACGCTGAGCACCAGCTGCAAAAGCAAGGCTCAGAGCTGGGGCTGTGGGTGCAGTTTGGGGAGGCACAGTGTCGACACCCAGCACCTCCATATCCCCTCAGGACATTTGTTTGTGGAGGACCACCAGTAACCTCCCCTGTCCCATCTTTGGTTTTCTCTTCTCTTCAACTTCTTGTGAAAGCTAGAACCTTCTCTGGTGTAATAATGGAAGAAACCATCCCTCCAAAGCATTTAATTAAATGCTTTTAATCACTTGGAGATTGTAGGATTTTCTGGCCTATAAAAGTATGAAAAATGGGAAAAGAAGCATGAGACTGTCCTTTGACTAACAAACACAGTAGTCTGGGACAGATGTCTCAGCAAAAGGTCAAGGAGTGATATTCCTTTCACTTCACTAAAAGGCATTTCACTAATCATGGCACCCACCACTGCAAAATGTCACCAGCCACTGCCCAGGGCTGAGCTGTTAGGTACAGCACAATCTGTAATAATAACCAGAAAATAATAAGCCAGGGGAAAAACGCCATCCATTTTTTTTCCTCTGGAGCCCCTGGTTCCAGCCAGAAGCTGCTTGCTATGGAAACAGCAGCTGGCAGCTCCTACTTCTTGATCCTGCCTCCACAGATGCTTCACTGCACAGACCTTAGCAAGCTGCTCAGCCTTTCTACACCTGTCATTTTTCTTCATGTCTTAAATTTTAATTTTATTTTGTGCCTATGCTTCCCACTATAAAAGCCTTGCACTACCCTGCTCATCCTCATCAGAATGCCCCTCCATGGCAGATGAATATCATTGTTCCTGTTTCAATAAGATGGAGAAATTGAAGCATGGAAATTAAATTACTACTCCACAGTCTCAGACCTCTCTGAATCAAAGCAATATCTTATTGGTTTGTAGAGGTGTCCTCTCGCTACAAGATCATTTCTTTCCATCTAGTTCAGAGATAATAATGTCTCTGTAACTAATCCCTGTGGTTGTTGTGAGAATCCTCTGCTCATTGTGTTGAAAATGTAAAGCTGTATAAAATATATTACTGATTAAAGATATATTACTGATTAAAGTCACAGTGAAGGTGGAAAATGAGAGTTATTCCTCTTAATTTCTAGGTTTTCATCTGCAGCAACATGACATACCTCCTGGAGTCTTGCTCTCCATTTTGTTATTGCTATAATGCTTTTCCAGAGGAGCTGCACAGGTGGACACTGCTCAAGGAGAGGACATTGAAAGACAAAGTGTTATTCAGAACAGGAATGGACCATCACAGTGAAGTAAAATTTTAAGATACAGACAGAAGAAATGCATGTCATCAACTGGAAGGGATGGTGGTAAGTTACCACTGATTTGAAGCAATTCAAGAATAGTGTTTCCATAGTGAAGAAAATCCATTCTAAACTTTCCTGTCCTTCTCTGCTGAGTCCTTCAAAGGTTAAACCACCAGAACAGCTCTGCCAACAGGACCAAATTCCAGGGAGCTTATGTAAAACCCTGGGGACTCAAAATATTAGAGGCAATAGTTTCAAACCAAGGAGGGCTGGGCTGTACCAAAATGAAAGGATGAGAGAAGAGCCTGGAGCTCTGGTTGGTGATTTTTAGATCCCAGACTAGAAACGACTCTGAGTTTCTCCAGATGTCAGCCAGCACCAGACCTGCTTACAGCAGCTGTCCCCATGGCCAGGGAGGGGCCAATTTTAGTAGAAAATGTGGAGAAAATCAGGCAGCTCAGTGTACAGACATCAAAAAAGCAAACACACAGGATCCACAGAAGTTATATGAATTAGCTTTTCTAGCCAAATAGTGTAAAAATTGTGTAAAAATATTAGACAGACAGGTGGTGTTAAATTTGGCTCAAAGTTCAAGACAGAGGTTTGTCATGCTTATGGCTAAAGTTTTTGCTGGCAAGAACTATGTTGTTTAAAAGCATGAATAATTCATACCCCTAAACAGCACATATTTGTATAAAAGTCCTTTAATAACACAAGTAAAAAGTTATTTCACAGGAGATTGGACTTTTTTTTTTTTTCTCACTCCCCTCCCTTATTTCCCAAATATTTCATTATGGTCAATTACTTTCTTCGAATAAGAAAGTGTACAGGGACCTTGTATGCACCAGGGGATGTTTGCCAATCAGTTGAACCACGTAGACATGCAAATCCTCTTAGTGGAGACAGTTTATAAAGGCAAAGGAGATGTATATCTAAATGGCCTGCTCAAAACGGCAAACTCCTTCTAATGTAGACAAAACTACTGTTTATTTTGTTATTCTGATAGGCACTAGTGATAAAACACTGAAGTATTAAACTTGAAGTTAATAAAGTTTGGCCTCTAGTTGCACTGCCACTTGAGAGAACAAATCTAAGAGATGCCAATTAGGAGGAAAAATAAATCAGGGACCCAAAATGAGTTAGATTCCAAACAGTTCCATCATGGATGAGATATAGCCTTTCATCATTTTTGGAAGCTTCCCTTCCCAATTAGAGAATACAGCTGCTCGAATAGTGTCATGTCTGTTCAGCAAGTAGCAGGCACAATGTGTAAGCACTTGTAGCATCAATAGGGACCATTGTTCAGAAAATATTGCCATTGAAATCTTGTAAATGTGAATAGAATTAACTTCCCATTCATCTCTTGCTGTCACACTCTGTTTATTTTACTGCATTGTCTGAATGAATATGCAGCCTCTCATAGCTCATAGGTCCCATTTCACCTAACAAACGTCTGATTGTACTCACTGCTCTTCCCTTCCTCCCCGCTGGGTTTCCTGCAGAGATCAGGGCATTAACAAAACCCCTCCCCAAATTGTCCTTTTCCTGCCGAGAATGTTATATAAGGCCTAATTCTTCTTTATGTTGTTCTCTGCAAAGCCCTTTATATTGCTCTTCTACTCAAGGAACAAAAGACACTTGTTCAGCCACAGCAGAGGAGAATCAAAAGATCATATTATTTCAGGTAGTGGCACATTTCTGCTGACTGGTCACTTGGTTCTTGCTAGAAAAGAAAGTAACGCGTCAGATCCCAGAAGTTAATCACACCTGACTAACTACACTCTGTTCCGAATTAAGACTATCATGAAAAACCACAGGTTGATGAAACCAATATTCCTTGATTACTTCATATCTTTTATAGCCTCAACCTTCAAGTTTTCCCATGGTGTTCTTGAAGATTGAAAACATTTTTGTGCGTAATGAACAGTCTCATTCTCTCTATGAGAGTAGATATGCATCTCCCTTTTAATTAATTTTAGTGCTGTAGGATTTACAGTACAGAACTGCAGATACCACAGAGGAGGTTGCCTGTGTGTGGGAATGAGTGTGTGTGTGTCTGATGGGGCACTGGGAAAGGGCAGAGGAAACTTCTGTATGAGCTGCTATGGCTTCTGCCTCTAATGCTGCAGCTTTTTAAAATTCTATTGTTTTTATGGGACCTTTATCAAGTCCCATTATATGGGTAGGAATCTTGCAATGCACTTCAGTGGGAGGTTGGTTAGAGTCATGTCACTAAGCAGTGTTGATGGATGGTCAGTGTAGTTGTATCTATCCCTTACTCATTTCCCAGTATTTACAGAAAATAGGAGAGACACAGCTGATGTGCAGTGGGGTGTGCTCTGCTGTCCTGCTCTCTGCAGAGAACAAGCTGACATGGCTAGGAAAGCACAGGTCTTTCCTGGCTCCACCTCCCCTTCAGCTTAGTCCAAAAATCACAGAACTGCTGGAGGTGTCTAGTCCAGCCTTCTGTTCAGAGCAGCTCTCTCAGGGCTCTGTCCAGTTGATATCTACAATGTCTACAAGGACAGAGATTCACAATCTTTTTGGGTCATTCTTTAAATATTTGACCACCCTTGCTAGGCTTCCACCCTGCCCCTTAGGAATCCTTATATCAATTTCCCACATTTCAAGTTGTGCCCATCACTTCCCTGGGCACCCCAAGAAGAGTCTGTATGTGTCTACACCCTCCTGTCAGGGCTCTAAGAACCCCCTGAGCCTCCTGCAGGCTGAACAAGCCCAACTCTCTCATTTCTCCTCTTGTACCATAGGCTTCAGCCCCTGAACATCTTAGTGAATCTCTCACCCTGGTTTGTTAATGTTGTGCTTGTTCCAGGGAGCCCAAAACTGGTCACACCGCTCCAGATGCAGTCTTGAAGATGCTAATTAAAGGGGGAAAAATCACTTCTCTCCTGCTAGCTACTGTTTTGGTAACACAGCCCATGGTGGCATTGTCACAAGGACACATTCCACACTCCAGCCAGACTCCCAGGTCTTTTCTGCAAAGCTGCTTCCATGCCAGTCAGCCCCCAGCCAGTGCTGCTGCAAAGGGTTATTCTGGTCCAGTTGCAGGAAAGTGCAGTGACATTTGCTGAACTTCACAAGTACCTGTCAGCTCACCTCTCCAGCCTGTCCAGGGCCCTCTGAACAGCAGCCCTGCCCTCCAGGTTATTGATTGCTTGTCCACAAACTCACTGAGAGTGCACTTTATCCCCATGTGCCATTAATAAAGACATTAAACAACACTGGCTCCAACATCAATCCCTGAGATTCACCACTAGTAACTGGCTGACAGTTATTCCAGGTCATGGATCACCAACAATCTAATTTTCCACCCCCCTTTACTCTGCTCATCCAGTCTGTATCTCAGCACTTGGGCAATTTTAGTGATAAGCTGATCACAGGCAACACAGGGAAACCTGCTGTATGCAAGGATGTATGGGGGGAAAATTATGAGTGTTTTAGGCCAGGAAAGCACAGAAAGGGGATTTGCTTTTTTTTATTATTTTATACTCCCTTCTGCAACATTCATCTATTGAACAGTGGTGTTCCCTCAAAGCCCCTCAGAAGTTATAGCAGTGGTTCAAGAAAATTAGTATGAACCTTGAATTTTCTTTTTCTACTGGGGAAAACCTTCTGAGAATAGTTCCAAGGATTAGAAGAGAAGCATAAATCCTCCGTGTTTTTCAGTAAGTGACTTTCAACAAAAGCTGACACATTTCTTATCCAAACATGTCAATGCACTGGGCCCAGATACAATGGCAGTTCACCACAACCAAAGCTGGATTTCAAACAGAACTGAAAAATGTTACAGTGACCACAACAGATGCATTTATAGTCTCTCTACTTTTCCTAACTCATTCTCAAACACACTAAATGAGCTGTCTTACAAACAATTCCCAATAAACTCTTGCAGCAACATGATGGAAACAATTTTTCTTTTAGTTTGCTGCCAAAACTGGCCCAAAAAGGGGGTGCAGAGAAAGAGTCCCACTTCCAGAATCTTTGGTTCTTTTGGTTTCATTTGGGACTTGGAAGCAGTTTAAAATGCCAAGATTTCCAGACCTCCTGCTATGGAGCCAGAAGCCTTATGTGCTTGTGAGCAATGGGATTTAAGTTACAGACATTCAGGTGTGTCCTATAATTACATCTGTGGTGCTGCTGGTATCAGGGCTGCACCTGGGGGTACACCCTGCACATTGAGACACTGGTTCCCTGGGCTCCTAGAGCTCTCAGCTGGTCCCTGCAGGGGTGGTACAAGGGACTGATCTCAGACAAGGTGATTGCCTGAGCTCCCAGTAAAGTCTTTGTCTAATTCCTTCAGAAGGAATTAGGTGGGAGTACATACGGGGATTCTTAACAGACCCAGGGATTCTCCCAGGCAGTTCCTGATGTCCCTAGATCATTTTATAGACAGTATTTAATGTATCAATGTGTCAGTATGGGATGGCAAATCTGGCTGTGTTGGGGACATCCCCAACCCCTACCTGCTGTAGAACTGACAAATTTACACATTGATGAACTACTTCTAACTACTCAGTGGAAATTGTCCCTGCAGTAGCAGAAAAGGTCATGCAGAACAACTTTCTGCACACAATAAGGATAAATAGGGGATGTTTTGCTCATGGCTTAAGAAAATCACAGCAGATCATGTAGGACTGCACAACAGCTGGACTACAGGAACTGAGCAGGATGGTGGTTCAGGAAGTGCCACTTGATCCAGCAGAAGACACTGTTGCAGGGACCCTCACAACAGCCACTTCATTTGCCATGTGGATAGCGAGCCAAACATCCCATCCAAGGGACGTGATTTCCCACGCGAGCATTACCCTGAGCCAAGCCCCAATAAGTTGGGGATTTTCTTAAGGAAACAAACACTCTCCATAAGACAGCAGATGTTTCACATTTGTTGTGCAGATGTGCAAGGCTTGAAGCCTTAGAGCTCTGCAGTTATCCCATTCTAGACCTTCTGGTCCATCACAGCCCCAGGGATCGTGGGAGCCCTGCAAATGTCAGTGAGGCGTGAACGCTCAGAGCTGCTGCACTCTGCAGAAGGGCGCACAAAATTCTGTGAGTCTTGGGTCTTGTGGGGCTGGGGGTGCCTGCTTTGTAAGAGAACATTGGCAGCTGTTTAGATCTATAAATGTTCACACTGATTTCACAAATGCTGCCACAACACTGGGCCCAGAGAGCTTCCCAGCAGTGAATGGAACTGGAATGCAGTATTGTACAAACAAAATGTTAAAAAAAAAAGAAAAAAAAAGAAAAATAAAATATTCTGGCTCCAAATAACGTTGATTTCCAGTCCTTCTCCAGGCCTTTACACTGTACTTCAGGACTCACCCTCACTGCCTTGGATTGGTGGTACTGATCAGCACATGGGCTCTTCCATGAGGCTGGAGTTGTTTTTCCACCCTGCTCCCAGCTCTGCTGGGTGCACTTCCCTACATTTATTCTAACTCAGCCTTAAAACAACATTAAAGAGTCTGGATTAAAAAAATAAATTCATTCCCATAGGCTCAAAACAGCACTATCTTTAGGAATTTTGTGTTCTCTGGCCAAGTATATACTACAATTATACAATCTTATCACTGTTATCATGAATGCATTTTTACTTTTATAGTAAATGTACAGCAATTTTGCTTTTATTGTTATGTTTTAATAATGGATTGCCACCCAGAAAAAAACAGAGTTGCTGTAGGCAACTGGGAAGCAGTCCAGAGTTACCCTCCTGTGTGTTCTTGGTGCTGGATTTCAGAGGCTCATGCTTATTTGTCTCAGTTCAAATCTAGTGAGAAAGTTCTTCTGTATTTGCATTAGCATAAAAAAGCATATTTTGCTAAAATCACCTCCTGCTCCTGACTGTTTTTTGTCTAATTATATGTGGTAGAACCAGATTCCCAGAGGAAGTATACTTGGCTAAATAACTGTGCTGACTATCCCACCAATTGTTAAACATATCATGCAATTTCTATTACTACCTTCATTTTAACAACTTATTTTTAATCTATACTAGATAAATACTAACTGAACCCCCAATATTTCATAAACCACCCAATCTCCCAGTCTTTGAAATTATGTTTTCCATTAAGTGTGTTTCACCACAGTCCAAATAATAGTCAATATGTTTCAAACCAAACTTTTTTTGTGGTTTTTGGGGTTTTTTTGGGTTTTTTTTGTTTTTGTTTTTGTTTTAATTCTGGAGCAGATATTAGTTCTGGGTTAATACAAAAATTAATCTGGTTAGTATGTCACATCTATTAGTCATATACCAAAGAATTCTAACCACCAAGGGCTTCCCATCTAGGTAGACTCTTTGGGCAGAAGCAGTGGCCGTGGTCACAGTGGCAGGAACATAGAATTGGTAGGGTAGGGTAGGGTAGGGTAGGGTAGGGTAGGGTAGGGTAGGGTAGGGCAGCCTGTTCACATCATACAACCAAGAAGTGTGCACAGTGTGGAAGAGCTGAAGGGGATGTGGTTTGGCAGTACTGGGTGGTGAAGAAGAGATAACATCTAGAGGTTCCTGCATCCTCTGTGACTTTTTCACCTTTTAATTTCACCCTGAATATTGAGAAAGGTCATTGTTTTGCTCACACGATAATTTCCAATAAAGAAAGTTAAGGTATACTTTAAAAGAAATTCAGTGTTGTTGTATCCATTAATGGATAGAGAACTAGGACACAAAACAAGGGTTTGTCCATCAGCAGTGGCTGTCAGAGCTCGCAGGCCAGGGCTTATACACAGAAAAGGCAACCCATAACCAACAAACAAAAACTTTGCTTGATGAATCTGTCAGGCAGATGGGAAAAGGGCTCAAACATCTGTCCTAGAATTCACTGTGCAACAGGTGGGATTAACAAAGGAAGCTTAAATGTCACGTTACCAGTACCACTCGGATTTCAGTGTCAAATACCTTCACAGTTTCTTAAAATGGAATTTGAAGCAAGTTTGTCTGTGATTTGTAAATATGGTGGGTTTATCGCCAACAGAAGTATCTGATTTAACAAAGAACTGTGGTTCATTTGACAGTTGTAGCAGTGAATAAATAGCTCTATTGTGTGTAAAGGATCTGCTCCTGCCCTGCCTTGCTTGAGTCTGCCCCTACATTTCCTTCAGGTGATTACTGACAATGGAAAGCTAACTCAGAGAGGTTACAGTAAAATAAGGACACACTTTCAACATTTCCCTCCCAGACCTGCCTCATAATTTGGTCTGTCATTAATCTTCCAAATGTGGTGATTCCCATCTGAATTAACTGTAGACCTTTTGTGTCTTATTTCTAGACCACAAGAGAACCATCCAAGAATAAAAAATATAGTGAGGGTGATTCTCATTTGTCTGAGATCAGTGTTCCCTTGCCCTCCCTAGACTTACATCTAATTTGCAAAGCTGTGAAAAGACAACCAGCACAGGTATCACCTGAAGCAAGAGATGCAACTCAGCTGTTGAAGAATTCAAAAGTGAAACAAACAAACAAAAGCAATGCCACATGCACATGCAAAATAATATAATAGTGTTACAGAAGACCTGGAGGTGAGCATTCCAGTGACAGTTCCATACTGCTCCCTTGGTGGACCAGCACAAGGTGTTTCTTGGGAAATCCTCTACTTCCCCTCTGAACAGGTCCTGCCCTGCCAAGGGAGGAGCAAGACCCCAGTTTCTGGTTTGCAGCTCTCATTCACTGCCACGGTGCAGAGCTCCAAGGGGCTGCCTGAGCTCTGGTGATGGCAGGGAGAAAGTGAGGTGCTTCTGAAGCACAGAGAACCTCTCCTACTTGGAGCATCGACTTACACTCCAAGCAGGGACAGGCAGGTAGGGGAGCCTTGCTCAGATCCTGGAGGGCTCCTAGAGAGCTCTTCTTTGGAAACGAGGAGGGCCATGGCACTTTCCTCTCTTGGGCTTGGGGATGCTCTTGGGAGACAAACTTGTGCTGAAGTCACAGTGTGAGCTCAGCAGCATCTCTGCAGGACCAATCTTGGAGAACAGCCTGTTTCCAGATTGCAAACTCCTCCTTTCATTTCCCTTCTGTCCGAACAAACCATCTCTGTTTCTCACCACAGTAATAGGTTTATTTACAGCCTTGGAAGTTGCATGGAAAGAAGGACAATGACCTTATTTCACCTGTGAGAGGGTACAGCTGGAGAAAACTAGCTTTTCTAGCTGAACTACTTTGCACAAAGGAAACAAACACTTCTGGCACCTGCACAGCAGCCAGCTTCTCTCCTTCTGTGGGCGGCAGGCTGCAGGCACAGATGCCTGGTGAATGCCCCAGGAGAAGTGAATACCAAAGGGGGTCCCAGGGCAGGAATAGTCCAAAGATCTTGTGAACAGTGTGTTTCACAGGCACCATGGCAGGAGAGGAATGGAATATTGGGCAGCTCCAAGTGAGACTTGCAGGAGCATAAAGGATTTGACAGGTTGATGACATGGGCATGAAGTCACTGGGTTGTCGGGTCAGAGTCACATGGTTGTAACACACAACGCACCTCACATCTACAACATTAAAAAAAGGTTTAGACCAAGGTTAAGACCAAGAGGGAAGAAAAAGATGGTAAAAAATGCTTTTGTTGTTTTGACACCCAACCAGATTAATGGGTTTCTGATGAAAATGAAAACCAGAGCTGAAACATGTTGGATGATATCTGAAGTTCCACTACCTTTTTCATTATTTATTATATGTTCAAGAATTACTGCAATGCAAACCTCTGATCTTGGCATTTAAAACATGCTGGGCTTAGCTTACGGAGTGGAGGGAGATCGGTATGCAAGAGATAAAAAACTAATTCAAGAAACTGTGGGATCAAAGTAACTTGGAATGAAAAAGTTAAAAAACGAATGCACTGAGAGAGATCTGCAAAGTAAGTGAAGGACACAAAACCAGGAAAAAATTCTGCTATAGTGTAAACAGCATAGCTATGGAACTTTATTTTCAGAGTCTTTTGAATTTAGTTCTTTCATAAAATTGCTTGCAATCGATGCAAACATTTCTAGAGTTCTGAGCTTGATCCTGTCTAATTTAAAGTAATTTTAATGGTAGAAAGAACTAGACTCCAATCTGTAAGTACAAGAAACCTGAACACTTCTGGCACTTGCTTCTGCATTAACTTGTGCCAGAGTTGTATTTGCAGTAGGGAGATGTTCATTTACATCCTGGCCCATAACTCCATGGCTGTGGGAATATTTGCTCAGTTTGCCTAGTTAACATGTGACTCAGGTAGGCGCACATACGGATTTCACACACATACTCCTTTCATGTGCACACAAGTAGGTTCCTGCTTTGAAAAACTGAATGCATAAAGCATTTGCTGGCAAGCAGTTATGCATTCATTTTATTTTCAAATGCCATGATGTGTGTAAAAACCTGGATAGCTTCAAACTAGGAAAAGAAAAACAAATGCTTTTGTAATTTGAAAACAAACTATAATGCAATCTCCAGGTTATGAAGACTTTCAGGTGTTCTTGACATCTTCATAAACCCCACCAGCACCAATAAGCAATGATTATTGAATGTTGACTTTAAAGCCAACAGACTCCCTCAGCACTGAGGAAGGGAAGGTTTTCCTGGGGATTAGGTGGGCTGCCTGCCCTGCACCAGCAGTGCCTGTTGGAAGGCATGGCACAGCCCACGTTGATGTCCCCTCAGTGTGCAACAGGGACATCTGCATCAGCACTGGAACTTGCCCTGCTGCATCCCATCAGGCACAGACAGAGGAGGGGCTGCCATGGGGGAACGAGTAGTTCAGGCGTGTTCTTCAGAAAGGAACTTAAACTTGGCTGCTGCAGTGTTTGGGATCCCTGAAGGAGCTGAACTCCCTTCCAGCTTTGTCATTACTTGTCGGGTTTCCAGCCCTGGCCTTCCGACTCTGGACTTCCTTCCTATCCAGATCCGTCTGCTGAGCTGGTCGGGGTCAGGGTAACAAGATGGGAACGTCATTATCCAGACCTGATTTTGCCCAACCTCCATCATCTGAAACATGTTCAAGGATCACAATCCTGTTGTTTCCAATTTAAAGCAGTTTTGGCTGAGGTGGCTTTGAGCTGTTGTAACACTGATAATGCAAAAGGGAAGAAAAATAAGATACAAGAAGGGTTTGAGCATGTCCCAGAAGTCCTTCAAAAATTACACCTCTGCTGTAGAAAAGCACAGACAGTCATAAAGAAGCCACAGCTATAGAGAGGCTCTCTTGTGTCCTTACCTTCTCTGCCTGTGAGGGGAAGGGGAGCTATGTTCCCTGCACCACTGAGTGGTGATCTTGCATATGTGGCCTTGCAATGATTTTGCTATCAGGAAGAGAGTTTATTTACAGATGTACAGAACACTGATGTCTTTGCCTGAAAAGAGAGGGAAAAAAAAACCAATAACAGGCAGTGTCCTCATTCTGTCTCCAGTAGCCTCGATAGTAAAGCTGAGCCTCAAGAACATCCTCAGTGCCATACCCACAACCCTTTCTGCATAGTTTTTCTTGTATTTTTTCTTTCTTGCATGCACACACAGACCCCAAATCCCTTGATCTTGCTTGGACACCCAGGCAGTTCCTCAGACATCACTGCTGCACTTTATGACCTGGACATGCTTCAGTGCTCCTTGTCCTGGGAAGCAGCTTCTGTGTTTTTCAATGCCCTGACTTTTTCCAGTTCACTGAACTGCTTCTTCCATTTAGGCCCTTGACTTTAACTGAGCCCATAGGTCCCTGCAGGTCAACAGCAGCTATTAGCATTATCTTGCCTAACAATTTATTTATACAGTAGGAGTGAAAGGGACACTAATCTAGTTCAAGCCTTAAACCACTGCTAAAATACAAAAATAAAAAAAATATTATTTGGCTTGTTTGAAAGACTCCATCTTCACAGCAAACCCTTTGAGAAGAACAACTGATGAAGAGGGAGTTTTGGAAAGCTTTGTCTGTGCTGAAGGGCTTTTCAGTGATTAGAGATGGAAGCTTGGAAGTACCGCTTTGCCCATCCCACCACACATCCCTTCCCTGCAGAGAGTCACACTGAGCACTGCAATTGCAGTGTGAGTGATTACAGATGCTGCCAGAAACAACACAGTCAGGAAAAGTTTGGAGTTGAAATTAGGAATTTGCTTTCGGCTATGTCCTGGAAACCATTAGGGACTAGCAGCTGACTTTGGAATAACAACTTTATCTGTGGCAAACCTGGGCATCCAATAGCTGGACACCCAATTAAACACCTGTTTTTATCATCTGTTTCTGCTCCTGCTGCATAAACCTGAATTTCAGAAATCACACTGCAGGTGTGACTGGCAGACCAAGGCAGAACTGAGGACAGTAATGTTGGCAGGGATGCCAGCAGAGAAGTCTCAAGGCACCTTTCCCTTCTCACCCTCAGTTCAGCAGCCTGCAGTCGCTCTTGGGGTACACAAAGACTCAGGGTGCACAAACACAACTATGAGCCTGCATTCCCAGGACAGAGAACACAGGCATCAGGTATCAATTGCAGTGTCTCCAGGAGGAAATACAATCTGGGACACTGCCTCAAGCCCGTGCCTTAGCATCTCTTATGCTATCTTTACTTTTATTTTCAAGACTAAAACATCACCTCTGTTTTCTTTACAGATCCAAGGTGGTCAAAAAGGAGGAGGAGGAAGCAGTGAAGGCTGCTACAAAGTCTCTTTTGTACCAGGGATCCATATCTCAGATGCTGGCCCTGGGAAACTCTACCTCTGTTGGAATGGGAAAGGAAAATAGCTGGAACAAGCACAGCTCTCGGATATGTGCAGTGCAATTGTCTATATGAGCAAGTGCCATGAGAATCCCAATGGAGCATCAGACATGCTCAGCAAACATGGCCCAAACACACACTGTGCCAAAGAAGTATGAGGCATTAAACATTTACTTTCCTTTCTCTAGTACCTTTGCACAACAGGACAGAAACCATCTGAATATCTCTTCCTTGCAAATTTTCTGAAACTACTTTAAAAAGATACATATCTATTAGAAGCAGCAATGATCCTTTATTAATTCATGAAGAAGAAACATGAAATAATTGGTAGGAGCTGATTGCTTGGGAAACAGATGTCTGATTTTATAACTTGGCCTGGACGCTTGGGCTTGAAGCTACACAGGAATGGAGTGCTATGACAACTGACACTGTAACACCTGATTTTTGCAAGCCTGTCCTTTCCCTCCCATCCTTCCCTCACCTACCTGAAGCTGCTGGAACCAAAGGAGCATATTCATTAACTGTGTTTTTCACTCGGGAATGGGATCTACATAAACCCACCAACCCAAACATCCAGGGTATTGTAGATGAGCTATCTAGATCAGCAAGGGAGGAATCAGCTGGAGAAAAGGGTGTCTTGCAGCCTCCTCCTGTACAGGGATTAGGTGCCTTGTTCAGGTTTAGCGGGACATGCTTCTTTTCACTCTGGATTCACAGCCCTGAAAACTTAATTATAGCTTTTCCTTGCATTGATTAACATGAGAAATGAAGAGACCTCTCTTCCGTCTGCTTTTTCTCCACCCACTCATTATCCTCGAATAACCTATCACCTGTGGATTCTCACCCTCCATAGGTGCAGGGCTGCATTCTTACAGGGGAGGAGCATCGCCTGGATGAGGCTGCAGATGAACTGGGGTACAGACCTCCTTCGGCTGCCTTTTGGAGGGAAAGTGTTTTGTGTGGCTTAGTGCAAGCAGCATGGCCTGAGAGACCCTACTAAACCAAGACAAGCTTGTCTGAGGATGGTCCCACCCCACACTGTGGAGGTGAGTCCCAGCTGCCCAGCCCATATTAACCTGGGCAGGTGTGTGTACATGGAAGCAAACCCCCTGTGTCATAAATGAATGGCATAACTTAAAAAAAGGGCAAGATGTGGCACTTAGGGAACCACAGGACTCACACAGCCGAAATTATTTGGATTAATAACTTCTCTGGCTATCTCAGCCTCCACAGTGTTGTTCATACATACACACACCAATCTGTCCAGCACTGCTGGGGTTTTCATTCCAGCTTAGGAAGGAGGCAGAGCTGCTCTGCAAGAAGCAGAAACAAAGGCAGTCCTGGAGGTGCTTCCTGTCGGTAGATGCTGTGGGGGAGCACCTCCAGACCCGCTGGGGACATTTCCGAAAGGCAGTGTCAAAGCGTTGCCTTCTCTGATGCCGGAGCTGGAGCGTCCAGCTTCTTGTCAGGCACCTACTGTTTCCTAGAAGGAAAGGGAGTATGGGAAAAACTGCAAAATGGGACATGTTGCCCCCACGAGTCCTTAACATTTGTAATCAACGGGCGTAGAAAACAATTGCAAAACGTGCAAAAGTATCCATCACAAGCACTTAACACCTCCATCCTACAAAGCCGTGAAATAACTCGTATTTTACTTCCATACAGCTGAAATTGAAATACCTTGGGGCCACCCGTTAGTTTTAACCCACTTTATAGAAAAACCCCTTGGAAAAACCCAGAGTTGGGTTTTCCTTATCTCTTCCCTGCCGTTGGTTTCCTTCAGCTCCCCGCTACATCGCACTGCAGACGGCAACTGCGGGGCTGGCACGGGCAGACGCGATGGCAGCCCGGGCTCGGAGGGAGCCGCGGCTCGGCGGGGCTGTCCCGGCCGTGTCCCTGCGGGGCTGTCCCGGCCGTGTCCCCGCGGGAGGGGAGCGGAGGCAGGGCCGGGCCCGCCCGTCCCACTCCGCCCGCGGGCGGTGCCGCCAGGTGCGCCCGCCCCGGCGCGGCCCCGGGGGCGCGGCCGCGGCTCCTGGCCCCACCCCGCCGCGCCGGGAGCTGCCGCCCCCCGGCTGAAGTCCGGGGCCGCGGAGCCGAGCCGAGCCGTGCCGTGCCGGGGGTGCTGTCACTCGGCGCTTCCAGCATGCTCCTAAGATGGCGGTAGCGGCGGCGGGCGGCAGCGGGGGCGGCCGGGCGCAGCGCAGCGGCTGGCTGGAAGTTTTGGTGCGGGAGCGCTGGCACAAAGTGCTGGCCAACTTGGGCGGCGAGGCGCTGGTGCTGAGCGGCGAGGAGCGCCCCGACGGCGCGGCCCACAACGGGCTGGGCGGCGATGGGACGGCGTGCCGCGGGGCCGAGGGGCCGGCGGCGCGCACCGCCTTCACCGACCCCCCCGAGCAGGTGCCCGAGGCCATCTCCAACAAGAAGCGCTGCGTGAAGGTGCTGAAGCAGGAGCTGGGCGGACTGGGCATCAGCATCAAGGGGGGCAAGGAGAATAAGATGCCCATCCTCATCAGCAAGATCTTCAAGGGGCTGGCGGCCGACCAGACCCAGGCTCTCTACGTGGGCGATGCCATCCTGGCCGTGAACGGCACCGACCTGCGGGATGCCACTCACGACGAGGCGGTGCAGGCGCTCAAACGGGCCGGCAAGGAGGTGCTGCTGGAAGGTAGGGAGGGCAGCGGGGCGGTCCGGCCGTGAGCCGGGCCCGAGGGGGGACCCCGCGCATCTCGTGCTGCTCCTGGGGCGTCTGAACAGCGCGGGGAGCTCGCACCCGCGACCCTCGACGGCGCGTGTATGGACACAGCCCCTCGGGAAGGGACGAACGGGTTGCCGGGGAGCTGGGCTTGAACTTTCCGCCCCCGTGTCCCCACGGCCCCGTCCCCACGGCCCCGTCCGTGCGCGGTCGCTGGAGGCTCCGCAGCCCCGTCTGGTCGTGGCGGGTCTGCTCCTGGGCTGAGGCTCCGGTGCGAGCCCGACCCAGCCTCCTGCAGGGTGAGGGGTCTTCTGGATCTGCCGTCAGGACGTTTTCACATCTTTCATCCCAAGAGAGGTGGGGAGAGTTGGGTGCAGTGAGAGGAGCGGTTTAAGGAGTAAAGGAACCCCCCTCCCCTGGCATTAAGGGAATGGCTCGGGTGACTTTGCCCGTGTCATCTCGAAACACTCGGCACCACCCTCTGTCTCCCCAGTTCCTCCTTGCACCACCCGCTCCCGTCAGGGATGGGGGTGGGGGCACAGCGGTTTGAATGGAGCTGGGGTGCCTCCCTGCACAGCAGCCTTTTCCTTTCTCGAGGTGCCTGAAGCTGTTTTGTGAAAAGTAGCCTCAGAAGCTGACCTCCGAGACAGGAGCCGACGCTGGAGTGCGTGGAGGGAGGGTGTCCCCGGGACGGGACGGGTGCTGGGGGAGCAAGTGGGAAAGCAGAGCCAGGTTCCCCCAGACCACGAGTTCACGAGGAGAGGCGTGCGCAAATCCCTGTCTTGTCACAAGGACCAATTCACTCGCTCCACCTGAGAGTGAGCAGCTTCAGAGCTGCCCTTGGCGTGTGTGTGATAACGTGATTCCATATTTGCGCACAAGTTCATTTAACCGGAGGTCAGTGGCACCGAGGCAAGCTGCAGCGCTGCCTTCCCTGTGCCACGGCTCTCCTGCCAGCCGCCGGCATTCATTCCCACCTCGCTGTACCTCCACCCTTTCGGTACCGCAGATTTCTTCACGTGCGGTTTTTGGGGGTTATTTTGAGGAGCAAAGGAGGTGCTGCTGCTGCTGCCTGGGAGGTGCAGCTGAGGATCAGCCGTGTGCAGCCAGCTATGGCATAAAGTTACAGAAAAAGTTTGAAAGGGAGAGAAGGTGAGAAATGTATTCCACAGCAGTGTGTGCTGAGAAACTCTTCTGTTGTCCCCGGGACACTGAAAACTGGAGGAGTTAGTGCTCCGTGAGGATTTAAGAAGCTGAGGACAATTGTGTCTCCTCTTCTCTGTGCCCTGCAATACCTGCAGGACCAAAGTGCATTTTGTCTTCTCTCACTGCAGCTGAATTGATTACAGGTATACCTCTGAAGTATGAATATGAACTGCTCTGGGCAGTCTGAAGTGAGGCTGTTGCATCGAAATTTTATCACTGATTTGTTTATGCAGTGTGAGGGCTTTCTGGGGTGCAGGCCAGGTAGTGGCTGAGCTTTGCTGTGACCTAATGAGTACTGAATGTATATAGTGATTGCAAGAGCCTCCCTCTCCCTCCCTCTCTCCGTGTGGTGCCTGCAGCAGCAGTCCCCGAGCGTGCTGCTGCTGTGCCAGCCTTAAAAACCCCTCGGTTTTCTCCTGGGCTAGGAGTGACGATGGAGCTGTCTCACTGGGGACCCTAAGCACCCTCCTTCACTGCTTTTGACATCACAGCTGCCTTGCATTTCTTTGCTCCCTGAGGTGCCTCAGTAGTTGTTTCTGCAGTTGACTTTGTAATTTGCGAGACAAGAGTAGATTTCAGTAGTGATCTCTATGTAGAGTTAAAATATTCTGACATTGCACTCGGTATTTTGTCCTGCCTTTCCCTTGCTATTTCAGCAGAGTAACCAAAGCAAATGCTGGCTCCAGCGCTGCCTGGGAGGGCTGCTCCCTTCAGCAGGGACCCACTCCACGTGAATGGCTTGTGAAATCGGGCAGTTTAGAACAATTCTCTGCAATTCTATTGCCTGCTTTGAAGCTCATTCTTCAGCAGCAGTCTAAAATGGTGTTTTTATGATGAAAGGGAGGAAAACCCAAAAGTTCTTTTTACTCTTTAGAGTATAGAAGGGCAACACTTCATTTTCTTTTCCTTACAGACAATAGGGTTTTGCCATTTCCTGACTTCTTAGAGAGTTATATATGGCAAAAAGCAGTCTGTGATGGGGCAGGGCAAGACCCTTGTGCAGCTCCTCTTTAGACTCTCTCCAATTCACAGAGCAAAGGCAGCATGTGTTTCCAGGGTCAAAATGTAAGATTTACATTTTAGGGAGATTCTGAGATTTGTTTGTGACTTCCAGCCCAAGAAAGCCAAATTTTCAAAGGCATGGCAAGGTGTAAAGCCCAATAAACATATTTCATGGTTCAGCAAAGCTCTGAGTATTGCCCAATACACTGTGCTTTCCTGGAAAGGGTCTTATCGTTGAGCATTTCCTAGAGGCTATGTCAGGGAAGATGTGGCTCAATACACCCAATATCAGAGTGCTGGAGCCTGCCTGTTATATAGTGTCCTGCCTAAAACTGCTTGCTCAGTGAAATGAGGCATTTACCAGCTCAGCACTACACTGTAGTCTCTCCTGCATTCCTGTGCAGGGAGGAAGGGAGTGGAAAATCCCTCCCCAGGCCTCTGCACCCTGTGTGGGAGGCAGGGCTGGAGCCGGGTGGGTGGCAGGAGGAGGAAGGTCTGTGAAGAGCAGGGATCAGCAGTGCCTCCTTTTAACACTTGCCCCTTTTTCTGCATGGATCACTGTCTCTGAGCTGGTGCACAGAGAGATTTGCTGGAGGGTCAGGGGTGGTGTAGCTGCAGCAGCTGTGCTGGTGTGGAGGGGCACAGCTGTAAAGCCTGGGAGGAGAGGTCCTGTAACAAATTTAATAGCTGTGCTGGGTTGTTCCGTCTTCTCATTTTTCCATCCCTGGCACTTCTATAATTCTACTAAGCTAAAGTTCCTTCTTATAGGTGTAGTCTGTGTAGTTGGCCAGGGTGCCTTAAATCCAGTAGAATTTGAAAAACAGAAGGGAAATAAATAAGGCAACAGGTGATGCTGCCATAAGAGGAGCTGTAAGGCAGAAGGTTCTAGAGGAGAGGGAGGTTGAGCCCTTAGAAATCATTCTGTTTCCTCACCTTCGGGGATGGACCGCTTCTGCCTGCAGGGTTTAATTTCCTGTGAGCTTTTCATCACAGCCTGGGTGTGGGGAGCAAAGCAAGCAGAGGGAGCAGGGGTGGGGGTAGCCCTGATGTTGGGCTTGTCAGCCCTTCTCAGGTGTTCAGTACAGCAGGATGGAGCTTCTCACCAACATTCAGGAGCAGAGAGAATTTCCCTGTGTGAGAGATAAGGCAGCTTCCTTGCACAATACTTATTTGCAGGTGTGGAAGGAAGCTAAAATTATCCTGACAGCTATTGTTTGTACATATAATTTCCTAGTGGTTTTGTTAAATTTGGGCTTCTTAAATAGGCACTTTAGAAAATCAAGCATCTCCTCTCACGCTGTGTGAAGCACATTACATTCAAGTAACTCTCAAGACACCAAAGGTGTTTGTTTTTATCAAAGCATCCTGGATAAGAGCAGTCCCTTGGTGTGCTCTGTAACCAAGTTGTGCTTTGCTTGTACTGTCTATGACTGCAGTGAAAAAAATGAAAACTTGAAGTAGTCTGTGCCAGTGTCAAACAGGACCCCCCTGCATGATGCTGAATTGGGATGTGATGGGGAAAAAAAAAGACCCTGCATTAGTGAATTTTGCTATCTTTGTGCAGGGTATTTTTCCCAGCCTTGTTTAATGTGTGTAGGTGAGCTAGCAGTGACGGTGGTGGAAAAAGATAGTGGGAAAAGGAGCATCTTCTTAGTGCTGTTAGAGTTTTATTGGTTTTGAATGATTCCCAGTTAACACAATTGCAAGGTCTGTGAAGAAGTGGTTTTGGCAGCCTCCCTGGGTTTGCATCAATTTCCCACAGAGGGGCAGCCCCCTGTACAGTGAATTTTAGCGTATGGATAGTCATCTTCTGTGGCTTTCTTGGGACTAATACACAGCTTTGAAGCAATGTAAGAATAAACATGATGCAGTTTGTACTGTAGTAGCATGTATTGTTTTCCAAACAAATTCTGTAAGAATTGAAAGAATTGTCCCTTCCCTACCCATTTTTAGTTTTCTCTGGGTGAAGCAAAGCAATCCTTTCTGTGTGAATTACATGTTGAAATAGTGTAAAATAGGTATGGGCTTCTTGTTGGCTGTAGTTTTTGATCTTATCTATGTTTTTGTACTTCTCTCAGTAAGGTAGTGAGATTTCTGAGGGATAATAAAATACAGTATTTATCCAAAAAGTGTTTCTCCTGCTAGTATAGAGGAAAAATGAGGCACAAGGCACTTAGTAAGTGTATATGTGACATAACTAGTTACTACAGTCAGGTGAGGGCTGTAAATCTCAGTGATTGCAAATTGTATGTGTAGTTATTCTGTATATTTCCAGTATATGTATGGACAAAATACTTGTTTGTTAGTTTGTTTTCTGGGGGGTGGTGGGTTTGTACCAGCAAATATGCAGTTAGGGAAATGCCTTCTACTTAGAAGGTGGACATTTCATGACTCATGGCTCATGGAGCAACCCTTGGCACACATCAATTTGAAAGTGAAATTGAAAGGGAAAGGAGCAGGTACTCTTACTCGAGAATTCCAGGTCTAAGCAGTTACTGAGAATCTCAGTTTTGATTGTTTCAGCTGCCTGCAGCTGATGGGGAAGGTTGAGTGGCAACACTTGATGTGTTTTTCATTGATTAGATTAGATTACAGGCTAATTTAGCAGTCCAGACAGCCTGTATCACCTTTCACAGATAAAAATCAGTACATCCTCTTTGCAATAGTTCTTGTATGAGTCCTCTGTCTTGGTTACTCTAAAGAAAATAAGGCAGTTGTGGGCAACACATTCCTGGATTTATTTGGATGAGTGCAGGGTGCCCTGTCAACCCACCCACCCTGGAAATCATGTACTAAGTCTTATAGAACAACTTACTACCATCTCCTTAAGGGTGCTTAGAAGATTAAATATGTCTAGAGACCTGGGATTCAGTTGTACTTACAGATTACACATGTTAAGTATCATTGGAAAAGAAAAAAGCATGTTTTAAAATCCCAATAGTAATTTATTCATTAAAATTAAATTTAAAACTTGGTATAACTGTTTTTAAAGAATCTTTAAGCAATGAGAGTAAAATTGAAAGCTGAAGGCTTCTGCTATGGTTAATAAAACAATGTTTGTGTCTTAATTTTGCTAGGGCAGATGCCTTTTCACTGAAGGTGATTTCTACCCTCTCAGGACAGCATTTTCACACAGGTGATGCCAAGGGCACTGGCATCTTCCCACCCCTGCTGCCCACTGGGTTTGGGTCAGAGATGCTCACTGCATGTCTGTCCTGAGGGAGCTGGTGAGGAGTGTCCAGAATTCAAACCAGTTTGGATTTGGGACAGCCCCGCTCAGATGCTGATCCCAAAAGACTGATGGTTTCAGGTAAGCTGGGAATGAGTTATAATTTTCTTTTATTCTCTTAATCTCACTGTTTTTATAATACATGGTGTGAAACTTGCCCTGCTAATATCTGTAAATTTGGCTGTGAATATAGCATCTATTTGTGTTCATTCAGAGTTCATAAGTATTGTAGAGTTTGCTCTGTTGATAACCTGTACAGTAGTCAGTCTGCTTCCAGGCTTTAAGAACACATTATTTCCATTCAATTTTTCTGATTTAGATTTCTGATCATAGGATTATTTTGTCCTTTATTCTGCAAGATTATGTTGCCATGGCTACTTGTTAGAGTTGGTACAGCTACTTCAGTGGAAGGGAAATTGGAGGAAACAGTAGTTCAAGAGAGCAATAGCATAAGTGAACAAAATGTGATGGGAGCCAAGCTGTCCCAGTAGAGCATGGAAGACTCTGGCTTTCTAAGGCTGAAACAATTCCTCAAGCATCTCAGAAAAACAGTTGGTGAAGAAAGACTGGTAGCAGTATTTCTAGAATGTACAGAAAATCCTTTAGCTGCTTATCATATGGATTGAGAGTAGCCCATGGGACACAGCTTGTTAGCCTTGACGTGGTGGGTGGAGGTGAGCCAGGTTCTTTTTAGCCCCTCTCAGCCCCACACAGCAGCTGTAGCTGGTGTGAAGTGAGCTTCACTCGGCTCAACTTTGTCACCTCTCCAAACCTTATACTGTCGAGCAGAGAAAAATCCTTCTGCCAGTATAAGGTGTGCCTGTGTTAGGGGTCTTTGCCAGGACATCTGTTCTTAGAGCAATCAGGGAGAGCACTGTGCTGTTAGGGCAGATTGGGAAAGAGTTAAGACTCAGAATAGGAGGAATAAATTGACTTGCTTTGTCAGAGGCACAAAGTTTGTTCTAAAGATGGGAATAAACATCAGGGAAGTGGCAGCATTTGGTACATGCCTTGAGGAGTGTCACTGCAAGCAAGGAGCCAGTTTGAAGATGTTTAAGGAGATGTTAAGGTGAGATGTTTAAGGCTGATTTGGGCTAGAGAAGTCTGTGAGAAACTACAAAGTATGAAGAAAGCATGGAGTGCTACTTATCATTCATGCTGCATGTTGGAAGGTGTGTTGTGAGCCTCCTTCATGCTCTTAAATAAGTGTGTCAGCTGCTGTTTTGCAGGACCAGGAAAGCTGCTCTGAGACCATATCTCTGTGCTTTAAAAGATGGTTAATAGCTCAGCCTTCTTTACCTTGCACTTCTGGGAGAGAGGATTAATTTAAATTATGACATCCAGCATCTTGCAACATCTCAGAGTCCAGCAACACTGAGTAATGAACTAGGACACAAAAGTTTCCTTGTGGGGGAAGTTGGGAAAAGACAGAATTGGTTTGTTCATCATCCAATTAGCAATCAAAACATAATTTTTTCAGAACATAAGTTAATAAACTTGCTTAAAAAAGGTTTGATCAGCTGTGACTAGTTCATCAGATTGCTTCAACACTAGATATTACCTTGCTGTAAGGTTTTTTCCTCAACATAAATTCAGTTAAGAGACATAATTTCCACATAACTCTTTGGCAGATACAGATTTCTGACTGCTGCTACTGTACACTTCTGTTACAGTCTGGCTTTAATTTTGTCTGTCTAGAACTTGAACTACTGAACTGGTTATGGCTTTGTTGCACATATGCTAAGGGCACAACAAAGTGGGTCACTGCCAAGGCACATCTGTATTGTGCTGTTGGGTAAAATGGAGTTTTTAATTGTGAGGAAATGAGCCAGAAAAGTAGATGTGGAAAAACTGTCTCGGATTAGAAATGATTAACATACAGCACACTCCTTCTAAAAATGACACGCAGGTTTTTGCTGAACTGTTGGAAGTTGTGCTTGTTGGCACAGCTCTAGAAATCACCAGAGCTCAAGCTGTGGCTGTTCATTCCTCTCTGCTCTGAGATATTTCCTTCTGAAGGTGACATGTATTTGAGCAGTGAGGCAGCTTCAAGGCAGCACACAGGTGAGTAGCATGTGTGTGTGTATCGATATGAAGAGCTTCTGTTCACTTTAATGGCAGACTGAAAATTGGTAAATTCCTGGTATGGTGTAAGTACCTAACAAACAGAATTTTTTTCTAAGTATCAGAAAGCTAGAAATTCATCATTACATAAAAATAAAATGTAAAAAACCAGTATCAGAATATAAATTCTTTTCTGGCAAAAACATGCAACTTACCTGATTTGCAACAAGTAACATGACCTCTTGGAAATATTTTGTCAGCCTCACATGCCCTTTCAGGGAAATGGGACCATTAGTTAAACTTTATGTTCCATTTTCCATATACAGCTGGTGCAGTACCTATTTTGGCTTTTAGCATAATCAAGAAGTTATGAGGGACCATGGAAAAGCTACACTATGGAAATAATGTATCTCCACTTTAGTCTGAATTATTTCAAGAATAGCTGTTTCCAGGATGATTTACTATACTGACTGTTTAAAGTGCCGTTGGCTCTGATTCTGCAAGGTGAGCAAGAGACAGCTGTGTGAAGACGCTGGAAAGGTTTAGAGTTATCCAGCATGTATCTTATGAGGCTGCTTTAAGATAAAAACTTTTAACTCAGACAGTGAAAGTTTAATCTGTTTATCTTGGGCTTTGGGCTTTAGTCCCCACGAAACAGCCTGGAAGGACAAAACTAGCAGAGGGACTGGCAGGATTGTTGTGGCAGATGTGATTTCCCTTACAGCAGGCAGCTTCCCTTTGGTCCTACTCTTCCCAGGTAGAAGTCAAAAGGATTGTTCTCTTGCTGATGAGAAGCCAAAGGAGGTATTTAAGTATTGGATGTTCAGAAGTATTTTCCAGGAATAAGGTGAGAAGGATTTGCCTTCAGTACTTGTGGCTTGATTTCTGAGGTTTTTGTTTGATTTATTTTGTCTGGTTTGGGGCATTCTTGTTTTTTTTCTTGTTTGTGCGGGTTTATTTGGTTGGGGTTCTTTTGTGGAGGATGCTGTGAACAGAAAAAAAGGGTTTCTAAATTACAGTTGTTTTCCAATGAATACATTATTCTTGGTAACTACTTGTCCCTTTTAAGCTGCTTCCCCTGCCTCACACAGTGACAGATTCTCCTGGTGCCCAGTCTCCTCCTCTAGCAGTGATGGGTGGCTGGGATGGAGGAGTGTCTGCAGAGACCCAGCAGGATTCCTACCACATAAATATATACTTTGGCAGAGAGACACAGACCATGAGATGTATTTATATACATACTTCTCTAATGAGCAGTCCCATCAGCAGGTATTCCTTGTTTGGTGCTTGACCTTCAGATGTGCTTGGGGCCGGCATGGACACTTCAGGCTGCTGGAGCTTTGCCAGGTCTGGAGAGGCTGAGCTGATGCCTGTTACCCATTGGGTCTCTCTGCTTTTGGCATGTCCTGGTGGGCTGTTCTAGCTCAGCACTGGAGAGGTTGTGGGGTCTCCCTCACTGGAGATACTCAGGAACAGTGTAGGTGTAACCCTGTGCAGTGCACTCCAGGGGATCCTGCCTAAGGAGGAAGGTTGGACCAGATACCCCACCCATGGTTCCTTTCAGCCTTAACTGTTCTGTGATTCTTTCTCTATATTTCACTGCTGGGAAGACTTTTCCAGAGCTGGTGATGTGGCTGTTTATGAGTTCTGTCATATTAAAGTCAGGAGGATAAGCTTATGCAAGAGAAGGAAAGCAATCTTCAAGCTGGAATGACTTTGATGACAGCAGCTCTTCATTAAGAGCTCCAGGTGTTATTACTGTGTTTTGCCAAATTAAACTCTTCTAGATTTTTAGAAGCTTAGTTAAATGGCCAGTCAAACAGTTAACATAGCCCAGATTTTTGAAGTCCTGAGCATAATGGTGAGGAGTGACACAAGTAACACTTAACCTGATGAAAGACCTAAAGGTGCTGCAGATGGCTCAGCTAATAAGCTTGAAGCCACTGTTCTCTCATGGCTTTTGTTACCCTTTTCTTTGCAGGAATAGTGGTTGGGTTGCAGGCTGATGCTCTTGAGATGTTTGTGAGACACAGCTCTCATCTAGCTCTGGGGAGGAAATCTCTATTCCTGCCTTAAAAGAGATAAAAAACCTCAAAAACGTCAGTCTTCTTTGTGTTTGTGAAATGCTGGAGAAGTGTCAGGCCAAAAACGGCCATAGAAGCAAATAACATTTCAATACAGGAAGAATGCAAGGAAAAGCAACTAGTTTTAGGAAGCTCCCTGTTGTTCAGCGAATGGCTGTCTGTATAAACAAGCCAGACCTAGGTGATGTGTGAGGATAGATCATAAAGGAAGCACTACAGGAACAAACCAGTGGAATTTCCACTTAACACATTAAAATCAACCCTGCAAGTCTCCATTAAGGAGAGTCATAAATTTAAGTTCTAAGAGATGGCATATAAAATATCCCTGAAACTAAAGATGATCATCTGACAGTTTTATGTTTCCCTTTCGCTCTGTTATATCTCTTTTAATAAACATGTGGGATAGATTATCAAAAGAGCAGCACTTTTAAAATGAAGTCTTGAGGAAATAAATAGTGAGTCTGAGCATATTATAAATTACACCAAATAAAAACAAACTGAAATTGATTCTGAGCTTTGCCTGTGTTCAGACTGCATCGCTAGGATCATTCTGTGTTGATCTTGTTTTATATATGTATTGAACTTTTCTGCTAGGCATACCATGAAATGTTAGTATTTAATGCTTGAGGTTTTGTTCAAGTACTGCCAGAGCTTTTTGTCTATGTGCATAAATAGTATTAAGACCTTAGAGAGGTTTCAGGGTTCACTCTCTTTACAAAAGACTGGGTAACCTTTTGGTTTTTGAGGGAGGAAAGGAAGGGCTAACTTGAAAACATGCAGGTTTCTGTGGTAATTTTTATGATGTTTCAATCTGAGATGTCATTTTATATCTAAATGTTAATCAGTCTTTTTTCAAAAGGCTTATTTGAACTTGCATTTAAAACCTTTTATAAATAGAATTTTCTGTGTGGAAGAGCAGAGAATTACCCAAGGTACCATCTCCTCATAGAAAATCTTTGCAGTCACATCATGTTTATCACAGGAAATTCTCATAGCCAAAAAGTTTTGACCAACTCAATGCAGTACTTTGTTCCCATTTTGTTAAAATACAGTTAGTTTCCATAAGTGCAGGTATTTATTCAATTCTTTGGAAAATTTAGATATGCAGTTCTCCTTAATCACTTTATTCTGTTACTTTTCTATCAATATGCACGCTGTATGAAGTGGATAAGGGTGTATATTTGGTATGAGCCAAGACAGATACACTTCCAGTAGAGAAGTCACAAGTGATACATTATATGAATTCCAGTAAGACATTTACATTTGATGTTTTCAGTTAGTCATATTTCTAGAGGAATGCTTCCTTTTTTCTCTGAAACTCACAGTGGAAACCTTGAATACTGAAGGAAATGAGGAAGAGACTTCTCAAGTCTCTAAAACTTGCATAAAATAGCTTTTTAGGTGTAATTTTAATATCTTCTCAATGCAGCTGTAAATGAAGTTGGTCTCACTACCTTTTTAGTTTTTGCTGTATTAAAGACTTCATATAGAACTCTGTATGTGAAGGAATCAAGTTCATGAAACTTAAAGGCTGGGCAATTATCTCTGTGGGGGAATATGCAACATATTATTTAGTTTCTTTATTTTCTTTTTGCTTTCTTTCTGTTCACTATTGCATTGGCTGATGCTGATTTAGGAGTGCCCTAAAGTGTAGCTGTTAAATTACAGAGCTGATCTGGCCCTGGTGTGGGCACAGCAGTATTACATAGGCACAAGGTGCAGGTGGACACACACAGCTTGCATGCATGTTGTACATGCAGTTGCTCATATCCACGACAGAATTTGTTTGTTGTCAGTGCAATGTGGATGAATTTAATTGTTCTTTGAAAACAGAAATAAATAGAGGCGTGATTATACCTGCACCGAAGGAGTCTGCGGGTTGATTCATTTGCTGAAATGCTTTACAGGAGGCTGCAACTGCAATTTTGGTTTTTCTCAGGGTCTGTGTTTCCCACCCACCCTGCTGTCCCTGTTGGGTTGTCTGTGGGGGACAGCCTGCCCTGTGCTAGAGGGTGCCAGGAAGGGGAGTGAGCCTGGAGCAGGAGGTGGGAGAGTGAAAGCCACTTTGTCTTCAAGCTGGCATGAAGTTTCCCATTAATTTCCATGGGATTGGGATATTTTTAGCAAGCAGTAATGACATAAATCACTGATGGGGAAAAAAAGATGCTGATACAGCTTTATCTTTTCCCCAATACCTACTGTATTGATTCCTCTTTAAAATAATATGGAATGTTCTTTGGTCCTGACTGGGTGACTCACTTGGCTGGCTTTCTGCTCCAAGCTGTCCATGGCATCTCTGTTACCGTGGTGCTTTACTGTGCTTAGCAAACCTGGCTCCATACTCTGTCCTGTCAGGTAGTCCCTCCTCCCTTCCTGCTCATAAAATACATGTGGTAGCAGTTCAGCTCCAAGTTCAGTCGTTTTGTGCAATAATTGATTAAACAATTGTTGTTTCTTTATTTATGGTTCTGTGCTAACCACAAAGGTTGAGTAGCTCTGCACAGTCACATATGTGCTTAAGTTGTGGGTACTTGTTATCAAATTGTCAAATCAGAAAGTATCAAAAATTTTCTTCTACAAATCTCCCTGCTTTCTCTTAAATTCCACGGTGACAGATACTGTATCAACAGCTTTTCAAAGGATGTTTCAGGTCTTCTTCCTCGTTCAGAGCTAAGCCCTCACCTCTTCAAGAGCAGAAACACACTAAAAATAGTGTTTCATTGGAGCAGAAAGTGGTCACTGTTTGTGGAGACAATAAAACTGTAGTTTCAGGTGGAGCCTGGTTTATGAAGTAATTTTTTTTGTTTCCCAAAAAGCTGCATCCAGCAGAGATTTGACCCCTTTCCATTTGAACAGGAGGTTTGTAAGTGCCCTTGTGCCCTCTCTGTAGAACTGTCCATGCATAGATGATTTTCCAGGAGAAATTTGACTTTGTAGCTGCCTTGGTGCCATTGCAGTATATAGTATATACAGTAATTTCACGATTATAAGCCGCACTGATTATAAGCCGCACTTCTGGGTTTCAGCAACTTTTTGGTTTTTGTCCATATATAAGCCGCACCTGATTATAAGCCGCATGTTACAATACAGAGTGTGATAAAAGGTATCTGTTCTATCACCATCTGTTGAGGGTGGGGACAGTGATCCTTATCTCAATGGCAGATAATTTGCTAATGGGCCATCCATTGAAACCAGGCAAGGCATTGTTCTTTATTTTTTCACAACCCATCCTTCCTCCAGCCAGTCATTGTCTGCTAATGGCCCATTGAGTCCCACTGTGTGACTGATAAAATTACTGCATCCCATTGGAAGTTGCTCCAGCCAGGGGGAAGAGCCCAACATTTCTTACCAAGATAAAAACAGAGGTTTTGGGACAATAAGGTAACCCCTTTCTCCACTGGACTCCAGAGGAAAACCGGATTTCTCCACATCACCACTGGACCTCCAGAGGGAAACTGCACCTTGTACAGGAGCACTGCTCCAGCTGAGCCACATCTGTCACTGCAGGAGGATGCAGCCACCATTTAATGGGACTGCTACCAACACCCTGCCTGACGGTGTCAGGTTGTACTCTGACTGTGTCAGGGTTTGGAGTTTGTTTCTTTGTAGTACTGTATTTCTATTTTAATTTCCCTAGAAAAGAACTGTTATTCCTAATTCCCATATTTTTGCCTGAAAGCCCCTTGATTTCAAAATTATAATAATTTGGAGAGAGGGGGTTTGCATTCTCCATTTCAAAGAGAAACTCCTGCCTTTCTCAGCAGACACCTGTCCTCCAAACTAAAACAGCAACATTTTGTTCTTTGTCCATATATAAGCCGCACCTGATTATAAGCCGCACTTTGGGTTCGGACCAAAATTTTAGTCAAAATGGTGCGGCTTATAATCGTGAAATTACTGTACTAGTATATAGTGCCCGACTGTGACAGTCATCAGAAGTATTCTGGGTTTGCAGAGTACACCAAGCCCAAAGTCTCTGCATGGCTTGCTCCTCTCCCCACTGGGTTTTCTGGATATCATTTGCCTTCTTTCTGACTTCTGACCGCATCATTTAGGATACGAGGCAACACCAGAAAAAAAAAATTGATGTTTATCAGCCTGATTATGCAGGAGAACCTGCAGTTGTAGCTGAGCAATTAATTGCATAATGAAAACCTTGGCTTGCTGACTTTATCCCGGCTGGCTGCTTTGTGTGTCTGAGCCTGGCAGATCCCCCTGGGGATGAGCAGTGCTTCCGGGCAGGCTCCATCAGCTGCTGATGGCCACCTGGCTGACAGCCAGACACCATGGCTTCCCTTGCCTCTGAAGAGGTGCACATTTGTGACCACAGTTTAGGAGTGATTGAAAAGTGACTGATTTGGTATCATCACAACAAAGTTGTGCCTGAGGTCTCTGGGGAATTTGGGTTAGCTCAGAAGCCCTGAGGTTTCCAGGCCTGGAATGAAACACAATTACCTTGTGGGATTTTTTTCTTTTAAACACATCATTAGAAAACATGATAGTTGAAGCTAAGCTGTAATGTTAAACCTGTAATCATAGCTTTGGAGGGTGCTGCAAAGAAATCTCTTGCAGTATTACATGAAGAGTACCCAGTTAAAATATAATAACTGATTCTGAAAAGTCACATGAGACACAGCTCTGCAACAATAATGCCATATGTTTCGAATGTTACTTATTTTATAAATGATAGAATAACAAAAAGTAAATCTGATTCAGCAGCACTTTAACTGCAATGCCCCTGGCATTGACTCCTTTGGGGATCAGTTCTGGTGGAAGGACCCCTGAGGCACAGCTTGAGCCCTCTGAATAGTCCTGCTGAAGGATACTTGTGTGTGAGCCACAGTGGCCAAAGAGGCTGGAGAAAAGAGGGCCTGTTAGTCTGCTTGCTCTGGGGATGGCAGTGGTTTACAGAGTCACACAACTGTTTAGGTTAGAAAAGACTCTAAAGATCATTGAGTCTAACTGTTAACTCAGTGATGGCAAATTCACCACTCAACCATCCCTACGTTCCACATGCACACATCTTTAAATATGTTCAGGAATGGTCTGACTCCACTGCTTGCCTGGGCAGCCTGTTCCAGTGCTTGATAAGCCCCTTTCTGTGGCAAAATTTTTCATACTATCCAATCTAAACCTCTCCTGGCACAACCTCAAACCATCTCTTCTTGCCCTGTTACTTGCGATAAGAGATTATCCCCCATCTTGCTACAAATTCCTTCTAGGGAGTTGTAGAGAGAAATGAGGTCTCCCTTGAGCCTCCTTTTCTCCAGGCTAAATACCCCCAGCTCCCTCAGTTGCTCATGATAAGACTCTTGCTCCAACCCCTTTGCCAGTTCCTTTGCCTTTGGACATGTCCCAGAACCACTTTCCACCCTGTCCCTGTTCAGTACAGAAGGGGATGGAGCCTGGCAGGCACTGTCAGCCCCACTCAGACCAGCTTTCCTTCCAACTACCTTTGCTGTGGATCCATGGTTTCTCTGCACAGGTAAGTGAATGTAAAGGAGGCCCTGCAAGCAGATACTCCATCTGTAGGCTGGATCAGGGTGGGCAGGCAGCAGGGCCCGGCAGAGTGCCCTGACCTGCTGTGCAGTGTATGTGCAGGCTGAGGTTTAGTGTGTGTAGGTTCCGCTGGTTTCACTGTCCAATGTCTGATCCTGTAACTACATAGATGAGGATGACCTTTGCATATATAATGTCTTTCCTGTTGTTTTCAATAAGGCTAAACTTGGGTAAGGCTGGGCAAGAAGAATCATAACTTTTGTTCTGTGGGCACACGAGTGTAGATTGTGCTATATAAGGCTGCTTGCTGTTGAGCCTGTCCCCATTCAAGGTGAGGAGAAAAGTGTTCATATTTTTATTATCTTTCTTCCCTCCCTATGCCACACCAAAACAAGCAAACTGTAACAATCTCTACAGGAGAGAAGCAGCATTTTACAGATTATAGCTTTTTTTTGCTAGGAAACACGTAGCCATGTTTAACTTCTTTTTAAAGAGTGGCAATGTTGAATATACAAATTAAACTCCAATTTACACAGTTGAGATTTCCATGAACACTTCACACGAGTATTCTCAAAGTGCAATGTTTTGCAATAATGACATTTGCTAGGAACAGTCTTGGGGGAAATAGGACTTGTTTGCACCCTTCCCCTTTGATGCCAGCCTGTGTCAGCCCGTGCTGCAGCCAGCTCTGAACAGATCAGCCTTTGTGTCCCCAGCACAAACATCCCTCTTCTTTCTGAGAAATGGGCAAAATGGGTTCTGACCAGCACAGCCAGCTGTTTGCAGCTTGTTGGGCAGCAGAAGAGAGACAAGCGGCTTCTCTGTGCCCCTGGCAGTGAAACAGCTTGAGTCTTTACAAACCAGAGTTTAATATCGGCTGTGAGGTACTTCAGCTGTGTCACAAGGCTCCCCAGCTTGCTCTGCAGGAGTTTTCTGCTCTGGTTGAAGGCTTGGAGCTGCTTTCTGCCCTAGTGCTCTGAGTGGTGCAGAGGTGCATTAGTGCCCAGCAAAGCTGCTACTGGTTGTTTCTTTCCTTGGCAACTTAAATCTTTGAGTGTTTAGTGGGAACGGTTTAAAACTTACAAAAGCCAGTAACAGCATCTGCCATTGTTACTTCAGGTGGTGTGATCTTGTGACATTTCAGAGGAGTGATCTGGAATTATGTAAATAGTCTAATTCTGCCCTTTTCATTTATATGATGCCTTACACTGATGCTATACAAGTGCTTGGTATTTTTATTGTTCTTAAGTAAATTCAGACTTCAGTTACTTCCCCTGGCCCAAGACTTAATCACCATTCTTTCTGAGTGTGCTGTAGCTTGCAGAACCTTTTACCTTCAGCAGCAGAGAGGTGAGGTGTCTGGGACTGTAGTTCCAGCTGTGCCAGTGTCCTTTGCATGGCTCCTTTGGCTTTATCTCAGAGGAAAAGCAGGATGAGGAAGGTGCTTAAAAGCCATTGCTATCCCGAGCACTGCTCAAATGCTGCACAGGTTGGGATCCCTGCTGCCTGTCCTTGCCACTCAGCCTGGCACTGTGTAAGCTGCTGAGGTTAATGGGGCTGAGCCTCTGTAGTCAAGTGTGGGGTGCTCCCACCACCAGGACAAATGCTGTTCACACCCTACCTGTCATGTAGGGAGCGTGGTCTGATTTCTGTGCACACTAGTTGTGCTCCAGCTCCTTCTAACTCACTTAATGATGTGGAGCCAGGCCTGGATGTGGGCAGCCATGAAGCTGGATCCTGCAGAAAATATGTGTACACCACCTCCAAATGCCTGTGTCTTTATTTGCAGCAGTAGTGATGGACTGTGAGAGGTGAGCACAAGCATCTGGCTCCCAGGATAGGCAGTATTATTAATGTCCAGTAACATTAATTAAAAACTGAGCACTGAAAAGGCTTTGGGCTGGAGCCAAAGTCCATTCTTTGTTCCTCTAGCTCCCTTATGCTGATCACTCTCTGCTTCTCTGTGGTTTTGGGCTGGGCTGGGCTTCAGTAAATGAAGCCAAGTGAAACCTGTCTTTTTAGGCCTGGTGTGGCATGTTTGCTTTTGGGTCATGGTATTTGTTCATGCTGTAGAGGTAACAACAGATCTTGATGCCTTGGTGTGTGGTGTCCTGGCATTGGTCTTCCCTCTGAGCCAGCACAGTGTGAAGCTGGATTGTGGCTGGGATGCTATCTTCATGCTCTGATGTTTTTACATCCTGTGGAGTAGGAGGGAAAAATGCCCCACTGCTACTGTCCCTGTACCACAACTGCCCAAGAAGTCTGTCATAGTTTCAGTCCTTGTTGGGCAGCCAGACTGCAGCCCAGGCTTCTGGGTAGACTTTAATGTGAGAGGAATGTATTCCAGTGTTTGGGATATAGCCTTTGCTCTTAATAAAGGTGTATTAAGTAATTGCTTTAGGCTTTTGGTTGAAAGGATAAATCATTCTCCCTTTTCCTCTTTTTTTATTATTCCTTTTATTTATAAAATAAATATTTTATAAATAAATTATTTGTATCTGTGAATGTTGCCTTTATGCTGTAATTTTTTACTCATTGTTTAGTGACCTTTGCCACCCCCAAAATCTTAATTTCTAATTCTGAGCATTAGAGGTAATAGGCAGAGAAAAGTTATTGTGATTTGGGGTTTTTTTCCTCCTTTCTTAAGTGTGTTTACATCTTTAGAAAGGATTCTTCTTACTTTAGGCATTTGTGCTATGCTGCACATCTCTCCTCTCAGGATCAGCAGCAGAAACAGACTGAGTGATTTTTGGGAGATGCCACTCTCCTTCCTCACTTACTACAGGGATACTGGCTTGGCTTCCAAAGCTATGTGACATATATTCCATCTCTTACAGTGTTTTTCAAGTTCTTCCTTTGCAACCCAAGAACAGTTGTGTATTTCTCAGCTCTTATTCAGTTACATGGTTCTCCAGAACTGGAATTTTGCATAAGGTAGGATATAGTCCAAAGAGCAGAAAGAACTATATATCTTTGTTACAATAATAATACAAAAACCATGCATACTGTTTGAGAATATTAGCATGTAGTAGTGTTGTGTGTTGGCCTTGGCAAGAGAGTTGCATGAGCAAAGCCCATCCCTGTGCTGCAGTGCATCTCTGTGGCTGCACTGAATTGTGTGATACTGTGCCAGAAGCAGATTATTTGAATTTACACGGGTTAAATGTATGCTCTGGAGAAGATGTCATTTCAAATGCTTCCTTTCTCCATGATGGAGCTTGCAGAGCAGAATGGGAAGCAGTTGTGTCTGCAGAAGGGAGTCATGGACCCCAGCACAAGGCAGAAGTGCTGAGGCAGGAGGAAGAACCCAGCAAGAAGGTTTTGTCACTGAAGCCAATGTGTTGTGAAACTGCAGCTGATCTGATCAGAGCTTTCCTGCCATCCCCCTGGCCTTGGCAGCTCATTCCTGCTCCTCCACCTGCTTCCCTGTGGCCATGCTGTGTGTTCCAGGTCCCCGGGTCAGCTCTCTGGGTGGCAGCAAGGCATGGGAAGCTTGAGTCATTGGAGGTCCCTATATGGGACAGCTCACATTTAAGATCCATACAAAGCCATTGTGAAACTGCACCCATCGTGCTGAGACTTGTCTTGTTAACTGTATGTTGCTGTCAACATGCAGCGGATAAAATCTGGCCCTGGTGAAACCAACTTCAACACTCCTTGATGGAGCAGGGCTGGGATCTGTCTTAGTGTTGCAAGTTGTGCCACTGTTGAGAAAAAATCCACCTTTTCTCTTTTTTTTTTTTTTTTTGGAAGTGCTAGACTTCTAAGTGATAATCTTGAATTTTCAGTGTTAATTGTGTCACCTACAAGTTAAAGTGTGCTTCTCACCTGCTTTGTATTCTGCATATCCCAGAGCTTTTATATAACCTTGTGTTGCTGTACAAAGGATGGATATAAATCTTTTATACAGAATGTCTCCTGGATTGTGTGGGGGAGTGGGAAATCCTGCAGAAGTTAAAAGTACCTGTCCTGAACAATGGCTGGGTTGATTTGACAGCAAGAGCAATGACCTTATAGTTGAAATGAGGAGCAAGAGCTAGAAAATTGGACACCCCCCCAGGACCTTCAGTGGGCAAGAAGAGAGAGAGCTGAGCCTTGTGCCAAGGAGCAAAGCACAGACTCAACCAAGCTGGGCATGTTAAAGTGTTGATTTGCATCAACACAGGAAGGGAGACTGAAGTGCAGCAGCTTTACTTGTATACACCTGGCTAAGAGACAAAATACATCTTGTTCATGAATGGGTTTCTGTGCCACCAGTCCTCTAGTTTTGTATTCTCATTAGCCATACATAGACATATCTTGAAAACTTCAAATTTACTGTGTTCCTGGGAATGCTAAATTTGGTCCACACTGTGCAACTGGCCACACTTTAAGTGTGGGAATGCTGTGATTTTTTTTTTTTCAGTGTTTTCATGGGTTTCAGTTCTGGATGACTTGTCCTGTGCTGTTACTGTGCCTGGAGGCCATTTAAATACATTGACTTTTCTACCCATTTCATAGCTGCTTGAGTTGTTTCTTGAGGTCTGCAGCCTTTCCAAATGCTCTAGTTTATTTATGTAAGGTTTTTTTCACAACACTATTCCCTTCTGTATTCAGTTCCTGTTGTATTAGTAACAAATTTGATTTTTAAAATTTGTTGCTTGTCACTCCTGTTTTTTCTGCCTTCCTTTTTCTGAGTTTTGATGGGTCCAGCCTGAATGTTCTGGTTCTTTGCACCTTCACCAGTAGTTTGTTCCACTGCATGCTCTTCCAGCACACTAAATTAATCTGGCAACACTATCCAGAATATCAGGTGTTTGAATATTTAAAGACTTCCTGTCTTGAAAAAAATATTTTTTAAAAACAAAATCAGGAAGCACCCCCAGATTTGTAAGAAGCTTCTCTTTAGTAGCTTAATTAAAAAATTGTGAAGGTTCCAAAGATCTGTGATAAAAAACCCCACAAAACACAAAAAACTCTAAACCTACTAATCCCATTTTTTTTCTGGGGTTTTTTTTGGTTGGTTGGTTGGTTTGGAAAGTTCTGAAATGATCTTGAGAACTTGACTCACTCCTTGGATTGTGCAAAAAGATGGTGACCCTTAGGTTTGGTTGCAAGACTGACTGCCTCATGCCTGCATGATGGCTTTGCAGTTTCATATTCAGGAGTTACAACTTATTTCTTAGCACGAGGCTGCTTTCCACGTCTTTGGCATGGCTCTTCCAGAAGATTGAGTGCTGCAATGTGGAAATAAAATTTTGCATGATCCAACAACTTCAGTGTATTGATCAGTGTGAGTTAATGCACGAGTGAGAACTTGGGGTGTTGGTTGCTTTGCACTTAGAACTTCTCAAGTGGTTGTTACTGTGGCACTGATCTCCTTCCTCCCCAAGCTGTGTGTTCCTGACTTCTTCACATGGTTCAGGCTTTTATCTGAGTTTCTAGGGGCCTGGCTCAGAGAATTAAACCAGCAATAGTTTGGGGCTGTTGCACTGGCTGTGCAGACCTGAACTGTCCCTTACACAGAGTTTTTGCAATCAGGCAGGGAGTTGGCTCTCACAGCTGAACATGTTTGTGTTGTTTCATCAATAGGGTGAAATGATTCCCTACTTGAATATCTTTTCTGATTCCTTCACTGTCCTTGGCCCTGCTATAGTTTTTCACCCAGTGTATTGTCAGGAGCCCAGAAGAGAGGGTGACAAACAGCAGTTCGTGGATAGGACCAAGAATTTGTCATGGCACTTCTTGAACCTTCTGGAGAAATCATTATTACATGCTGACTGGTATCAGTTTTCAGGAGAGCATGTTTTTTGAGCAGTTACTAAATATAGTGCTTTTGGAGGCAGCAGCCTTCTTCACATCCTTATACATTGTTCTTAGTTGATGGGGTTTTTATTTCCCCTTAACTGATATGTTTTAGCATGTCAGTTTATCTGAAAGTTTCAAATTCTGTGGAAGTATGAGAATAGGAACCATTGTGTCTGAAACAGTGATTCTCTCCTTTTTGGAGGGTTATTTGAATTAATCCACATGACTAAAAAACATTAGAAAGGGGAGGCCATGGAAACCCTTGCTGTGAATATCCCAGATGACATCTCTCCAAATTCCTAATTTGGGCATACAGACTGCAGTACCTCACATGTCCCTTTTCACTCTGTTTTGTATTGGGTTTTGAGAAATATGCACAAAAGCTTACCCTTTGGAAGGGGACTGAACTACATCAGCCTTTTACTGAGGTTTTGTGTGAAGACATGGTTAGCAGTGAAGTCTGGAGATCAACATGAGTTCCTGGGTTCAGACTGCCTTTCAAATATCCCTAACCAGTGTTAGTTCCAGTGCCCACAAGGAAGTACAGAGTGGAGGCAGTCAGAAAACCTTCAGGGAGTTTTGGCTGTAGAGCAGATGAATAGTGGCACTGTGTCAGTTTATCTTAACAATTGATATGGTAAAATAACTTGGTTTCCCCCTCCTTTCCTTGTCTTTTCTTCCTCTCCCAGGTTGCTGTTGTGAACTGCCAGTTATTTTTACTTTATATTGAAATTAAGCATGCTGAATCTGGAAAGGAGCTAAAATATCCATCTGCCTTTGGTTATTTTGGCAAAGTGTCAGCCCTCTTTACCCCAGTAATGGTCCTTGAGGAGCAGGATGGACATCAGAAAGTATGGTTTCATGTGCCATAGTAATTTGAACATTTTAAATTTGGGGTGAGCAAACTTAGCTAAGAAATGCTAATACATGTGTTCAGTATTGAAGTCTTTGTAAGTATTAATCTTTACTTCTGCTGATAAGGCTACAAATCTCCTGAAATGGAGGTGCAAGTGGAGAGGTGGTAAATGTATCCTTCATACAAAGAAGCATTTCTGTGAAAGTAAAAAGCACATCTCCAAATCCAATAAAAATTAGAGATGAAAAGTCATCTGTCATCTAATCCCAAGGACCTGCCACAGCAGTGAAGCTAACACTCCTCACTTCACTTCAGGATTCCTGGTGATGTAGCTTGAAAATACCGTTCTGAATTTCCATGACAGAAGAATACTGAGTTTCACATATGTTTCCAATTCACACATAAAAACAGATAAATGGAAATTTTTACCATCTATTAAACTTTCAAAGGAAGTAGTTATGTTTAGTTAATTAGCTTAGCTGTTTGAATATCTACAATCTATCCTTTACTGGTATGTAGATTTAGTAAAGAATCCATTACAGAAGTGATAGCCCAGGGGGAGTGTGTCTTCTAGCTGATGGGTATTATGAATGTATGTGAAATGTCAGCTTTGTTCAAATGCAGGAATAAAGATGCTTTTGTAATGTGCCTTTTTTTTAATCTGGTACTTGATCAGAGGTTTTGTCTTCACAAGCCAAAGCAGTAGAGAGAATGAAGAGGAAATAGTGTAGAAAACAAAGAGGAACCAAAGCATTTGCAAATCTTTGCAAAATGTTCAAGGCTGATGCTGGATAATTTGGTGGTGAGGGTCTGTGGTCTGTTTAACACACTGATATTTTCATGTGATCTGTCTGCACCTGAAGTATAGAATACACAGAAATTTTCTATGAAGTGAACCTTCATGCACATTGGCAAGGAGCCCAACAATTCTCTGCTTTTGTGTCTTCTGGGTCAGCACTCCCTGTATATGTTTTTTTCTGGTTCCTGTGTCACCTGGTGCAGCATCCTCACTGTCACAAGCCTTCATCCCCTCTTCCACACTCAGATGTGGTTACACAGCCACTGGAGCTTGGGATGCTGCTTGTACAAAGGCACTGGAGCTCTTGGCTTTGGGTTTTTACTCAGAAGTTGAACTGCTTCAAACTGTTCTTTTGGCCCAACAATCTAAGTTAGGAATCTTCTTGCTATTTCTGTTGTTTGCTTCTCAGTAAATACCTAGTTACCTCTGCCTTTCACAAACCTGTGGAAAGTGCAATTTATGGACCCAGTCTGTGTTTAAGGAATGGGTCTTTTAACAGGTGGGCTAAGAAAACTGTCCTCTTATTCAGAGGAATGGTGTTTTTCTTCCTGCAAATGTCTCAGCTGCTGAAAAAAATGGGGAGAATGCCTCCATTAAAGCAGCATATGACAAAGTCAGTATTAATTGAAGACTGAAGTTGTGAATACAGGTATTTGTGCATTCCTGTGCATAGTTTAATGTCTTTGAAGCTGAGCAACAGAAATTTTCCCACTTTTAAAATCAGCAAAATACTGGGCTTTCCAAAATGTTCAATTTTAATGGGACTAAAACGCATTGGGAAAAACAAATGATAAAAAATGAAAGCAAGAAATAAAGTCGGCAGAAGTTACTCTGGCAAAGTGTTGCATCCACTGTATTTTTAATAATGAAACGATTCTTTCTTAAATGGCAAGGGAACAAATATTATGGTTCATTTCAGTGGGATCTTTAAATATGGTTAGCGTTAATGTACTTTATTTGCTGTAAGAATGATTTTTTTATTGCATCATTAGCAGATCAATTAGATTCCTTTGAATGCACTATGTCTGTAGGAGATTAAAAATGAAGGAGACCATATGTGTTTTCTTGAGTCTCAATCACATACTGGAACCTAATCCAAAGCCTTCTTAAGTTGCTAAGTAGAAAGGAATCTTTTCATTGACTTCAGGTTTCTTTGGACAAGTCTTCAGAAGAAAAATTCACTTGGACAATTGCATTCTTGTTCCAAATATGCAAACGTAAGTACTATATGGAATCGGATTTCTGCCTACACATTTCTAAACATTTTGGTTGTTGTCTGAATGATTAGGAGATGAAGAAGATTTTACATGTGTAAAACATTTATGTTCTTCAGGTGGGTACCTTTGCTGGTGAATAGGATTTGGTACATTTTTTTTGTGGTTGCCTAATAGACTGTTGGAATGGGACACCCCATTTCCTTGGCAGGTTCAGTGCTCTGAACTTTCACTGAAAGACCTAGTGAGGCTGTTCCCTTATTTGTGCAGCTCTTAAACTGAGGCAAGTTCTGAACAGTTGCAAACTTCCTCTATTTACTCAAGAGAAGGTTATTGGAAAGTAGCCCATCTTTATGTGGGACTACTAAGGGTATTGGTATTTCAATCACTCTTATGGTGGCCTGGAGAATACTAATAGCAGGGGCAATTTGATTGATTTTGTTGGTACTTTTTTACTACTTGAAGTAACAAAGGCTTATTTAGAGCTGTAGGGGAACTAACAGAAAAATGTTCTGCCTTGCAATGGTTTTCAGTGCTTCTGGGAGATGCAAAGTGTTTTGTTGACCCCCCAGCAGACAGACCAGAGATGTATTTTCTCTTGATCTTGTTATTGTGAAGGTATGAGATTACCTTTGAGAGGTGGAGAACTAGAGAGAAAATTAGTCTTGGGGCTTACTCAGAGTCATTTATATTTGTCACTACAGTGTTGCCTTGGGGATTTTTTTGCACTTGTTAAAAATAAAGACAAACCTCAGGGGGGTGGGGAGTCTGGACAGCATCTCATCAGTGTGTGGGAACAGCGTGGGCATTTGGCTCCTTGCGACATCCTGTTTCCCCAAGTTATCACTGCAAGTCTTTACTCTTTTTCCAGCCAGGCTTCACGAGTCCCTCCTCTCACCATGCCCTCCCATCTTTAACTCTTCTCCTTCCTGCCTTGGCTGGGAAGGAGAAGGACTTGACTGCTGTGTGCAAGGATGTTTTTGCTGCTGTTCCTTGTGGAACTGGATGATGGAGGTTGAGGAACTTGTCTGGTGTGAATGCAGAAAATGGTGGCTGGGTCAGGCCACTACCAAAGTGTGGGTTGTTGGGAGAAGAGAGATCTCCTGCAACTTTGCTGGCTGTTGGAATCACATCTTTCTATAGGGACAGAGCTGGTGAGCATCCCTGGGGTGCCTCAGTGAGTGAAGGCTTCACCCCTGGGCTGGGGTGGGGTGGTGAGCACACCTCCAGCTGCTGGGATGCTCTCTGAAGGATTTGTATTGGCAATGTGGGAAGCACACAGGGCTGCCGCTCACAAGCAAACTGCTTTCCAAAGCTGTGGTGAATGAATCCTCATCCCACAGCTCCCCCTGGGCTGGGGCCACCCTTAGATATGTAGGTTTGATCCTCTGTGTGGCTGAATGCCTGCCACCCCAGGATTCTCTTATGGCCTGGTATTTAGGGGTGTCATGGTTTAACCCCAGCCAGCAGCTCATCCCCACACAGTGCTCATTCACTTATCCCTATGGGATGGGGGAGAGAATTGGAAGAGTGAAAGGGAGTAAACTTGTGGGTTGAGATAAAGACAGTTTAATAGGTAAAGCAAAAGTCACACATGCAATCAAAACAAAACAAGGAATTAAATCACCACATCTCATGGACAGACAGGTGTTCCTCCATCCCAAGAAAAGCAGGTGTCCATCACACATAGCAGTGATGTGGGAAGACAGATGCCATCACTCTGGATGTCTCCCCCTTCCTCCTTCTCCTCCCAGCTGTATATACTGGGTGTGATGCTACATGCTACAGAATGTCCCTTGGGTTGGCTGGGGTCAGCTATCCTGGCTGTGTCCCCTCCCAGTTCCTTGTGTACCCCCAGGCTCCTCGCTGGTGGGGAGGTGTGAGGGGCAGACAAGGCCTTGACACTGGGTAAGCCCAGCTCAGCAATGACAAAAACATCCCTGTATCATCAACACTGTCTTCTGCAAAAATCTAAAACACAGCCCTCACAGCTCCTCTGGAGAAAATTAACTCTATCCCTGCCAGAACCACCATGGTGGGGAATGTATAAAAATCTGCCTGAGTGTGAGGTGCTGTTCCTTCCCTTCATATCCTCTTCTGCTCTGGACTGCTGGATCCAGGCATTGTACTCCAACCACTGCACGTCATAGCCACCACTGGCCTAACCCCCATGAATTTGTTTGAAGATTTATTTAGCTCTGGAATACCCGAAGCTATGCCTGCAGTATCTTGCAGCAAGCAAATGTAGAAGAAGAAATACTTTCCTTTTAAGCTGATAATTTTCACAGCATGATCATTAGTTCTCTGGCAAAAAAAAAATTATGTATACTTGTTTTCTCTGTCATTTCTATCATCAAACACATTTTTTGAACATGTTCTGATATCCTCAGTCTACTGATATATCGGGAAGCTGGCACTTACAGACATCCTTTTAATCCTCACTGCCTTTTCTTACTTTTCTAAATCCTTCTTGAGATGGGGTGACCAGCAGAGAAGGCTGTGTTGGAGATGTGAGTGTATTGTCAATGTATTTCTCTTTCTTGCAGTCCCCTGTTCTGATGTTCCCTGAGCCTTTTCCACTGTCACCTTTAGATTTCCTCACTGACTTGTAATAGCTAATGTTAATCTCATCAGTAACGCCTTGTGGGAGTATCCTGATGTCTGTCCAGATTGGTTTAAAGTAACCTTGGAACACTTCTTGTCTGGCATGGGACTGGGAGACAGATAGAATCTCCACAAGAAACTGAAACCCCAGAGTGTCAAGCAGAGTGAGAGCAGAGGGATTAAGGTTGATGAGTGAACTTAAATGTCTTGTGAAGAATTGCTGCCAGCTCTGTTTGATAGACAGGCTACAAATAATTTTTCACTTCAACCCTGGAATAACTTCAGTGGCCATGGCATAAGGCACACGGGGAGGTTTTATCAGTTCTCTGTGACTCCCTGATGTACTTCAAGTGTCAGTGATTCCCCATCTCAGCCCTTCTGCCTCTGACCAGATCCTTAAACTGTGACATAGACCCTTTCCCTGGTGGTGTGGCAGTGCATTTGTCCTTGAGCTGTATTTGAACGCCTAAATTACACTGAGAAGAAACTGCTCTTGAATTCAGTCAGTTGTATGGCACAATTTCACCTTCCATGGCTGAATTTCTTGAGGGACAAGGATGGAGTTAGATCTGAGATGAGGTGAAGTCCTTCAGCAGACAAGTGGAAACCCTCTGAGCTGGAGGCCAGCTTGTGAGGGCTACTGTCTGCTTTAATCTTGCAGCTGACTTCCAGCTTCTACTCCAAGTCCAGTGCTTTAAGTGTGTTTGCTTCAAACCTCCAATAAGTTAAGTTTTTTACTTAATCAATTAATCTGACTGGAGGGAGTTGAAGGGGAGAAGCAGGACAGCCTCTGTGGAGATAAAAGTGAGTGCTGTTTAGTTGGAACAGGATTTTTTCTTGTCTCTGGATCCTCATGTCATCCAAGCCAGGAGTGATACAAATAATTAATTTTAGTAATTAGAATATTTGTATCTTTTTATCTGCTGACAAAGAGAAATGTACCAAATATTGCAAGTACATAGCTGCATGTCAATATATTTTGATAATTCAATGCTCAGATAACTTTCTTTAAGAAAGTTATAAATTTCAGATGTAACTTTAGAAAGAAATGCAAACAAGGATAAAAAATGTTATGTTTATTTAAATCAAGGCTTCCCACTGCCTTCATTGCACTAGCCAACCTCTCCCCATCTTTTCAGCCAGTTGAGTGTAATAATCTTTAAGCTTGTGAACAAACTGTACTTATTTATTTGCAAGCCCTCACTGGCCTGTACTGGTTTGTTTTGTAACATCTCTTAATGAGTAAACCCTTTGGAAAGTCTCACTAGCTTATCCATTGACAAATGTCTGACCCTGTTTAGCAGCTCAGCCTGCCCCTGTTGGGCTATGGTGCATGGTGAAATTTGGGGTGTCAGCATCCAAATATAGGGAGAAGTCTCCCTTCTTCAGGGTGCCCATAGTCTAAATAAACAATGCCAGTGAGGCAGAGGGGGAAGGGAAACTGCAACAGTATGTGCTAACATACTGTGTGTTAGCTCCATAATCTTTATTTTTTATTTTTAAATCTTGTTTTGTGGCTTTGCCCTTGAAGTAACAGACATGGGGAGCCCACGTAGCAGCCAGTGCTCCAGCTGCAGCTTTTACTGGAGCAGGTAAGGCCCCAGATGATGCAGTGCCTGTAAAATGTGAGGCAGCCACCCTTCCCCTTCTCTTTAGGCTGATGCATGCAGCACATTTCTGCTTGCAGTGCCTGGGACTTTGCAGAAGAACCAGATACTTCCTTTTCTGTTCAAGGCATGTGAGTTTATAACTGGGCAGACTGAATGCCAGCGATGGAATTATCTCTAGTTTATTTTTTTCTCCCCCCTTTTCATTTTCTAGTGATTTCAAAGTAATGGTTTGAAAATTGCATCTCCTTAAAACAGCCCTTTTCCTTGTAGCAATACTATTGAGAAAAACTTGAAAATAAGCACTCAAATCCTTGCTTCCAGACTTTCTGCAATTGCAGCAGGTAAATACACTCTTTAGATGCATTTTAGGCACTGTGTAAGGTAAAACTCACAGCTCCATTCCACTTACATTTCTGTCTACATTAATCCATCTAATCTTGCTTTTACTCTCTGGCAATCAGTTTTTTCTTCATGGGAGTTCTGCTGTGCTGGTGATCATGGCTGTTTGGGAGGGTCTGTCAAAATAAAGGTATTTGGGTGTTCTGAGGATGGTGCATTTCCTCAGCCTCATTCCCAGAAGACTTCTGAGGATGCATGGAATGCCTGGTTGAGCAGAGGACTTGGACTAAAAGGTTCTTGAGCGTCTGTGCTGGCAAACAGTGCTGATTTGAAGAGGAAGAGGAAGACTTTCACCCCAGAAACATTCACCCTGGACTGATATGATACAACTTTTAGATTTTTCCCTTTAGCACACCGCAGACTTCTTGTTCCCTAACCTGAGATGTATCCTTGTTCAATTCCTTGTGCACCAGCAGCCTTGATAGCATTTGGTGATTTGTTCATGAAATTGAGAACACAAAGCTAAGACCTTCCTCTGTTGTTTGAAATTCAGTTCATGTCAGTAGTGATTGAATCCTGCTATCTGATGGTTGTTCAGTGACCTTTGCAAATTAATAGCTTGTTTGCTTTCCTTATACTTCTCAGTAGATAAATACTTATGTTACAGGACATGCCCATTGATGAGGCTTTTCTGATTTGTCTTGGGGTTTGGGGTTTTCTTTCTTCTCTCTGAAGTATTTCTCCTCTTTTGCACTTCAAGAGAGAAATGATGATTGAATCCAGTTTCAGGAATGGCTCCTCTGTGTGTGCTGAGCCATAGCAAGTGCTGAAGTGCTGGTTACATTAGTAGGGAGATGGGGGTATTTGTTAAGGATGTGAAAGCTAATGCAAAAATATCATCCTGCTGAGCACAGAAGGGATGTGGGACAGTACCAATACCCAAGTCTCAGGCTAAGGAGTGCTTAAAGTTACGGTCAAATGTGTTGTGCTGCCTTGGAGGCAGTTGTGGACCGGGTCACACGTCGGGAATTTTTTGTTTATTGGGCTTTTTTGGAGAGGACTGCATTGTGGGTTTGAATCTCAGGCCTTTTTTCCTGCCAGTTGCAGATGTGCAGCTTTTTTCTGCCTTTTGAATCCAGGAAGCAGCCAGCTGTTGAGTTCTTCCAGTTCTGTTTGCAGCCTGTCTGCTGCTTGTACCAGCTCCTAGACTGCTTGCTGGATTATTTAGAGAAGAGAAAAACCTTGTTTTCAAAGTGTAACAGGTTACATAAGCACTTGGAAAGTATACCCTCTAGCACTGAAAGTCTTTCAAGTGTTTTAGAAAAAAATAAAAATAAAAATTACAGGCTTTCTGTGTTTTCTACCCCAGCTTTTGGTACATGGAAAGGTAGGATCCTTGATAACATTATGTTCTACTCTCCCAAAAGGTAAGTGCCTTACTCCTTCTGCTGCATTCATCAGTGGCTTTATATATAAAAAACCAGAAATGAGGTAAACCACTTAGAATTGGAGTGGGCTGACAGATCATAGGCTTTTTAGCATTTCATTTTTGAAGACAGAACTGGAAATATGAAAATTAATAAGAACTAAATATTCTTTTCTTTTACCTGTAAAGTTTTGTAGGAAGTTTTTACTTGAGTAGAATTTAGAATTTAAAATGTACTTAAATTCAGCCTTGCGGCACAAGAACTGCATGTTGTATTTCCAGCTGAGAGACACAAGGTTTGGAGCAGACAGACTACTTTGGTACCACCTGCCAAAAATAGTAGTAATAATAATAATAATAATAATGCCCTTCAAAACTGCTTTGGTCATTTGATTACCTGCTGTATATTAATTTTTTATGCACAGTCTTCCCGTCTCAAGTACCAGATGATTCTGCTCATGCCTTGGCTGCAGATAAAACTGTGTTGGATTTTGGGGCCTTTATCAGGGTTTTTCATGAGCAGTTAATATTAGGAGAGCATCAAACTATCTGGTCCAATTCCTGCAAGCTGAATTGCAGGTATTTTTTTATAAGCAGTGTGAGGCCAGAAGGGCATGATGAGCAGTAATCACAAAGTCAGAGTATGTGTGGTGGCCACAGGTTTTCAAAATCGCAGCTGTGCCCTGCACATTTGTAGATCTCAGTGGAGGACAAAATGCAGTTGTCAATGTGACTGAGAAACAAAGAGATGTCACATGGAGGTCGTGTTTTGCCTGTATCACTTGGCCATGCTTTTTTCTCCCACTCTCCTGTCTTTCTGTTCATGCTAATGAAATGTTCGCAGAAGAACCTTGTCTGAATAGATTTCCCACATGCTCTGGCAATTGAATCCTTATTCAATTTAGTACTTTTGTCATACTACCACCTAATGGTTGTTCTAGACCTACCATAACTTTTATGTACCTTGAGTACCTCAATAATCTGATATTTCAAGATTTATTTTTCATGAGGATTAGAACAAGTCCCAAGTCCATGGTTCCTGTTCCCCTAACAGTCTTGACCCCAATTACAACTTGACAACTAAATATTGTCCTCTTTGTAATCTACTCTATAAAGCTGTCTTGAGGTAAATTCATCAAGATGTAATTAAGTTGATATCATGAAAAAATAATTCAGGAGATGTCAAAAATTAGACCACCAAAAGCCAACATTCTGCATGCTTTTCATCCTAACGAATGTGTTTTGCTGTTCATATTTGCTTTATGTCAAAAACCTGAGAAGTTTTCTGGAAACCTTTCATGTCCCTTTCATGTTTTGGTTGTAAAAGTTTTTAGAAAGGTCTTCAGTTTGTCAGTTTATTCTGTGCATTGTTCCATACTTCAGTTTCACCTTGGGGTGAACGTGTTGACTTGTTGGCATTTAAAATCACATTTTTTTACAGACACATCTTAACCAGAAGGGGAATCTAGACTAAGAGAGTGATACCTTTGCTGGCCAAAACCAGCTTGGTAGTGTTGTGCTAGAATTGTTGGAGTCTCCTGATGAAACAAATGGCAGGATGTGCATAAACCAGCAAGTGACTTTCCTTGGAAAAGGAAACACCCCTGTGCTGTTATGGAAAGGAGACTGTGGCCACCACTGAACTGAGTGAAACCTCGATAGGCAGCTTTTGGCTTTTAATTTTTTGTTTTGTAGGTGAATGAAGATGTCATTTTTGCTTCAATAGGCAAATAGGATGACAGAACTGACTGATCTATTTAAAAGTTATTCTAAAAATGACTCTCTGGTCTGACTGATCTCTAACAGAGACAACTGAAAGAAAACAATAAGCTTCTATCATGTGCACCTAAACATGTGATACACAACTTGGTGCTAGAACTTTCTCAAGAAAATAAGGAAAGGGACCAGTTGTCTACATCTGATTTATACAAATTGGTATGTGCAGTTTGTATATCTGACATCTCCCTGCTTTGGGATATAGCTTCTAATATTGCCTGTTAATGTTGTTTGCTTTTTTTGTGCTTATTGCAATGAAGACAAAAATCTTCCTTTTTCTTTTTTTTTTTTTTTAAATAGTATTATCACTGTCTTCTTTTGGGTCAATATTATATCAGAAATTACCATTAAGTTGTACTTTCTGATAGACAGGTTTGAAGACTGCATAATTTAACAAAACTTTTGAACATGTTCGGACCAAGTCTAACATTTGTTCCATCTGTTGTACTCTTGACCAGAGTTTATTTGCTTTCCTTTTAAGTCTGACTTTTTTAAAAAAAGAAATAGTTCTGCAGATGGAAAGAGAAACATCAGGGACAAATTTAATGGTGCAAGCAATTCAGAAGCGTTTCCTGAGCTATTTCTGCATCTGGTCGTTCTTTGCATAATCTCCTCTTCAGAAATCTTATCAACCAATTGTATTCAGGTGGCATATTTTGAGCCTTTAATCTTCAAACTTGTGTGAAACTTAAAAAATTCCTAAAGAGTCGATTGGGGTAGAATTAATACAAATACAGACAAAACAGACGCTCCTCATGGCACTGACACAGGCTCCAGGTTGGAGCTATGATCAAAAGCACCTTGGGTCCTTGGCCAAAATAGCTGGATCAGCTCTGGGAAAAGAGGGAATTGACCATGTGTGTGTGTCTCTACTAAATTGAGTTGATGTAGACTTTTTTCCTTCCACTTTCCCATCTCTGTGCTGAGGAGTTGGGATTTGCCAACACTTGCAGTTCTTAAGGTTTCAAATAGCCATAGTTGATATTTTTTTAATCTTGCAGGTTGAAACAAGGGAAATTCCAGTTCAATATAAAGCAGAAATTCTTCAGAATGTGAGGTCAAACACTGGGACAAGTTGCCCTGAAAGTCTGTGTAATCACCATCCCTGGAGGAATTCAGGACTTGCCTGGGCAAGGCCCTGAGCAGCTGGCTCTTGGCTAGAGGCTGGTCCTGCTCTGAGCAGGGGCTGGACCAGGCAACCTCCAGAGGTCCCTTCCAACCTCTACAGCTTTGTACCTTTTGTTCAGTGGTTAATTAAATTCTTCTGGGGGCTTTCAAAATGAGTCCAAGGCAAGGAAGGTACGTGTAGATTCTCTGGATGCATTTGTCATTACTTTCATCAAAAATGGAGCATCTGACTGCCAGTCAGAGAAGATTTTTTCAGAGAAATACACATGAAACATGAAAAAGGTGGGAATTGGTAGAAGGCAAAGTTTTTCTTTTGGTAATTTGCTGGTAACCACAGAACATTAGTGCAAATATTTAATAGGGAACAAGACTACTTTGTCTTCCTGGAGGAAATTGTATTTGCTGGCTTTATTCAGCCTTTTCTTGTGGTTAGAAGCATTTCTGTAAATAGATTGTGTATGTCCAGACTGTTCTTTACGTCTCTGATTTTGGTAAGCAAACCCATGCCTAGCAGCAGCCTGCCCACAGTGTATGTTAGCAAAGACTGTATCAAGAGAATATTAAAAGTTTTTAATCTTGTAAAGAAGTAGCTTACATATGTATGCCAAAGAATTCCTGCATGCAACAGCAGCATTTCCCTGCAGGCTTGTTTGTTGGTGGCAGCTACCTGAGTTATCCTTTCAGCTCTGGCTGTGACAAAGTTCTTTGTATTAGAAACATATATGGGTATTTTGTAAGAGACCTTCTCTGGGATTAGTGTTTCTTTTTCCCCTCTGTGTACACCAGTTTCGTGTTACTGCCTTTCAGAATTACAGAATTACCAGGGCTGGCAGAGACTTTCGAGGTTTGTCTGCTCCAACCATCAAGCCAGCACCACCATAATCACCCCTAAACCTGGCTCCCCAAGTGCCATATCCAGATGCCTCTTGAACAGTTCCAGAGATGGTGACTCCCACCTCCCAGGGCAATATTCCAACACCTGACCTTTCTTTCAATGAAAAAAAAAAAAAGTCTAATCTAATCTGAACCTCTCCACACTCAATTTAAGGCCATTTCCGACTGACCCCCATCTCACTACAACTTCCTTATTAAATGACAGAGATTTTGATTCTTGGTGAAGTGAAGAAGGGAGTCAACAAAACCTCTGCCTTGTCCTTCCAGAGGGTGGACTTTGGCCTGTCCAGGACACTGATTCAGAGAGTCCCTTGGGAAACAGTGCTAAATAACAAAGGGGTCCAGGAAGGCTGGACATCCTTTAAGAGGGAAATCCTAAAGGTGTGGAAGCTGACTGTCCCTATGTGCCAAAGGATGAGCTGGAAGGGAAAAAGACCAGCCTGGCTGAATAGGGAGCTTTCTCTAGAACTCAGGGAAAAGAAAGAGAGTTTATAACCTTTGGAAGAAGGGTCAGTCAGTTCAGGAAGAGTACAAGGATGTTGTTAGGTCACGTAGAGACAAAATAAGAAAGGCAAAACTCATGCAGAACTCAGTCTTGCCACTGCTGTAGAAGATAATAAAGAATATTTTTATAATACATGAACAACAAAAGGAGGACCAAAGAAAGCCCCCATTCTTTACTGAGCATGCGGTGGTAAACATTGTCATCAAGCATGAGACAGAGACTGAAGTACTTAAAGCTTTCTTTGCCTCAGTTATGCTCTGGGAAAGCAGTCCCATGAGCTGGTTTACAGGGATGGGGAGCAGAACAGACTCCCTGCAATTCAGGAGGAGGTACTTAGTGACCTTCTGTACCACTTAGATGCTCACAAATCTAGGGCTGGATTGGATTCACTCGAGGGTGGTGAGGGGAGCTGGATGCTTGCCAAGCAACTCTCCATCATTTATCTTTAGTCCTGGTTAACTGAGAAGGCTTTGGATGAGGGAAGGTTGGCCTGTGATGCCCATCATACAGTAAGGGTTGGAAGGAGGATCCAGGGAACTACAGGCTCAGCCAGGGAAGGAACACGTCATCCTGAGTGCAATCACATGTACAGGACAACCAGGGAATCAGGCCCATCCAACATGGATTTGGGAAAGGAAGGTCCTGATCTTCTGTGGCCAGTATTGCCTGCTGGATGAGGGAAAGGATGTGGGTGTTGTCTGCCTGGACTTTAGTAAAACCTTCAGTACTGTCAACCCACAGCATTTTCCTGTCCCATGGCTTGGACAGGTGCACACTTTGCTGGGTTGAAAACTGGCCAAATAGCCAGCCCAGAGAAGGGTGGTGAAGGTTCTAGAGAGTCTCAGTCATGTGAGGAGTAGCTGACAGAGCTGGGGGTGTTTAGCCTGGGGAAAAAGAGACTCAAGGGAGACCTTATCACTCTCTACTACTACCAGAAAGGAGTGTGTAGCCAGGTGGGCATTGGTCCCTTCTCCCAGGTAACAAGCAGTAGGACAAGAGAAAATGGCCTCAGGCTGTGCCAAGGAGGTTCAGACTGGAAATCAGGAAGAATTTATTCACTGAAAGATTGGTTAAGCACTGGAATGGGTTGCCCAGGGAGGTGATGGAGTCACCATCCCTGGACATGTTCAAGACATGACTGGACATGACTCTTGGTGCCATGGTTCAGGTAACAGCATTATGTTTGGTCAAAGCTTGGACTTGATGTTCTCGAAAGGTCTTTTCCAACCTAAATTATTCTATCTAATTTGCTTCCATGAGCAAAAAGGCTAAAGAGCCTAGAGAGGATGAATTAGTTTTGATTGACACTCAGCAGCTATATTGTGTCCTCCTAACTAATGCTTGGGCAGCTGTGATGTCAGCAGGGCTCTGGGAGGGAGCACCAGGAGGGGCTGCACGTTGTGGTTCAGCCAAGGCTGAAGATTAACTGTGGTCTTGTTCCTATTGTAACCATTGACTGTCTCAGTAGAAGGACTGGGCACGGAGAGGATTTACTTCATTGTTGAAATAACTTTTGGCCCCTGAACGTCTCCTCTGCAGCTACCAAATAAATTCCTTGGAGCTCTGTTTCTGACCATTATTTTTACCACCCATCCTTGACTGAGATTGTGGTAGAGAGATCATTGTCCTGTTTTTATTGCCAGGAAATAAAAAAGATTTTCTATCCAAACTAAAATATATTTCTCCATGCTGTAGTTAGCTTAGACCTCTATATGTTTTTGGGTATGGACTTGGAAAATCTTGGATTTTATTTTGGTTTTATTTCTACCTTGCCTGATTTGAGGTTGATTTCCTGTATATTTTTTTCCCACAGCTTTGAATTTCTTATTTGTTATACACCTGTGTAACTCTGACATTTGAAAAGTCAAGTTCTATACTCTCCCCTTCTACATATACTTTTTTAGCATTTGGAAATGAAGATCCCAAAAATCACTGTTAGTCAACAATACATATTAATGTGCCTTCCTTGCAGAAAACAAGTCCTGAAAGACCTCCATATACAGCTTTTACTTTTAACTTGTACCTTGAAATTGTGATGTGAGTTTGAAAAACATGCAGTAATGTGAACCTGGAGAATTCATGTGATGAAAATCTTGGGCATAGGGTACGGTTGTTTAAAGTGGTTGTTCAGAACAAGATTCTCATGTGAACACTAGTTTTTCAGAGGGTAAGTTGACTATGATTTGAGGGTACTAGTCATTATGTTTGAATATAAATTCAGTCTAAGTTCCTAAATAATTGTGTTCCAGATTAGTGCTTGCATTAGAGAAAATTCATTTATGATTGCTGAAATATTTTTGAATATGGAATAAAGTGTTTTATTTTCTCTTGTCCAGTTAAGACTAATTATTGTAATTTTAGCATAAAAAAGGAATAAGGTAGTAGTTGATTCAGTGGTGGAAGAGAGTTTAGAGTGCAGTTCAGATTTCAGTTGTATCAATAAAATATATTTATTCTTTTAAAATAAGAAAACATCAATTAAAACATAGGCAATGCATTGTCTAATTCCTGCAACCTTTTTTCTCTTTTCTTGTTTTTTGGTAGTACTAGATTCTGAGTTTAATTCTTCCCTACAGACAGTCCTCACTGCTCAATGCAAATGCATGAGTTCATTGTTTTCAAAATAAAAATCTTCACAATAAATACTGGTGATAATAGTAAGAGGAATTAACAGTCAGATTTGCAGGACTGTGTGTAACTATATTGTGTTTTGACAGCTTGGCCTTTAGTTTTAATTCTTGTCAATTGATTGGGAACCATCACTGAGAAGAGCAGTGGAGTGAAGGCAGAGGCTGAAAATCTGACATTGCCCCAGGGACTGGAGAGAATGCTTAGCAGTTGAGTTTTGCCTGTTCTGCTCATATATTATTAGGTGTAAATAGTACATTTCTGGTGCCTTACTTATGATCTTGGATTTATGAAGACAAAAAGCAGGAGATTTGAAAACCCTCAGGCTTCCATGAGAGATTTCCAGGGAGAAGCAGGCAGCGCTGCAGGGGCTGCATGTGACAGGTGGTTCCTGAACTGTCAGGATGAATACTGAGCTGTGTAATGGATTACTTGGTGACAGGGATGTGTAGTTGTGTAACTTTATATTAAAAAGGACAATGCACAGTTTATTCTTTGATTGTCACAATCTTTTAAATTTATATTTCTATTTAGTTTTGCCTCACACAGATAGTTACTTTAAAAAATTATTCAGTTTCACACCTGCTGAGAAAAGTTATTTTTTATCATGCATTCCTCACTGTCTATGCAAGTTGCCATCCAAATAAACCTGCTCAGAGGAATTCCTGAATTCTATCTCTGTTCTATATCTGCCTATCCAGGCTTTGTATTGGAAACAGGATAATCCATACCTTTGATTTAGAATAGGCTTTGGAAGGAATGGGAAAAGGAGGAATGGCTGGGTTTGAGCTTCCCTTTTTTTCAAGATCCATTAGTTGGACTTGTAAAACTTAATGAACTACCTTGCCATCTGTGATTATGGTGTGCAGTTAAAAGAATAATGTATATGCATGTGATTTGGGTATGGTAATGTAATCAAAAAAACCTTATGGAAACTCCAGAGCATTTAATTTACTCTTATTTTCTTGTCTCACAAATCTTTGCAGTACCACTTGAGCATTCACAAATTATAATTGCATGATATGACCTTGGATTTAAAACTCTGAATTTGATGCAAAATCAAATACAGGTTGATCGAGTAGAGTCTCTTGGTCTTCTGGGTGAAGTTCATCCCTCTGAACTTTAGCTAAGTACTTGACAGCTAGCTAAAATGAAATACTGACTCTTCATGCTTGTTAACGAAGAAAAGGAGAAAACCTGGCAGTTCCAAAAGCTGATTTCTTCCCACTTTACAATAACTGCTGCATGAATTGCCCTCTGGAGAGGACTATTTATCTCTGTGAACTATAGAGATTGCCAGTTTCTAACATAGTAATTTTAACTCAGTGAATGCCTCCCGTTATGTCACATTGTTGGCTGTCTTCATTTTAAATTTTAAGTTGTGTTAGATCACATTAAAGGCCTCCTTCTCTCCACAGACTTCTCATTTTTAGTCATTTAATTTTGCTAACTTGATCACCAAGGGAATAGCAGCAGCATGTGTCTACCAAAAGCTAACTGCCAAAGCAGCAGAGACAATTAAATCATCTCCTGAAATCTTGGGAGCTCAGCCAGACCTGGTTTCTGTTCTACAGGAAGATTTCCTGGTCTTTTTCATCTTAGAAAACCAATGTCATCATGCCTGGTTAAGCAAGGGGACTGATGGCTTTGGTGGCTCAAATCCTCAATAAGCTGCTGCATGGGATGCTGGTGGTGCCCAGCTAGTGCCATGCCTCTGGCAGGAGGAGCATGTGTGGGAAGAAGAGGGTTTATGGCTCTTCAGGCCTCAGTTCTCCACTCAGCTTCTGTCAAGGGTTCCATCTGGCCCAGTATGGAGCATTGCTAAATGGGGATGAATCTTTGTTTATGGGTACTTTTGGCAAGAACTTGACACAAGCTGAAGACAGCTTTGTGTCTTGTGCTGTTCAGGCTCTTCCCATTGCAAGGGAACAGGTTCCTGCTCAGACAGACTGTTATTCTGGGCTTGAGCTCTCTCTGTAAATTCTTTGAGGAATCTATAATGTTCTGGGTGTTTTGCTGTGCATGTAATTGGACTTTCTGGTTATTTGCAAAAACATGAAGTCTGACAGCCTCAGAATTAATAGAGCCTGGTTTTCGGTGAATCCTGTTTCATGGTTGATTTATTTCTTAATCTAATTAATCCACTAGAAATATTATAAGACTGTGGTGGGAACTGATGTCTTGTAAACACCAGAGTCCAGTGTCAAGAGTGAGAGTTGTAATGTCCTAATGCAGGAAACATTTTTCTGAGCTTTTACATCTCTTTACCAAAGAATCTGCAAGAGAAGAAAATATTTTATGCTACTTTTCTTCTGTAGATCTTCTGGTGTCTAAGGAGGGTTTTCCTCTGGTTATTTCATTTAGCAGACTGCTGATAAAGTCTCTCTACCCTGCTGTTTGATCAGTGTTTCCAAGGAGGTACAGTATATTGTCTAAGGTTTGAGGTGTGTTTTCCTTCCTCCTGCCTCTCCAGCTTTTGGCAGGACTGCTTGGATGTCTGTAGTGGTAGCAACTCAAAAGCAAGACAGACTTTTTTTCATTCTGGTGAACGTCAGGATCATATCACTGCAGTGCTGGGCAATGCAGAAGGAAGGCAGAGGAGACAGTGCATTGATTGAAGAGATCAGCATTTAAGGATAAGGTGTGACAAGTGTGTGTAACTGCTGACAAGAATAGAATAGGGATGAAAGGTGAGAATAATAGTGAAAGATGATGAGCTGTTACATAGACCTAGTTTTGTGGAATTACTCAGCCCTGACCCACCTAATGGATTGATTGTATGAAACAAATCAGATGGTAAAAGAGCTGATCTCTTTTCTTCTCCTTAGTGGTTAGCAGTTGGGAAAGCCCTGTAGGTTTTTAGTCAGAAACAAAGCACAAGCACAAAGGAGTATCCATAAAAAGGAAGTGAGGGTAGTGAGTAGTAAGGATATCAAAAGCAGAGGATGGTAGGAAAAAGTGATTTAAATTGAATGCCTGTTTGAGGCTGCAGAAGGACTGTAGAGTAGTAAACAGTCCTTTGTGTAAGAGAATATTAGGGAAAAAAATCCATGCGTGTGCATTTGCTTCTGCTGATATTTCTGTATCTGCTGGATGCCAGGAACAGGCAGGGTTGTGTGAGCAGCTGGGGCTTTGCTCCATGCAGGACAGTCTGGCTGGCAGCAGGGCTGCCTGTGCACACTTCCTTTCCTCCCACTGGAGGAGCAACTGTTGAGTTTGAAGAAAAACAGTGGTTCTTCTAAAAGTGATAGTTCTTGCAAAGGAGCCTGCTTTTCATCACAGCACGAATCAGAGGCTTGGCTTCAGGCAACAGAGCTCTGCTCCAGCACAGGGGTGAGGGGCAAAGGACACAGCAGAAGGGGCCACCTGGTCCCTCTGTGCTTGGACCTGCTTTTCTCACCTCTCCGCTGCTGCTATAAGAACACTGTAGGAGATTTGGGAAATGGGTTTTGGTAAGAAAAGTGGGACCAAGGCAGTAGCATAGCCCATCATCTTCTCCACAGCAGTGTTGTTCAAGAGATTCTCATCTACTATGAAAACTCTGATCACAAATTTTGAGGTAAATATATGAGGCTCCTTCTTGAGCCTCATGGGTACATGTCAGCTGCAGACTCCTGAGTGTGTATTTAAAATATAGAAAGATCAGGGGTGCCGTGGACTGGGGGGCTGCACGTGTGGGAAAGGAGCTGTTGGTGCCCATTGGCTTAGTCTTGCTGGAAGTGGAACATGACTTAATTGACTGAGGGTTTCTGTTGGTGTTTTACTTCTCCTGAAGAATTTTTTGAGCTTTTCATCTCCTGAGCGCAGCAGGCATCTGCACAATTACTGCGGCATGATGCAAAGAGGAGGGGGGAGAAAGTGTTGACTGTGGGATCCTGACAAACATTATTTAAACCATTGGAGAAGTGCAGCAGATTGACTCCCTGGCCGTCACTGCCGATAATGCTGCTCATGGAGCTTGTCAGCAATCCAGCTCCGCATTTTTATAACCATTTAATTACTGCCTGTATTGAATGTAGCTGGAATTCACCATTGCAGCTAATGCTCTGGAAATGCACTGTAGACTATAAAAAAGTGAAGAATTTCAAGGAGATAGGCTGTAATGACTTTGCTCATCCTGTTAGGTAACACCTCAGTAACAGCCCCAATAAACATTCTGTTTTTGTTTGGGTGTTTTTTGTTTGGTTTTCTTGGGGTTTGTTTTGTTTTGTTTTTAGGATACAGCATGATTTATTTGATAAAGTTTTCCATTAAAATCACAATCCTTTTCTCAAAACTTAATTTGACATTATATTATTAAATATATTTTATCTTGAACTTTCTTCTAACTCCCCATGCCTGCCAGAAGATGGACCTGCCATGGTCCAGCATGGACACCTTGTTCCTGTTTTATCCAAGGCTTCCATTTGCAGACAGTGCTAAAACCCTACTGCCACAACTTGATCTCACTGTGGTGGGTGCTGAGCTGCTGTGAAGTGACCTGAAAATACTGGTTAGAGAGTGCTATGAATGTTATAAAGATATTTTGCCAGGGAGACAATACTTCTATGCAATGGTAGATAGAATTCCTGACATGAATGTGTTGGCATCATTCACCAGAGTACAACACATAGCTCATGGGATGCTTCTGCCCTTGCTGCTGTGCTTTCCCACAGGGACAGCTCTGCAAGCTGCACAGCACAGCCTGGGAGCTTCCTGCAGCACCTGTCCCAGCACAGGGCACTGCCAGGGTGGGAGAGGTGCTGGGATCTGGAGCAAACGGGGAGCAGGCACGGGTGTCCTGGCTCAGCAGCACAGGTTATCTCTGTGCCTCCTCTGTTTCCTCCTCCCCCTCCTTAGCAGAGGAGTGTAGATGCTGCTGCTCTGGGAAGGAAAGGATTAGAGGGAAGGTGAGGTGTTTTGGGCAGGGAGGGAAGAGATTGGCAGTCCCTGGGGTGGGTGAGAGGGGTGTGCAGTGTGTGCCCACGGGAGGGAGGCAGCAAAAGGGCTGGGGCACATGCTGGCTGAAGGGGAGACTACTGCTGCTGCTGCTCATTCCTGACAGGAACAAATAAATGTAGGATTGGTCCCAGGGGTTGAGGGATGGGACCGCTGTGACCAGGTAACAGCTGCTGGAGGAATGGGGAGCCAGAAATCTCTAACAGCACCCTGGGACATGGCACGTGTTGAAAAGATGCATGTAAATATGTGTACATTTAGAAATGTCTATGTGTTACTGTATTGGCTTGTGTCTATATAGTTGCTCTGTTGTATATCTGTTGCTACTAAATTATTTCATTAACACTTCTGTTGAAGAGGGCTTTCTGGTCATTGAACATTAGTGTCACTGCATGCTAAGCACAAATCCTATAAACCTCAGAGTATGAGCTGGGTCTGGTGTTTATAAGCTAAACTAAGATCCAGGGATTGTGCTGTCAATCTGAAAGAGTCCTACTAGTCTCCTAGTCCTGTCTTTGAAGTTGATGATGATTTGCCCCCTCAGTGAGCTAAGACAAGGCAGTGCAATATAAATAGTGTGAAAAACAGCATGGAGGAAGCTAAAGTGACCTAGAAGTACTCTGTTTACTGGCACATGCTTCAGAACTGGTCCACCCTCTTTGCAACTGATAGGCTTGTAAATTCTCTAATCTATCATGCTTTAAGTGAAAGAACTACAGAATAACCCTTGGCTAAACAAAGAGTATATACAGCACTCCAGTATTCTCAGCTCCTGACTTGGGATTTATTATTTACCCACCAGAATAAGTTTCTAACACCCCCTGTGATGGAAGAGATGTCACAGACATATCTCTGCCACCAGCTAGCTTAAAATCCTCTCCCAGATCCTCATCTTTTTTTCTTAAATTCAGTAACCAATCAGGCAGATTCCTCCAAGGTTTTGCTTTAGTGTCTCAATCTGCCACCAACTTTACTTCAGCCTCTTACAGCCCCTAAAAGGGGGCACTTGCAGAATTGGTCTTTAAAGACCAATGTAGATGAGTAGGGTATAAATACTGAATTATCAGTTTCTGATATTTGCTGAAATCTAGAGTTTCAAACTTGTCCTTTAAAAGCTGGAGCACAAATCTACAATAGTAATAAGCCCAAAAGTCAGCTTATTTATGTGAGTGATCTCTTTAGAAGTATATGTTGATAATACTCTGATGGCCTTTGGTGTGCATGATGAGAGAAGAGTCACCCTGTAGGGACACAGGCTGGTGTTTGCAATCTGCACTGAGGTGTGGCATCAGCACTGAAGCTGACATCAATGCTCTTTTCCAGTGCTTCCATTTGGGATATCTCTTGTTGAACTGGAGTTCAACAGCTACTCATGCTGCTATATAACCTGCCAGGGTTAGTTTTTCTCCCACTTCCCATTCTTTGCCTCTTTATAGACTATTCATATCTTCAGCTTTGACCATTTGATCTGAGCTAATTCCCACTGATGATGAACCCAGTGACTTTGGCAGAAATGGTAAGTGACCTTGAGATCAGAAACTCTTTGAGGCAGAAATTATTCTTGATACATTCTTTTCCTGTCTGTGCCCATCAGTGCTGCTGCTGTTAAAAAAAAGAAAAAAAAAAGGCAAAAAAAAGCAGCAGCACTGATATAATCTGATTGTGCTCTCTGCAAGTAGCAAGAGAGACCTGCCCTTGAGCTAAATAAAGCAAACAAGCCTCAAACAGATAGTTATCCCTGTTGTGTATCCCCAGGCCTCTGTAAAAGCACAGATGATGTGGCTCAGAAAGCTGTGCTTTCAGCTCCTCATTTCAAAGGTACTCCCACACCGCCATAAAGAAAACCAGTTACACTAATGAAGCATACACAGGTACTATCCTTTGCTTTCAGTCTGCAAGCCTTGCAAGCTTATTTACTTTGCAACAGGATTATTCCCAGGTCTCACAGGACAGACATACAAACAAGGTATTTTTTTTCCCTTTTGTGTGAATTGGCCTGAACATGCGAGGCCAAGGCAGAGATTGTGAAGTTCAGCAGAGCTGCTGTTAATCTGCACATGAATTGAGGACTTTTCATTTTTTTTGTCTCAAGGCTAGTCTGCCTGCCCTTACAGGCTCTGCTGGGCATCCTCATCTGGCTAACTGCTCCCAGTCACTCGAGCTGTCCTTGCTTCAGACAAATGCTTTTACATCTGTGTTTATATCAGCACAATTCAGGCTACAGCTCCAGTGTGAAAACCTTTTATGCTTGAGGTGGTGCTGAAAGTTTATGTCTAGATGGAATCCCTGCTTCGGAAGTAGCAGTGATAACAATGGAAAATTCTTACCACTATTAATTGTTTTTTCAGTGTTTTTACAAACAGCACCTGCTACTGCTGTCTCCTTTACAGGGAATGCAATACAGCTGTAACAACACAGGGAGATGCATGATTTTTACTGTGGGCTCTTCTGCCTGCTTATTTCCTTGTCATGTCCCTATTGTCCTTTAACTTGTACTTGATTTCTAAGATCTTTGGGAGGGGACCAGCTTTTTGTTCTGTGTTTGCACAGCATCTGAGGCTGTCATGCCCTAGTTCCTCACTAATCCTGGTAAGTGGTCCAGTAGTACAAATGGCAAATAAATTTGAGATACAAACAAATTAGCATTCTTCTCACTGATTAAACAAATGGTTCTCTCTCTGATGATTTCAACCGGGGTTGCATTTTATTACAGCCCTTTGAAGCTCAGCTTGAAATTGCCAGTTTCTTTTCCAGCCCCTGTTATCAGCTTCTTGTGCTAGTTGACCAAAAAGTACTTGGCAGGCAGTTTGAAGGCTTTGAAAAACAATAGGTTGTACTATTTTAACCTGGCTTTGACCTAACCTGAAACAGTCAAAGCCGGCATTTAGCAAATGTGTTTTGATGTGCCGAGTCAACTTCACTTGCTGAAAGCAGCTGCTGAGAGCTGCCTGTGCCAGTCTTGCCCTACAGAGGAGTGGGGAGACTTTGCTGGCCCCAGCATCAGCACAGGGCAGACTCAGTATTTCTCTATAATAGGGCTTGAATGAAGCAAGGAATTACTTTACCCTTAAATTGAAGATTAATGTGATTTTTTTTTTCCTGGGATAGAAAACATTGCTTGTTTTCTGTAAGGATAAAGTGCCCACTGAAACGGGATTATATTTACATTATTATTGCAGGGCAATCTGTGAAATAGGCTTTCTATGCCTCAGTGAAGAGCCATGACCCCTCACAGAGTTATCTTCTAAGCTTTGTGCTAAACCCAGGGGGGCTTATGGCTCAAAGCTAATGGGGATTTAACTTCTCACTGAAAGGAATTTGCAGCCTAACCCTATTTAGATGCTCTTTGCTCTCATTGATTAAATGCCCAGTCCACTGCAAGAAACCTAATAGAATCATAACTGTATAAATTTTCCAGCTGACAAAATGGATGCTGAGAAACTCTATGCAATATTTATTAGAAAAGGAGTTTGATCTTAAAAAGTCATTTTAAATCAAAATGTCAATTCACAGTACTGTTTTGTTTGTAGAGAAAGAAAAGAATTTGAATGAAGATGTATTTTTAAAAGCACTTCACAAAACCATTTCATGGAAAAAAAAAGTTTCTGAACTCAGTATTTTTGTGAGGATTTTCACTGTCTTCCCTAATTAGTTTTTGAGATTGATCCTGTCAAGTTCCTGTAGAATAGTTTTACATGAGGCTATTTAAAAGTAATAAACTTGACCCTCCTCCCAAGTATTTCTCACCCCAAATTGCATTATGCACTGAAGTTCCAGGAGGACCATATTCCATCACAGATCATTGGCATTTTTAAAGATGCAGTAACTGTAGCTCCTCAGGGATGAGAATAGAAGAGCTGTCATCTTGGAAAGAGACTTTGAGATGCAAAAAGCAGCACACGATGCCATCCATGGTCCTATGGCAGCACAGTTGGGTTTCAGTCTCAGTCTCTCTTTGTGCATCAGTTCTGAGAATTCCCATGCTTGCTCAAAGTGCAGGTGGTTTCTGAAAACCTTTTAGCCGATTCTAATTACTAGTGTGCTTATTCTTTAATTGTTGATTGTTGTAGTTTTGTTGATAGGATTTCAGTGGCTTATTTCTAGAGAAAACCATAATCCCCGGTAGAAAAGAGCTCCATTCAGTTGGGAGCCAGAGAACTGAGGCACAAGGATGTGGTTTAATGTTTCATTGTCCTACTCTTTTCATCACCCTCCTGCATACACAGTCCTGTTTCCTTTACCCCTTGAAGTGCAAGGGGTGGTGTCATGTGAGCTCTTCTCTCCCTTCCAGTGCCTCAGCAAGCAACCTGCTTCATGTAGTTTTCTTCTGGCCTGTAGATGAGCCAGGAAATAGGTGTACAGCCAAACCTCATTCAGGTCTGCCACTTTCCTGCTGCGTAATCTTGCAAATGACTTTAGGGAGAGTGAAGGCAGTGAGACTGTTCTTGGACTTCAGAACCAGGCAAAGGTGCTCTTGACCTGTGTAAAAACAGAGTTACAACATTATGCCCATGTCAGAAACATTCATCCCAGTTTCCCCTAATCAGTTTAGGATTTATGTTTGCCATAGAACTTAAATAGTGTTCACATTCCTTGCTCCCTTGCTCCCTTTCTCCCTTCCTCTCTTCTCCATATGGATAAATATTCATAATCTCTAGTACTTGAGGATTCTGGATGTGGCCATTAGCCTGGATATGTCCTTATATTGTGGATATATTGGTAAGGTTACAAACTAAAGGATTCCCCAAAACAAGGACTTTTATGGTGATCAGATGCCTTTTGGTGCACAGCCCAGCCACAGGAGTTACAGCAAGTTTTTAGCTGAATGCATGCCCTGAATTTGTTAATTTTCAAAGCTCTTGGTATCGTCCAGTGAAGAATGCAAAGGGTGAACTCAAACCTTGCAATTGATCACAGCTCTGCTCTTCAAAATAAATCCTGGACATCTTAGAAGGTCTTCAAAGGTCTTCTCACAGGGAAAAGACAGTAGACACTGCAAATCCAGTTTTCACTGGCACTAGGATCTCTTTGAGTTGTTTAAACAGGAAAGTAATATAGGTAGAAATTGAGTGTAGTGCTGAGAGCTCTGTCAGTGACTTACTGCATGACTTTGAGGAAGGCAGTTTAACTTGCCTGTGTCAGTTTAGCCATCTGTAAAACAGGTACAATCATACACAGCATAATAATTTCCTTCTCAGTGAGTGCCATTTTCAGTCTACCCTGTACCTACTTAATGATTTGTGCGCCTGCTGAAATAACAGCATCCTCTAAAACCGTAATACCCTTATGTATTTTTCACATAATCACTAGGAGTTGAAATATTTGTTCTGACACTTGAGATTACTCATGTAAATAGAAAAATTATAGCATGCTGGCAATGCCAGACACCTTGAATTCCATCTGAGTGTGTGGATGATGGGAGAGGGATCTATAAATACTGACAGAGGCAGGGAAACAGGCATGAGCAGCGCACAAGAAATTCTGAATCAACTTACGCCTGAGATGTAGTGAAAGGATTTTAAAAGATAGTGTCAATTTTGGGTAGAAGGCTATTAGAAATAGGAGTGCTACAGTTCCTTTACATGAAATTACATTTTTCTGTTCTACTTTTGAGTGGGATTACCTACTTCTAATACCATCTGACTAAACCTTTTTTACTTGTTTCTTTTTTGCTTCTTTCCTTTTTTTTTTTTTTTTTTTTTTTTTTTTTTTGCTAGACATAGGGAACATTCTGCCTTGGGGACAAGCAGAAGCTCTAGTTTGGTTATCAGTGAGTGACTCACAGGTCCCACAATGCTTTTTCTCAAAATGTTACTGCTAATTTCCATGTTCAGCTCCCAAATTGCCAGTTTCAGATGTTTTCCACTTCCATTATGAAAGATCTGCGCAGTTCTAATTGCAGAGTTCAGTGTCACATAACAATGTGGCAAATGAGCTGTGTCACATTTTACTTAAAAATGTAGTAGGTTAGCTACAGCCTTCAGGTTTTGGCAGTAGTTTTTTCAATTTGTAGTTTATTTGATAAGAGACACTTGTGCAATGTAGCTGCTCCTTTTCTCCACTGAGCCCTGGTTCTTTTGAGTACAAGCTTTTCAAGATGGCATCAGTGTCTCCTAGATCAAGCTATAAACATCTTCTTTTTAACCAAACATCGTACCTGGGATTTACAAGCTAAAATTTGTTTTTCAGATTATGAAGAGAGAGGTATATGCCTTTATTTTGCTGCAGTATGTAAAGTTTCTGAAAGATAGATGAATAGCATATGGAACCTTGACTCTAGAATTCATGCAATTATTGTTAATGACAAATTAAAACTCTGAACTGAATTGATTCAAACAGAAACTTTGAAATTGAAAATAACCTAAATTACTTGAAGGAAACTGTAGCACATTCAGTGTAGTGGGTATGAGTAATGGACATTATAATGGAAAGTATTGAGAAACACCTAATGGAAATAGCCTGCTTTTAGTTTAATATTATTACTTTACCAGTTTGTAATTTTTGTGCACCAGGTTACCGACAACCTGTGACTGCTTTTACTCACTTCATCAGTTTAAGTGCTGCTGTCACATATTCCAGCCTCCAGTTCCACTGTGATTCTGTGTGATGCAAGTTTGTGTCTGATTAGTTTCTGTTAATCTGTTTTGAGCAGAAATACAGAAAATCTCACTCCAGCACTGAAATTCGTCCTGCTTCCTCGAGCATGCATGCTGTTAACTTCAAACATGCAGGCTGGTGGGACCTGAGTTGTGTGCTTTGCTCATGCTACTCTATGTGCAGTCCAAAACCATGGCTTTGTGGAGGAATGAAAATGAATTAATAATTGGAAGCTTTACACTTGACAAAATTGATATGCTGCATAAGATAAGAAGACATATAAAACCTTCCGTCCCTAGAGAACTTTTATGCTGAGGAGACTCAGTGTTTGCTAAAGGGAAGCATCAGGCGTAGGGAATCATTAGCCAAATCAGCCCCACACACAGACAAAGTGTCAGGAAAAGAAACTGAGGATAAGCAATGGAAGAATTTTTGGTGTTATACAGAAGCATGGGGTGGCCTGGAATGTGATCTCCATTATATGTGTGAGCTTCACAAGTGCTGAAATCAGAGTAGAGGTCCCTGGTGCAGATGGGAAGGAGGAAGCATCCGCAGGGGCTGCCCATTGCTCCAGCCAAGACCTGGGCTGGGTTTTCCCCTGCCATTTCTTAACTTCTAAGACGTTTTTGGTGGTGAATTATGCTTTTTGAAGCCTTATGTAGATAACACAGTGTGACTAATCACTGTGACCTATTCAAGGTATCAAAACCATGAGATTTCACAAACTGCACCCTTACATGGCTTCCTGAGAATAGCTATTTAGTTCCATTTTCTCCTGTTTGATGGGGCCAGGACTGCAAATCTTCTTGGTTTGTTGACAAAGAAATTCTCTTAACATAAAATTGCTTATTACAAGGTACTTTGAAGATACTGCCTTCATTTGTTGAGTCCAAGAGTGTGATAGTGCTCTTTAACATAGCTTCACCTTTCCTATAAAAGCAGATACAAATTTGAAAGGACACTGTGAAGTAATCTTTATATTTTTAAAATGCAGTTGTTGATCTTTTAAATCCAGCCTATTTGTACCCTACTAACAACTCAAACTCGAAGCCTGATTGCTTATTAGCCACCTTTTGGGACCAATTGCTAAGGTGCTTCTTTCTGGTAAACTTTATGATAAAGATGTGTTTGTCTCCTGGATCTTTCTGAAGTTATTCTTTCGGGACATTCATTCTTGTATTCCATATAAAAAGCATAATAAGTGCAATGTATTTTTTAAAGGATTTAAAAACAGCCCCTTATGATTTAAATCCAAGCCTGTCTCTTATGGAGATGAATAGACAATACACTGAATTCAGTGGAATTTAAAAACAGGAGAAAATGGGAAACTGAGCATAGTCTCACTACAGTGTGAGAAATGGCCAAAGCATTAAGGGGTTTTTTATTCTCACAGGGTGTTTATTTTAACTAATTTCTATCATCTCCCAGAGGTGGAGATCAGATGCTTTTGGCAGATCAAGAGGTTTACTATTTCAAATCCATTTCAGCATGGGGGAAAGCAGATGATGTTAATGGATAGTACTTGTCCGAATGTAGTAACAGATGTTTTTGTAGGAAATGTAGTGGAAGCACTGACAAGCAGGATTGTTGACTGTTTTTTGGTTTATGCCCCCATTAAAGCTGCTGAAAGGATCATGTGACACATCTTTATAGATGGTCTGATTCATAAATTCTTTTCTTTGGGTCTTAGTTTTGATGATGGCACCAGCAGCCCATCTCATTTTTATCCAGTGCTTCACTATAAGGCATGCACTTGGCTTGAGTTGAGAGGAAATTTGATCTCTCACATAAAGCCTAGCAGGCAAATTCTGGCGTTACGGTAGAGGACTCTCTGTGCTTTTCTCCTGCAGAGGGGAATTCCTTGATCAAGTGTCTTCAAGCAGAGTCGGGTATGTTGTTGCTTTTACTTTGGTATTGTAAACCTACACATCCTGTTCTCATTCCTGTAGTAACAAAAGAGCTTTCCTCCAGCTTGCTGGCCTCCCCTTAGTGCTCTTTGTCTTCGCTCCTAGGAAACAGTTTGAATGTGTCAGAGGAGTCCCAGCTCCTCAGAGAGGCGTCTGGCCAAGAACCTGACCAAGTTGGTCTGCAGTATTTCTCTCATTAAAAGCCTGCTTCTTCCCCCCCAAAAAAGTCATCTGTAAACAGTAACAAAGGATTAATTGTGGAGTCTTGGGACTTGGCAGAAGCGTGAATAAATGAAGTGCTTTTTTGGAAGCTACACTGCCTGTCTTGCAGATCAAAAAATAAATCCAAAATATTTCAATGTGTATCAGTGGATTAATTCATTTGATTGCCGCTTCCCTTCCTCTTCTCTTTGTGGGGAGGGGCACTCCAGAGATTGGAATTTTAATTGCTTGACCACAGTTTCTTATTAGTGGTGGAGCAAAAAGCTATGGATCATTAATTAGTACTGAATATAAGGATCTCTGAAGTTGAGCTATAGCATCAAACAAATTATTTTAGACAACTTCTGACTAAACTTACTGTTTATAAGTAAATTGAGTTATAATAATGAAACTATTAAGATTTTTTTCTGAGTCCCTGCATGTTGTTTTCTGTTTTTGCAGTGTTCTGGTGGTCTTAAAGATTGTGGCATTTTTGTAGAAATATATATTTAATATTTGTATATATGTTAGACATATGTATATACTCTGAAGGTATATATATGTATATACATGCCTATAAAATATTTATAATTCAGAATTGTTATACAATGCCATGCTTTATTTATCTTTATTAAATGTTTCAGTACCTGAATTTGTGCTACTGTCTTGAAAAGGAAATCCATCTCTTGAGTGAAATGCTGTGAAAACAGAGTATTATACACATTATTACTTTAATGTCCCACAGACTGTATCATCTTTTTTCTGGTTTTAAAACTTGATGATAGAAGTGAATTGCATAACTTCAGTTCAACTTTGCTTTTTCCATGATTCTCAGATAGTGCAGTGTGGAATAGGAATATGCCTATAATAGATACTGGTATCAACTTGTTTTCTGCTATGTGGATTAAGATCTGGTTAGTGAACAGGCTGCAAAATGTAAACCTGTGGGGTCATCCTAAATTGCTCTGTATGTAGTAGGGTGGCTGGTGTCTTGTTATAAACCAGCATGTTCTGCAGTATTTGCACCCAGAATTTAGAGGTAAATAGGAAATAATTGCTGATAAAACTTACGAGTCATCTGAACAGTGTGTGCCTGATTTCAGCTAAATGCACAAACTGGGCTTTGGTTATGGACATGTAATTACAGATGTTGGTGAAGTAAATGGAAAGCTGTGGCTCTGAAGTTAAAATAATAGCAAAAAATTATATAAATGGATCAAGTTCTGCCACCTGTTCCACTCCCATATTATATTTGTGCTTTTATATGTATCCATTTGGGGGCTTTTAAAATACAAAACGCACCTGAATATGCAACAGCCATAAAGTCTGGGCTGTAAAACCCAGCAGAATTCAGCCATGAATCTAGAGAGCTGTGCTTGTATTTTGTAGGAAGTGGGATGTTATTAGTAGAAGCTAGAAAAATGCTTCCTTTTTTATTTTTAACAGAAAACATGTATTTACTTAATTTTTTTCATTCTACTGTGGCATTTCATATGAAGGTGGTGTTAGTTTGCCAGTGCATTAATAGCTCTTTATTCATTTCCCTGGGACTGAGCAACCATCTTCTGTTGAGATGTAGTAGAAACTAGACGTCTGTGAGTTCAGAAGCTGGAAGGAATTTTCATAGGATGTACTTCCTCAAGGTAGTTTTCTTGGCTTTTGCTGTGTTTGAGACTCAGTTTCTGGAAAGAGGACGTTGTTTCTGCTCTCCCCCTACTCCTGCTTCCTTTTTCATGGGATTTTGTGAAGCACTGCAGCTGTCTGCCGTGAATTCACCGGCAGATCGCATGGAAACTTGGCTTTTGGCACATGGGAGGGCTGTCTCTTTTCTTCTGTCCCATCTCTGGGGAATTGAATTCACATTTTGTGTTCCTGCTTAGGTTTTCAGCCAAATTTTTTACCTCAGCTTCCTTCCTCCCCCTGCCCCTCTCTCCTGTTCTTAATTAAAATATGCTAAGGATGAATGGATATAGCTGCAACTGAAATAGGACAAAAATAGCCCAGATGAAATAGCTGCAGTATTGAGACCTGGACCTTTATTTGGAATCATATTTGCTGGCATGTCACTGTACCAGGGTTCAAAAACTGACCAGATTACTTTTTTCTACAGATCAATCATTAATCTCTAGTTTTAAAAGGAACAAAATTTTGTTTTAAGTTGAACGTGATTTTCACAGTTTCAAATGTTCCACCATGTAAATTAATGTCAGAGTTGTGTTCGTTCGGTGTTAACAGGAACAGATTCACCACATCTGCATCTGTTCTATTTCTTGGCTTCCCTAAGGCTATGAGTACATCCAAACCAAGATGGTGACTGCTGGAACCAGTATCTCTATGACACTGGCAACAACTGCTTATTTTCAGCACCTTTGAAAATCCTGTCGTTTTTGGAGTACCCAAGGATGAGCACTGGTTTGGGGAGTTAGGTGACACAGGTTTTTAGATAGTGGCCTTTAGGTAGATACCAAAAAAAATTTAAAAAATCACTTTTTTCCTGAAATAGTTTCTGGAAGCCTGGTGGAATTCTGTGCCAACTCTTTCCTGAGAAGGGAACAAATTAATTTCAGAAAATACTCAGAATAGGATTGGACAAGGAAATAAAAACATCAGTGTTGAGTGGACAGCCTTTCAGATAAATCACAAATGGTCCTTCTCATAAAGGTATATCCCATAACATGCCTAAATACAGAAGTCCTTGTGATTGAAGTTAACAGATTTTTTTAAAAAGAGTAAAAGGAACAATGGCAAGATGGGCACTGAGGTGTTTTAGAGAAAAAGTAGCAATAGGTGCTCACAGAGCCTGGACTCTAGATTTGTATTGGTTTCTCTCTTGGTAAAATTTTTATGAAGTGCCTTGAAAATAGTGCTGCTGAAGCTCTGCGGTTTTGACAGGAACACTGTTGTTCTTCTCCAGTCTTCTGAATACTTCTCTTGCTTTCATTTTGAACTCAGAAACTTCAGTTGGCTTTCCCTACTTTAGCATCCTTCACCACAATGCCCTTTTGTAATTTACCCACCTTTTTGTTATTCAGTCATTCCCAGCTTCTTCAGCTGAGCTGGCACAATGATCTGCACCGTTTCCTTGAAATGTCCTCTCACAGCATTTTAATAACTTCCCCAAATAAGTTCACAGTGCCTGGGCCCTTTCAGGTCATGTCACTGCTGTTGGAGTTGTGGGTACAATCGAGTGGCAGCAGCAAGTGCAGCCACAGCTGTGTGCAGGGGGAGTACTGGCTTAACCAGGGCACTTAAATGGGACATCTTGTCTGAGCTCCATCATGTTTGTGAAGGGGAAGGAGGCTGTGGCTGGCAGATCTGCCAAGCACATCAATAGCATAAGCAAAAGTGAGCTTAAACGACAAAAAGAATTAAAAAACAAGAGAAAAATGTTGTAGTATTTGCCTGCATAAAGAGGGGGATATGAAGTGTGCATGTAAAAGAGGTATTGAGTTTTGATGCAGCAAGATAATTTCAGAATCCTACATTCATTCTTCTTACTTATTCTGGAAAAAAAGGCTGGAAGAGGCTGAGATCTAATCTGACACCTTCACTCTCACAAAAGGCTCAAAAAATTTTACTTTCCTAAGAGAAGGCTAAGAAGTGAACTGATTTTTGTTTACTCCATATATAATATGTATATATATATGTATACACAACTAGATTAGGTAAAACTCCTTCCCAGTAAGCAGAACTAGTTGTTGAGATTAGTGGTGGGACACTGACAAGTGTGAAATAGAAGCCAGATGTGAGTTGGAATCACTGGAAGTATTGCTGGAACATTTTAGATAGGGGAATAATGGGTTCACTGTCACTTGGTTGAATGTCTTTCTTTAAAACATCCCTGTACCTCAGACAGCTCATGGCTTCTGTATGGAGCAATTGTTGCATGACTGCTTACTCACTGTCACAGAAAGGTGAGATGGCTCTCCTGGCCTGGTGAGCAGAAATAATGGGCAGCATCGAGGGTTAGCACCAGTCCAGAGAACTCACATGGGCATGCAACTCCTGGATATTCATTTATTTCTTGTTTCCCATCTCTTTCTCTCCTCCCTAGTGAAATACATGAGAGAAGCCACCCCGTACGTGAAGAAGGGCTCCCCGGTGTCAGAGATCGGCTGGGAGACGCCTCCCCCCGAGTCCCCGCGCCTGGGCTGTGCCTCCGCCGAGCCGATGTCGCAGCTCTCGCTCTCCATCCACAGGGACAGGAAGACCATTCCCCTCAAGATGTGCTACGTGACACGCAACATGACAGTGTCAGACCCCGAAAACAGGTGAGTGGGGTTTGCCTGCCATTGGGATTTCACTTCCCCGTTGAATGGGTGTTGATGTTTTCTGCAATGGGGTTGGTGAGCACACGCAGCATCCCGGCAGGGGAAGGGAGCGCTGCTTTGGGAAGGGTGGGTGGTGGTGTCTGAGCCACGTGAGTGGGGCTCAGCTTTGGGTTGTGCTAGAGAAACTTCGATGCAGTAATACAGCACTTTTGTTGGAAATAGAATCTCAGGGAGTTTTTTTCATTCTGATTAAGTGTCTTCTTTTGAAGGAAAAGACGCTGTGCACACTAATTGGTTACATCCTCCAGGCTGGCTAAATCTGATTCCACTAAATTGCATTTTCTTTCCTTTTTTTAATGAATATTGTTTTAAGAATGGTCTGGTTACAGTATTCAGTTCTGGACCTTAAAGTCAAGAAGGGGAGAGATGTTACACTTACAAGGCATTAATGGGAAGTTTTTGTGACTTGTTTTTTCCCTTAATCTTAAAAATAGGATGAGGTTTTACCAGCCCTTATTTATAACATATGTGGAACAGCTGCACTACACCAGCACACTCCCTGATCCGTTCTCTAACAGCTGCTAATAAAAAAGAGAACAGTCAAGTCAGTGATATAGACTGATTCTCCATCCAAATAATTGCCTTTTTGTTTTTCTGCAGTGCTCAGAAGCTGGGTGTAATGCCTTTGATTCTCAGCATTTACATATAGGCATAAACAAAAGTTACATTTTCATTTGCAGAGAAGGATAAGGAGAAGTGAGGAGAGCAGAAAGTGGCTTGGGAAGGATGAATTTCTCTTTAATCTCTTGCACTGCAATTCAGAAACTTTATTAGTATTTGTATAGTTTTACATCTTTCCTTTTAATATTTGTGTGACCTTTTAATTTTCCCCCTCTGTGCTTTATTGTTTAGTATGGCTTTATTTTGCCTTGGCTCTTCATTGCACATAGTGGTTGCCACCATAGGCAGTGATAACTGACTGCTACAAAAGTGCACTTGTAAACCAGAAATAACCCTAGCAGTCCTTCCCAGTTTAGATCAAGATGTTTATTGATATTGGCCACTTTTGTTTTCCACATATGTCTGCAGAGTTTCAGGTTTGACAGCTGTATCACTTGTCTGAGAGTTTCTGCCATGGAGTGTATTTTAAAAATATTCATCCAGGCCACATTGAATCAGTACAATGTAATGATACTTTGCCAGTGTTGACTTTATTTTCTCATATTTTTTCCCCTTTCTTTTTGACTTCATTGTAGTTTTTGCCTTCTGTCACTCTCCTGGCCCTCAGTTGGTTTGAGAGCCAGGACTGACTCAGAGGGACGCACACTCATTGCTCATGATACCTCTACTATGGAGCTGACTTTTTAAAAGTATGCTACAAATGTATATGTTCTTCAGTGTTACTAGGAAGCAATGTGTGGGAGAGTCATATTGCTTGTTATCATGATTTTCATTTTGTGTTGCTGTCATTTCCTGTGGAAAGAGTGACTTCTGATTTTTACTGTAGTCCAGCACACTGCAGTCTAAGATGGATTTTTCCATCCAAGCGTGCAGTACCTCACCACTGTGCTAGCTGCTGTGTCGTAGTAGCACCCCATGGATTAGCATCTTTACTGGTTTCAGTGTTTTTTAACAATCCTGAACACTGGAACTGGAATATTTCCCAGTATAAATGTTATTACAATGCAGCAACCCTTTCCCACTGGAACGCCTTCCAAGATAGTAATCTGATTCCAAAGAAATAATTTTATCTTCACTTACAGCAGAGCCTAAGCCATGTCCTTACATGCTTGCAACACTTCTGTTTCATAACCCAGTGACCTGACACACACAGATTTTGTAACTGATGGTGTCACTCTGCTGGATGGCTTTAAGAGAGCTCTGCTGGCAGCATGCCAAAGCATATGTTGGCCATTAAAGGGCTCCTTTGGACTATAACTGAGCTAATTTTCATTTAAGAGCAAGCGTAGGCATGGAAAGCCTGAGTTTTCCAGTGCAGTAATTTCTTCAGTGCAGGCCTTCTGGGACCAGGATGAACTGATTTGATGTTCAGCATGAGAAGATACCTATGTTAAGAGACCCAAAAGGAAATACTTGGCACTGAATTATCTCCAGTTCTTAGAAAGCTGATGTGAAATGTGGATTTAATGGGCATGGAGTATTATTTTTTCCCATTAGAGCTGGTAGCCCTGCATAGGAATTTTTTCTCTCATGGAAGACTGACCCCAGTTCGGAGGTTCTCTCTACTCTCAGATGGTTTGATGAGCTTGTTATTTTGGAGCAGAAGTGAAGTCTGATGCTTTTAAAGCCAGCAGTTCTCAGATGTCTTCTTCACCTAATCTGCCTGTGGGTTCACTCTGGAGGAGATTTGGAATTGTCTTTTCTGTTACCTGATACAGAAAGCTGTAAGATACCAAGAAGATCCTTAATACAAACCAATACCAAAATTAGTGTGTAGTAATTTTTAATAATAAAAACATGGCAGGCAACAGGAGAAAACATGCAGAGAGTCTATGCCATTCTTCTCTAGGTGCAGGGCTTGTTGTATTTTAGTCTGGAAGAAACTGGTTAAAATAATTGCTACTTAAATCAGTTGTTTGCCTGTGTTTTCACTGATAAGTGACCCTTTTGGTGGCAGCAGCAAAGAGTAATGTCAGGCCTCACTGGGGAGCATCCCCTCCCAAAGAAGGGACATGTGGAAATGATCATGGCTAGTAACGCCAATCAGCAGAAAATCTTGCTGCAGCATAGAAAGCTTTTCATCAATTTCTGGTGATGATATTAAGGAACAGGAGAAAAAAAAAATGTCTCTCAGGTGAAATTTTTTTCTGTTGGTGCTTTTAAAATCTTGGGACATAATACAAAGATACTTCTGTACATAACACAGGAGACACAACATTCCCTGGAGACATGTGACAATGCTGTGTGGATGGAAAAGGTTTTCTCATCTGCTTTTGAAGTTACCCTAAAATTCTGCTTGGACATCTTTCAGCCAAACCCAGGAGGTGTGAGCCTCATCCTGTCAGCCCTTGGTGTGCACACATCATGTTCTTCCAGTGCCAGGAGTCCAGAGCAGTGTGATCCTCACAGGGAACTCAGCAGGATCCTGCCTTAATGATTGGCTTACTCATGGGCAGGATTTGGCTTGCTTTGGTCTAGAAGCTAGGAAAAATGGACCAAGATAGATTCTCAGCAGTGAACTTTTCCTATCATTGTCCATTTCAGGATTGGACTGTGAATTACAACCAGAAGATAAAACTGGGCAGGTAAATTCTATAGGTGTGTGTTGGGTTTGCATGGCCAGGTTCTGGTAGCAGGGGAGCTAAAAGGTGGCTGTGAGAAGCTGTCAGAAACTTCCTCCATGTCCTACAGTGCCAATGCCAGCCAGCTCCAAGATGAACCCAGCTCGGGTCAAAGCTGGGCCAATCAGGAATCATAGTAACACCTCTGTGATAACACATTTAAAAAGGAAAATAAGAAAATTACTTTGCAGATGTAATTGTGCCTAGATAAGATTGCAGTGAGAATGTGTGACAGAAAAAGCCCTACAGACTTCAAGGTCAGTGAGGAAGGAGGGGCAGGAGGTGCTCCAGGTGCTGTAGCAGAGATTCCCCTGCAGCCCTGGTGCAGAAAATGGTGAGGCAGCTGTGCTCCTGAGCCCATGGAGATCGCAGGGATGCAGAGATCCACCCACAGCCCCTGGAGGATCACAGGGATGCAGAGATCCATCTGCAGCCCATGGAGGGGCCCATGCTAGAGCAGGTGGATGCCCAAAAGAGTCTGTGATGGTGTGGGAAGTCTGTGCTGAAGAAGGTTCCTGGCAGGGAGGGACCTATGCAGAGAGGAGCCCAGGCTGGAGCAGGTTTGGTGACAGGACTTGTGACCCCCGTGGGGGATCCATGCAGGAGCAGCCTGTTCCTGAAGGACTGCACCCTGTGGAAAGGGAGCCACACTGGAGCAGTTAATGAAGATCTCCATGGGATGGACTCACACTGGAGAAGTTAATGAAGAACTGTCTCCCATGGGAGGAACCCCACACTGGAGCAGGGGAAGGACTCCTCCCCCTGAGCAGCAGCAAAAACAACCTGTGATGAGCTGTGTAACCCTAATTCCCTGTCTCCCTGTGCCACTGGAGGGGAGTAGGTAGAGCCTGGGGAGGAGGTGTGGGGGGCAGAAGGTGTTTTTAAGATTTATTTTACTTCTCAGTATCCTGTTCTGATTCTGTAAGTAATAAATTCAATCAATTTCCCAAAGTTGGAGCCTGTTTTGTCTGTGATGGTATTTAGTGAGTGATGGCTCGTGGTCCTTATGTCAACTTAGGAACCTGTTATATTTTCTGTCTCCTGTCCAGTGTCTAGTGGACAGGAGTGACAGAATAACTTTGATGGGTGCCTGGAATTCAGAGTCAACCCACTACAAGGTGGAAGAGGGACTGGCTGGTATCCACTCCTGGACTCTGCACAGTGAGCTGCATCTGGGAATTATCTGAGCTTCCCAAGACATTAAGGAGATGCAGAATAGGACAGACTGAGACCTGTTTACTCCAAAGGCAGCAATAGATTCAAGCAGCTTCACTCCTTTGAACTGTTTTTGGTTTGGTTTGGTTTGGTTTTTTTGGTTTTTTTTTTTTTAATTTTTTTTGTTTGGTTTTGGGTTTTTTTGTTGTTGTTTTTTTTTTTTTTTTAGTTGGGAAATACAGATTCACCGAACGAAGTATTCACAAGATCTGTTGCAAAGCCATTGCTCCCCAAACTTCCTTTTGCACACATTTTTAAATAATAATTTCTTTTTACATTATTTAATAACATTAATTTCAGCAATGCACAGTAATGATGTCAGTGAAATTCAGCTTTTTGAATTGTAGTTGGTATACAAGTATGTAACTTATGCAGCATGAAATAACAGTGTGATTCTAAAATGGCATTTCAAAAATCTTAAATATAAAACAAATTCCAGTGAATTTGCATGTACTTACTTTTCTTACAATAAGACATGAAAACAAAAGTTGAAGCTTCTTTAAGAAGAAAACTGAGTTTCATACAGATTTAATATGGCATAGTAGAAGCAAGTCCTTGCATTGAAAAATTTGAGTTGCAAATGCTCACAACAAATATAAGACGTAAGCAGAAGATTGTAAAAATGCAATAAAAAGACAAACATCTTGAAGTAGGTGAGGGAATGAAAGACCAAGGAGCTCCTATACCTCTTCAAGTTCCTGCTTCTATAACTTAAGGGGAACTGAGGGGACAGGGAGGCAAGTATTAGGCAGCAGAGAAGGTTCTGGATGTCTTGTTGATGAAAACATGGTCTGGCTCCTGTCCCACCCTGCCTCTCTCTGTTTAGTGAACAGAACCATACCTTGGTTCTGCCAGGTATGAGCAGGCCCAGGTGTGCAGAGCAGATGCCAGTTCTCCTCCAAGAGCAGTGTGGCTTAGGGGTGCACCTTTGCAGCCTTTGCAGGGATTTTCTCTGCTGTTGGGGGAATGGTTTCCCTGAGTCACGCGTGTTTGGGGCTCACAGAGGGCAGGGCTCTGCCACAGAGTGACCAGAGAACCAGAGTGAGTCACAGCCCTCTTGGGGAGCACAGGTCACACTTCTCTTGTGCCTTAGGGAGGTAGTTTGACAGCACTGAGCTCAGTCCATGACCCTGGCAGCAGCAAGCACAGATGGGGTTGGGTGCTGGGCAAAGGCTGAGCCCTGCACCAAGGGTAAGGAAGTGATGACACTTTTCCGTCCCTGTGCTGGCACTGGAGCTATGTCCACCCTGGACATTTGCAGCTCTGTGGGGCTTCCTGGGGAGGTGGAATTTTTTTTTCCCTAGTTCACAGTACAGATTTATTTGAATTGGGCTCTGGTTTAGGAAACTTGGGCCTTTTTTCTGTTACTGTATGTTGTAGGAAGGCAAAAGAACAGAACTTAAGAAGACAAAGGACTTAACATCTGCATGGGGGATAGAGCATAGATAAAAATATAGAATGGGCACATTACCAGTATTAAAAGTCACCTTCCACATCTCCTCAAGGAATTTGTGCTTTGCTCCTTGTGTTGTTATTGAGCTGCTCTCTGGCTGTAGAATCTCTGTGAAATGCAGAGACCATACTTAATTCATAGTGTTGTTGTGAGCTGCAGCTTGAGATCCTTGGATGAAAGGCACATAGCAGTTAATTATCATTATTGGTACAGACATGTTTTACTATATGAATATCAATAAGTCCTTTGAAGAAGTCATTGAGCCTGCCTGACTCAGTCTGATTTATATCAAGAACTTTTGTTAGCATTTGGATCTTTTTCCTGGTGGGCTGTGTTTATTATCTCCTTAGATTACTATATCAACAATCCAACATTAAAGTAAAGGAACTTGAAAGGGTGTGATTCAACTCGAGAAAAGAACAAAAGTGACGATAATCAGGGTGAAACTCTGGTTGACTCTCCCCTCAACCTTAAATCACCCTGTTGTGCTATCACAGTGTGCTTGGTCTGTAACAGCCTTGCCCACAAAAAGCTGTGAATTTAAAGTCATGGTGAAGATGTGTTTTTAAACTTAGCTTTCACCTGTTTTACTGTAATGGATCCAAATCCAGCTTTTGTGTGAAACTGGATGTCTCTTGTGTTCCTGTAACTGCTGATCTGCCTACAAAATCTGCTCCTTATTGGAAGGGATGATTAAGGAGGCAGCACTTGAGGTTTATCTACTGCTGCCTCTTTCAAGCTGAGAGAAGTTAGGTAATTTAGCTAAAAAGGCATTGGCTTCATCCCTTTCAGTACTCTGAGGCTAGGGGAAGGAAGAAGCTGGGGTGTGGGCAACAGGAGTGGAGTTGTGGGATGTGTCATGGGAAGGGGTCCCCTTCCTCCTCAGTACATTGCATGGCTGTGGGACCCTTCTCAATAGCCGGGGTCAGTGCATTCAGGGCTAGGGTTGAGGGACCTGTAACATTCCATTTTTTTCTCTCATAACAGTATTTTGGGGGCAAATCATTAACTGCTACAATTAAAAATTCACTGACTGATAG